>NC_091122.1:652500-968750 GCF_040183065.1 Periplaneta americana
TGTTCGATGAGGACATGTGTGAGCTTAAACCCGTGCATATAGAAGCATTACCCATGTTAGACATTTGGGAAAAATTGCAAGATGCAGTACTGGTTCCTATCTCATTTACGCAAGTTTTGATTACATATATTACGCTCTGGTCTTTGTAGATGGAATTTAGTATTCACTCTGTATCATGTGAACCCATACATAATACAAGAATTCTTGAAACAACAAAATATTAAGACAACATGAACCAATTCTCTCAAATCTTAATGAGACATGTTTTACAATTTCTGAATTCGAGAAGTCATAGCACAGATAAACATCAAGTATAGAACTGACTTTGGCTGTCATGAGACAAGTACTGTCACCAAGTTCCTAAGCTTTGAATCGAGCTCTAATTATTATTGAAGATTTTGGTAAAAAGTAATTGCAACAAGTTTTGTTATATACAACTGGGACGTTACAGGTTTACAATCTGGAGCGGGGAATGTTTACCAAAATTTACATGTAATATCCTTAAATCTGACACTGAAAATACAAAGTCGATATTACTCATTTCTGACTCATGTTAACTATACCTTTTCTATTTACAACGAGCCCAGCACCACACAAGACACAACTGATATTCGAATACAAGAGTTTCAGTTTACTTTTGATCATCAGGAAAGTAGAGCAGAGCCAGAAGTGAGGGGTCAGTGAAGGCTGCCTCGGCCGACAGGAACGCCTCCTTCGATTTGTTGAAGGCCTGGCTCAAGTGGCCAGCTCGCAGCAGGTCGGCAGCCTGCTCTATGCTGTCCACGGCTCGGTAGATGGAGTCCCCCACGGCATCGTTGATCACGATGTTGCTTATCTCCCCGAGCAGCTGTGACAGTGACTGCAACATGCAGTTATTGCGTCCTGTCATTCTGTTTCTAAGTAAGGGGAAGCAATTAAAATAATGTGGCAAAGCAGCAATAACAGGCATTCATGCTGAATAGTACTATTGGTGGAAAGCATTCCATGATCCTGCATTAGGCTACACAAGCCAAGCGTAGATCTAAACAGAACAAGTGCTGCACTACTTCCTGATGCAGAATGACCTCCTCAGTTTGAATTGGCCGCCGCACAGGTTTCTTGATAGTTGTGCTTGAGTGGCATATCTCTTTCAGCCACACAAGCCAAGCCATTTCAGTTACAATCACGGTGCGGACAGGTGAACATCGTTCATTTTGTTGAAGTATATTTAAAAAATGGTGATTCTGTGATTACAACACAGCACAATTTTGTACCCATTTTATAGTAAGTCGACACGAAAGAAAACTATACTGTTATGGGTAAGAAATTGCAGACAAAAGATTCAACTTTCAAACAGAAGTCGTCCGGAAGATGTCACAATGTTTGGACTCACGAGAATATCGCAGCGTGAGACATGCTGTTAGCACTTCTCCACAACGCTCGACATTGGGCGTATCTGCTTGGAGTGCCACACGAATCTTACACCTAGACTTCAAGTTCCATCCCTACAAAGCTACGGTGGTTCAGAAACTCGGGACCGTGACTGGCTCAACCTTCAAGCTGCTTGCGAGATGTCCCAGGAGATGTTGTGCTCAGTAGTGACTAAGTTCATTTTCGCTTGTTGGGCTTTGTCAGCAAACAGTCACCAGAAATGTTGTTGTTGTTTTCTAATGCCAGGCGTTTGACAATAAAGTTCGGGAATTAACTGTGGATTTTGATGCAGAGAGTTCCATTTTTTCCCTTGGGACTGAGTTATCAAATTTTGTTTGTTGAAGTCTAAGTATGTAGATTTAATAAATCTCTTCACAGAGTAATACATAGATTTAGTAACAGGTCTGTAAGTAGCAGTGCTGCCCTTCTTTGCTAAAGCATCCGCATTCTCGTTTCCCAGGATTCCACAATGGGATGGTATCCATTGGAATACAATTCTTTTATTGAGTGATATTAATTGAGAGAGCATTTTAGTTATTTCTGCTGTTTGAGATGAAGGTGTGTGTTTAGAGACAATTGATAGAATAGCTGCTTTGGAGTCTGACAATATAACTGCATTCCTAAATTTATTGATGTGGCATAGAAGATTCCTGAGACATTCACTTATTGCAATGATTTCTCCATCAAAACTTGTTGTTCCATATCCAAGAGATCTATAAAGTGAGAAGAGACAGCACGTAACACCTGCACCGGAACCTTGTTCTCTGGAGATCAAGGATCCGTCGGTGTATAAATGAAGCCAGTTTTGTGGAGGGTACCTAATATTAATTGTCTCTAAAGACAATTGTTTCAGTATTTCAGTATTTCTTCTGTTCACCAGAAATGTATGAGCGGTCTCTCCGTTACGGTTTAGAATAAAGAGGTCATACTTTTTAGGAAGAAGGATGCACATAAGCTCATGAGGGCAAGCATTCAGACGATATTATCTTCAAAGCAAAGGGATGTGAAAATGGCAAGCATTCTTCTGTAAGATGGCAAAATAAAATTTCCAATAGGATCCATGTTGTTCTCAAATCGGGGAGATCATTCTGCAGGACTCTGTATTACTAAGAAGGTGACTGTTTTCTGTTTCCAAGACGAAACCTGGGTCTTTCACCACAAGCAACAATGAATGGCAGAGGCACAACATTATCTCTGAAACAGTCTTGTGTGGTAGCATATTGCAAGGCTGAGACATGTCATGTCAGCTTGCTGCACCAACAATGCAGGAGTTGTTGCCGAGTTCTAATAGACCACAACGCCATCTGTTTTCGTTTCTAAGAAGTATTTGTCTAGATGTTTGATGTAAGATGCAGAAGTGTAAACAAGGTCACTACCTGGCTACAAGTTCTATAGCACTGAATACAGAAACTAATGCTATCATGTAGAAAAACAGTTGGAGGGTACATGTAAATCGATTTATTACTTTTTAATTGTTTGTATCTTTGGTTTCAGGCAAGCAGAAATAAGGAGAGGGAATCAGGTGTCAGCTCACAGAAGTCACAGCCATTACTTTCATCACAAAGAAAGGATTGGCTTCTTGCTGTTCATCGAGTTACACTTCCTGTATTTAAAATTTTTAAATCTAACCCACATAAAGTTTCTACATTCTGTTGAAGAGTGCATTTTTATCATTGAAATCACATGAGAAGTGTCTAGTCAAGTTTGAAATATGTTACCCTGAGAATAATGTGCTATCAAAGTCACATAACAGATGGGGCCAATCGTAAAGCGACAAAGTGGTGCAGTTAGAACTCGCCGAGTCATTGACCAAGCGTTTTGGGAATGACATACTAACACGATTTTCTGCCACACCCGCTAATGAAGAAAAGCAATACTTCTATTGGTGTAACATCCTCCATGGATACTCTTCATATGACAAAAGTGTTATCTCTGCTTTGCACTGCTCTAAGCTAATCACTTTGTGCACGCACCTGGAGTGTGAGCTTGGCCGAGGTGAGCTGCTCCAGCGTTCTGACCCTCAGCAGTGAGTCAAGCTCCCATTGGCGCAGACTTGTGGTCAACAGCGGCAGCTGATCTGCTCTGGAAATGGACTCCTGCACAGGAAGACACAATCAAACACTGCAGCTTACTGTACCACACTTTTTGTAATGATGTGCAGCGGAACTCCTTACCAATTCGGGGATTCCCATGAGCAGCCTAAGCTGTGCGAGAAACACGCCCATGATGGCCGCCGTGTCCGGTGTGTAGAGTCTGGGCTCAGGAGCGGACGTGTTGCTGCACACCACACTGGAGGGGTTGTGGATCACGATGCCGCCCCAGCGAGGCGACAAGAATGCATCTACTCCCCCACGCACACGCACACCCTGCCGCCGGTAGATGTGTAAGGGCGCTGCATCGCATGGAGGCACGTAGACCACGAAGTTAAGGCAAGGGTTGCGGGACACGTGTGATGCTGCAGCATTGGAACAAAGCTTATGTCTTTACTAAGACTAGATGTGTGTTCAGGAATTTATATTTTACAGTGCGTCCCTTTCAAACCTCCCACATTTTAATTAATCACTGCTGACAAAGTATGCGGAATTAAGAAATAAGATTGGTATTAAAAAAAGAGAAACTCAAAGAATTTTCATTGTCACACACTAATACATCTCTGCATGTACACTATTGGTAGCACTAACAACATCAAGTCTGTATTCGATTTCGATCCATGCTCTGTTCATATCCATTGATACTGTTGCAATTGTGTCATGGATACGGGTTCATATATCTTGAAGATTAACTAAAATGCTCTCTCAATTAATATCACTCAATAAAAGAATTGTATTCCAATGGATACCATCCCATTGTGGAATCCTGGGAAACGAGAATGCGGATGCTTTAGCAAAGAAGGGCAGCTCTGCTACTTACAGACCTGTTACTAAATCTACGTACTACTCTGTGAAGAGATTTATTAAATCTACATACTTAGACTTCAACAAACAAAATTTGATAACACAATCCCAAGGGAAAAAATGGAATTCTATGCATCAAAATCCACAGTTAATTCCCGATTTACCACGAAAATCGTCTGTAGCTGCATTTAGATTGGCAACAGGCCATGATTGTTTGGCCAAACACCTGCATAGAATTGGAATATATCAGTCACCTAACTGTCCATTGTGCAACTCAAACCAAGAAATGGATTCGGAACACCTCAAAATCTGTGCTTCAGTGGCTGGTCATGATAATATCTTTGAAAAATATTGGAGTGCAAGAGGTCAAATGACTTTATTGTCAAACGCCTGGCATTAGAAAACAACAACAACAACATATCTTGAAGATTTTGTACTGGAATCGCAAACACACGGTCTTTTACATAGCCCCAGAGGAAGAAGTTCAGTGGAGTGATGTCTGGCGAACGTGGTGGCCACCAAATTGGTCCACCGCGTCCAATCCAGCGATCTGGGAAGGTTTCTGTGAGGGAATTCCGAACATCCAGGCTCCAGTGTGGGGGGGCTTCGTCTTGTTGAAAGATTACTTGAGGATGCAGATCAGCTACCTGGAGTACAAGAACTGATCCCACATGTCTTGGTATACCGGGCCAGTTATTGACTCCTCATGGAAAAAAAAAGACCGATAATCCTGTTCTTCATCAGGCCGCACTAAACGTTTACTTTTGGGTTATCCGGATTGTTTGTTCACACATCCATTTCCCAGAAACTTCTCACACCATGTCTTAATGGTTTTCCCATCAGGTCATTTCCTCCATATTCTCTCCGGTCATTTCTTTCCACTGTAATTATTGATTTCGTCTCTGCATACTAGAAAAAAGTTTGTGCGCATTGCTGCAGAGTTCGCCATTTTGTTTTATGCCATTGTTGCCCAAAATGTGACAGATGAATTACTTCAAACAAATGAAATAACAATTCTTTAAGCTTCTCTTTCTTTCAATACCAGTCTCATTTCATAATTTCGCATACTTTGTTAGCAATGATTAATTCAAATGTGGGAGGTCTGAAAGGGACACGGTGTATTACCAAATACATATGTAGCATTTATTGTGGTGATCAAACAATTACATTAACATTTTCCAAGATTACACCACAATCTAGTATATACAGTCGCGAAGCTCAATACGTAGTAAATATGCAAACATCAGATAGTTGCTCACCATTAGCATCGCTAATATCACCTCATTACAGGCAATGCAAAATAGTACCGTCACAGTCTATTGTTTCTAGCACCCTCAAAACTCAAGCTTCGTAACTGTATATAGTAGACTGTGATTACACTATGATCAATGATAAGTTCTTTAGCTTTGCGATGTTACAACATGCGACTTCAACCACATTAACTGTGGTATATGCCAGATATTTGGCAAATCAAATGGTTTTAATAATGAACAGAAAATTACTAGTTTGTACACAAAAACCTATTAACGGACTGATATATAATCCACTGTCCTTCCATGCAGCAGTAGAAAACAGCAGCCGACACTGGAAATGTTTAGTTTGAAGACAATACTGACTTCTCAAATAATAAAAACAAACTGAAATGGAGCACAGCTCACCCAGCTTCTTCTCAAGGGGCGTAATGATCTGGGGAAGGATGTCTTCTGCAAGGGCGTAGTGTTGGCGCCCGGACATGGAGACGTCAGTGACCAGCTTAGGCTGCACATTCAGCGTCACAAAGTACAGCCACTGCGACTTGACCGTGTAGCCAGCCAGTGGCGACAGCTGCTGCAGCAGGGGCTCCACATAGTCTGCAAGCCCATCACTTATTTAAATAGTATAAAACTGACAACAATGAAGGGCTCAGAATTTAAAACTGACACCACATATACCTGGGTGGGTGTGATATATACACAACGCTACATTGCATCTAGTGAAGCACACTTGCTAATATTTTCATTTTGTGTAATTCTCCGATCATGTAACAGGCAATTTCCATACATTTGAAAATGGCAAATAAGTGCCGAAAACGCTAATGTTTAATCCAAATACAAACTAGATAAGTACAGACAGATAGCCCAATGTATTATTATTATATTACACTTGCTAATGTTTAGTAGCAGTTGAGACCTTTCAGTTGCACATAAAGTTCGCACCATTCCAAATCCAGAGACATTATTTTACACCAGGATGAGTATAGTGTGGCTTCCATGTTGGAATATTAATTTTTATAGTCGCGACACTTTTATTCCCGGTGTGACTCCTCCTCTTTGCTTACACCTTAGGAAGTGAAGGCTCTATAAAGTCTAGGTAGGTAGTATCGTTCGCCATATTTGTTCTTTCGTTGCCGAGCTACCAGATGAGAAATCTATTTGCCACACCGTTAAACATTATCATGTCGTACCTCCTATGATAATAAATCAAATGCACTGCAATTGAGCAAATAATTTAGCGGCAAATAGCGTCCTTGTGTGCTTTCTGCAAACATCAACGAAAGAGCCAAAATGGCGGGCGATTATATTAAGTATTTATCGGGCCTTAGGAAATGCATAATGTCATCAGGAGCGAATCACAAGACGCACACGTTTAAATGTAGCCGACCTGCAACGTGATTGGCTGCCGGAAATAAGAGTGATGGGACTATAGTGCCTAAACATCTGAGATCATTATAATTTAAATTATTTTTCACTGCATACAGTTCTAAGTTTCTGGGTTGTTATTATTTTACTTACATCAAAATCTGCAAGTAATGATTTCTATGCCAGCATATTACAACAAGCTGGATTTCCTTTGCAATACGGTTAATTGGTTTCCGATGCAAAACACTTGACAACCAAGTCACTGACTCTTCTCGACTTGCCTCAGCTTAACTGACACTATTTCAATTTGTGTACATTCATATTTACCATTAAACTTAAATGTCAATCAACAATATCCAGTGCAAGCCATACCTAGCCCTGCTCCATAAGACAACCCCAACACACATTTTCCTTTCTTTCTGGTACAATACTTTGGTTCCAGTGCTTAAGAAGCACAAAATTAAGCAAGGGCGCACACACCTTGTATAGCCTGGGGCAGGTCCCACTCAAGCTGCAGTTTCTCGGGTTCAGGGTTCACCACCGTCACCATGACGTCATACTCCCCTGCTGCTGGCATGCGACGGCGCCCGGTGTGGTCTTGGTCTGCTTCTGTAGGAGCTGTCATGGCTGCAACGGTCTGCATCAGCGACTTCTCTTGCAGCAGCCACAACTCCAATACCTCACTCAGCTTTATAGCGGCTGTGACGTCACACATCGAACAGAACAAGAAGTCTTCCAGCAAGTAAAATAAACATGGATTGACATTTCGAAATTCACGAACTTAAAATGACAAACTAGTAGACGTAGTAGCTAAATATGATTATTTTTGGGTAAAATCCTGTTCCTCTGATTCCGTTTCTGGTATAAATTTGACCAGAAATATTTAATAAAAACATAATCAATTAAATGGGTTATGAAAGAAAATTTAATAACAAATACTGAATAAGAATACGGAGAGTTCAATTTAAAAGAGGACTCACCATTGACAGCTACAGCATGCGTTGTACATGATGTCTCTACTTTCCAATACTGACTGCTGCTTCGTTATATTACAAACACAACATACACATAGTTATGTTATGTGTGATCGTCTTTTAAATGAACTCAATGTGTTATGAGTAGACCTGGAATTTTAGGACAAAGGCCTGTTTTGTTCTTTAAAGTATAATACAAAAATTTTAAAATATGCTCGTTTCATGAAAAACTATGAAATTCCATAGCCTAAAATGCCTATCTTAATCATTAACGCCTATTTCATATGTTTTAAAAATTGTCAGCATTCTTACTAAAACGAGAAAAAGACAACTCTTAAACTATAATACTTATTCTATCACATGTGTCTTATCTGCATAGCTGTTGTTAAAATCAACATTTTCAATATAAATAGCTATTTCACAACTTCTTGCGGCATACTGGAGCTGTTAGTGGGCTAGTGTGTGAATCAAGTAATGGATGGGGAAAGTGAAGATCTCTCCTGAATAGAAGGAAGAAACAAGACCTGTCTGCAAGTTGTTTGCACAGTTAGACTCACTGGTTTCAGATGAGAAGTACAAAGTCCTCTTGGTTCCTGCAAGCACGTGATTTGGAGTGAACCTAGCCAGTCCAGGCACCTCCAGAAGCAGGAGTTGTCCTGGCAGCTGGGGCTGGAAAGATGCTTTCTCCAAGTCCTCGGGACTGTGAGCGGAGGCCAAGTACTGCTTGTCCAGGTCAACCACAGAGAAGTTCAGATCAAACAACTCTGAAAAGATATGAATGTAAACCGTCATCTGAATTTTCATACTGGTAAGCCGAAACTCAATTTGAGGAGGAGGAATGCTGTTACTCCACCATTTCGTCATAATGAAGAAAGAGAGAAAATTACGAAGAATGTTACCTAAAGTAAATCAAACATAGCCCCTGGACCTTATACTAATGATACAGTTTCAAAATTGTTCTTATATCTCTATTTCGTTATTTTAGTCCCAATTTTACATTCCTGCAATTAACGTTGTATAAGCCAAACAGGGGTGGGGGGAAAGGCATCCATGCAAAAAAATTGAACATAAAATTGGGACTAGCAACGTGAATTTTGTTATAAATTCTGTCAAATTAAGCAGATTCAAGTACAAAAATTCATGAAGAATAATGTGATCACTGTAGAGGATAATAGTGCTGGTACTAGTGGTGGTGGTGTTCCCCAAGAACAGATGTAGTTGAGGAGGTTCCTTCTGCTACAGAAGAAACTGATTCAATTTTTGATAAACTGCACGAACCACAAAACTTGAGACATGCGAGATGTAAACAGTAAAAAATATCACATTTCTTTTGCAAAAAAAAAAAAAAAAAAAAAAAAAAACAATTGCCGTGTTTTGTTTTGTTTTGAAATGTGTGTGAAGGCCTTATAATTTCAGATTTTAAAGTGATTAAAGTAATATGTATGATAAAGAAAACTCGTTTACATTTACAGTTTCATATTCTGTTTAGATCTAATTTTTAATTGCAAAGACGCACAGAAAAACCTGTTGTCCTCAGCACTCTTTATTTCTTTGAAACAGTTTTTACTTCTAAGAAAGACTTTCTTACAAGTTAAGCAAAGGGTAATTTGGATATATATTTATTATTATTATTATTATTATTATTATTATTATTATTATTATTATTATATGCATAATTGCAACTATTTTCCAAATTGAAGGGTTGAGAATTATTGTCATTTTGTCGAAATTGAGATAGCCTAAGCGTTTTTTCTGATATATTCTTGGTTTAGAATATGATCCACGCACTTGTTTTTCACTTAGAGCACTTCTACGATGCCACTTTGACAGAATATCATATATGCCAGTATGTATAAAAAATGAATAAGATACAAAATTTACAGGCTTTGTTTTCTTGTCGTGTAAAATGTAAAAAAGACAGGTAGTGCTTTTACAATTCTCAGCCCTTCAACTGCATTTATTTCAATTTATTTTCATTTCCTCTTTTCTCTGACATTCCAAAAATAATATCTTTAGATCACTGGAATAATTTCCTATATTATTTTTCAAGTGGCCTACTATTTTTGAAGCACTTTCATTTTGTAAAACTGTAAGTTACGTTATACTGAAATTTTTGCAGATTCCACTACATGTACACACAAAACTAAGAATTAAATTCCATTTTAATTACAGTTCATGCTGTAAAGAATATAACGATTTCAGCAAGTTACGGATAAAGTCATACAACAAATCGTCCCATACTTGAGATTTTGAAGATGTGCTTTAGGTCTACTGTCAACTTCTCTCCTCGAGCGGCATCCAGAGTTGAGATGCTGATGTTCATCGCCAGCACCACATCTAGACTGTCAAGGGCTCCGATTCGCGAGTAGGGCAACGGCACACGATATACCTCAGTTGTCTTCCACCACAATGGTAACCCAATCACGATCAGGATCACTGCATATGCAATTGCTGCATAAATTCGATATGCTTCTATAAACATATAAACAGAAATTCTCTTCAATAGATTCATAAACATTATTTTTCCTATCAAACTATTCATAGTTTATCTACACACTATGGAATTATTTATTTAATAACAGTAACTACAAACATTCAATAAAATGATGAAGATACAACAATAACAAAGAAATGAAACTGGAATGTAAATTGTCTCCTTTGAGTGCTGCCAGGAAATGATTCAGTATTTTGAAGAAGAGGGCACATCACTTGAAATTCTTAAGAAACTGTTCTTTCTTTTGTGAGTGCAGGTTTGAATAAAAGAGCGAAATTTTATGGACACTGACTTATAACAGTAAAACATTATTGCAATGGCTATAGGCTAACTGTATGGATTGCTATGACTTCCTCTTCGAAAATCGTAAGATTTTAACAAATATTCATGAATCTGCTGAATACAGTTCACAGTTCTCGGACTCAGGTGAAGGAACATCTTTGCTGTGCATCAGGAAGTGCTCTTTAAAGGGTAAGTAGGCTTAATTATATCGTAGTTTAAAACTTTTGTAAAGTGTCCCACTTTTTTATTTGTAAAATCTGAAATCCGTACTTTATGTTGTAAATAATCATATCACGTAGTTGTAAAATAATGCTAGTTTTTTTCTGTCAGTTTTGTCGAATCCTATTTACCTTACCTTAAGAAAAAAAATAGCTGACAACTCTTACAATATCAAAATAGACCTACTTCTGGTAAAAATCTATTCTAAGTTTTTTCCATCACAATGCCACAAGATCTGGCAGGGATGAATTCCTAAGTCTCTTAACTATAAGTCACAATTAGAGTTTTGACAGACAGGCCAGATTGAGGGGCCAATGTTTGTTCGTGATAATTACAACGTTAAAAGATGTTTCCTTCACCAGAAACCCTAAAATCTCTTGTCGAACTTTTAATACGGCACTAAAACAACACAATTATTCAAATTCGGAATTTGAAAATAAAATGTCAGTAATTTACATCTACATAGAATTTAATGCACATGCTTTACCAAAGAAAGGAAGTTTGCTGACAGACGATTTTAAAACATTCTGAATCAACATTTGGGATTAAAATCTCCTACCATTTTTGGAAAACATAGATCGCAACTAACGGCAATTTTACGAAAATGGCTTTTACCCTAAGTTTGTAAGCATAATGATTTGAAAGATAGGTAATCGATATAAACAGTCCAAATTCTGTATAGGCTATGAGAACTAAATTGACCTATATGGCATCTTTATGTTACCATGAAACAAATTACATTTTAGCAACTACTGTACCTTCATTTATCTGCACAGCAAAATCTCTTGCAATGGTTGCAATTCATATTCTTATTATAGATACTACATACTTCGACTTTTGTCCTATAACGAATGCAATTAGTATAGTGACAGCAGATCAAGCTTACAGGGGTGTGCAGCATATGGACACAAGTACAGTACATGCACTGAAGGACATTAATATCACTACCATTTTCATTTTCTGGATCATCCTCCTTGCTGGAGACCGCTGATGTCTCTTTCTCCGTCATAACTTCAGCTAAGAAATGAAAAAAGTGAATATTAGTAGCCATTCAACTATGCTGCGGGAAAAAGGCCATATATATATATATATATATATATATATATATATATATATATATATATATTAGTAGGTTATTTTACGACGCTTTATCAACATCTTAGGTTATTCTGAATGAGATGGAGGTGATAATGCTGGTGAAATGAGTCCGGGGTCCAGCACCAAAAGTTACCCAGCATTTGCTCATATTGGGTTGAGGGAAAACCCCGGAGAAAACCTCAACCAGGTAAATTGTCCCGACCGAGAATCGAACCCGGGCCACCTGGTTTCGCGGCCAGACGCGCTAACCGTTACTCCACAGGTGTGAATACCAAATATATCCATCGTTAGTTTATAAACTAAGAATAATGAATCCCAAAGTACACAACAAATTAAAAAGGTAAAGGTGCTTCAGGGGCTTGGAGGTAGAACCACAGTCTAGTATATATAGTCACGAAGCTCAATACATAGGGAATATGCATCCATAGATAGTTGCTAACCACTAGGATCGCTACTATCGCCTCATCACAGACAATGCGAAATAGTACCGGCAAAGTCTATTGTTCCTAGTACTCTAATCACCTCAAGCTTCGTGACTATATACTAGACTGTGGTAGAACTCCATCCTTTTTTGATCTCGGCACTAGAATGAAACGTGGTGGGTATCATGCTCAAACTACCTTTCACCCATGGGAAAGACCCAGTACCAACTGAGCTACTCGCTCACCTTAGAAATGCAAAGTATGACCTATAATAACGCCTGTAGAGAACTTAAGTTGTCATTAAAACTGTCACTTTCGCCCACAAAAACTAAACTAGGTATTTATCTTTTTTATCTTCTGTATTCCCGTATTTTAACTGAAAATACAATAAATCGTGTGTTTAGTAACCCTAACTAACCTGTAACAGATTCGTATATGCAAGGTGTATATGCAGAGTACGAAGAGAACTACTTCAGCGCTAATTTATGCAAACAGATGCACTTAAATACTAGTAGGGAAATCGGTAACTGTACACAAACTAAGTACAAATAAAAGCATTTAGCACAACATATTATTCATGTTCACTTGCACTTTAGTTCTTTATGCTCCTAGACCTATTTTAAATCGTTGCCATTTTCATACATGCCTTTTGTCATATTGAATATAATATATATACACACGGTAATAATATAATAGTTTATTTTATATTACATTTCAAGGTATAATCCAATAAACTGTTGCCAAGGCGAACTGTCATGGCGGACGCGCGCAAGGCTACTACGTAAATCAAATTAAGCATGTATGCATGGGAGCCAACACTACACTCCTTAGCGATAGCGATGAGAGAAAAGCTGCCATCATGTATTTCAAAAGGTAATAAGTTGTAACTGTATTAAATCGTGGACGTAGTTTACAGACAGAACACCAGAGTCGCAATGACACTATGCTTACAGCTCAAGATACCCGTACGGCAAAGAACTGTACAACAAACAAATTATTACCCGGGTTCGAACCCCGAATAAATGCAATCCCAAAAAATATGTATGAGTATGACAGATATGCAAATTGTTGCAAAACCAGATCATATAATCCCCAATGACAGGAAAGGAAATACACTGAGAGCACATACAGTGGACTGAGAGGACAGAGAATGGACTGAAAGAACACTGCGTGGACTGAGAGGACATAAAGTGGACTAAGAATTCAGACAGGGGAATATGAGTACAGAGAGAGTACTGGTTTGACTGTGAGTGAACTGAGAGGAAGCAGAGAGGACAGAGAGTGGATTGAGTGCACATAGAGTGGACTGAGAGGACAGAGAGAGGAGTCCAAGCTCAGAGAGGGGACTCAGTGGGCAGAAAATGGACTCAGAGACAGAGAGTGGACTGAGAGGAACCACATTGGACTAAGATGAGAGAGAGAGAGTGGACGGAGAAGAAAGAGTGGCCTGACAGGACATTGAGTGGACTGAGAGGACATAGAGTAGAGTGACAATTCAGAGAGTGAACTGGTGGGACTGTGAGCGGACAGAGAAGAACCAGATATGACTGAGAGGAGAGAGAGAGTGGGCCCAGAGCACATAGAGTGGACTAAGAGCACATAGAGTGGACTGAGAGGACATAGAGTGGACTGAGAGCATACAGAGTGGATTTAGAGCACATTGAGTGGACTCAGAGGACATAGAGTGGACTAAGAGGACATACAGAGGACTGAGAGGACATAGAGTGGACTGAGAGGACAGGGAGTAAACTAAGAGGACATTGAGTGGACTGAGAAGACAGGGGGTGGACTGAGAAGACAGGGAGTGGACTGTGAAGACAGGGAGTGGACTGGGAGGACATAGAGTGGACTGAAGGGACATAGAGTGGACTGAGAAGACAGGGAGTGGACTAAGAGGACATAGAGTGGACTGAGAAGTCAGGGAGTGGACTGAGAGAACATAGATTGGACTGAGAAAGCAAGGAGTGGACTGAGAGCACATAGAGGGAACTAAGAGGACATAGAGTGGACTGAGAACACAGGAAGAGGACTGAGAGGACATAGAGTGGACTGAGAGGACATAGAGTGGACTGAGAACACAGGGAGTGTGTTCTGAGAGGACATACTGTGGACTGAGAAGACGGAGTGGACTCAGACGACATAGAGTGGACCGAGAAGACTGGGAGTGGACTGAGAGGACATAGAGTGGACTCAGAAGACAGGGAGTGGACTGAGAGGACATAGAGTGGACTGAGAGGACATAGAGTGGACTGAGAAGACAGGGAGAGGACTGAGAGGACATAGAGTGGACTGAGAAACAGGGAGTAAACTGAGAGGACATAGAGTGGACTGAGAAGAAATAGAGTGGACTGAGAAGCCATTGAGTGGACTGAGAAGACAGAATGTGGACTGAGAGGACACAGAGTGGACTAAGAGGGCATAGAGTGGACTGAGAGGACATAGAGTGGACTAAGAGGACATAGAGTGGACTGAGAGGACAGAGAGTGGACTAAGAGGACATAGATTGGACCGAGAAGACATGGAGTGGACTGAGAGGACATAGATTGGACTGAGAAGACATAGAGTGGACTGAGAAGACGTAGATTGGACTGAGAAGACATAGAGAGGACTGAGAAGACATATAGTGGACTGAGAAGATAGGGAGTGGACTGAGAGGACATAGAGTGGACTGAGAAGACAGGGAGTGGACAGAGAGGACAAAGAGTGGACTGAGAGGACATGGAGTGGACTGATAATACATGGAGTGGACTGAGAGGACAGCGAGTGGACTAAAGGACATAGAGTGGATTGAGAAGACAGGGAGTGGACTGAGAGGACATAGAGTGGAATGAGAAGACAGGGAGTGGACTGAGACGACATAGAGTCGACTGAGAAGACAGGGAGTGGACTGTGAGGACATAGAGTGGACTGAGTAGACAGGGAGTGGACTGAGAGGACATAGAGTGGACTGAGAAGACAGCGTGGACTGAGAGGACACAGAGTCAAGTGAGAAAACAGGGAGTTGACTCAGAGGACATAGAGCGGACTGAGAAGACAGGGCGTGGACTGAGAGGACATAGAGTGGGCTGAGAAGACAGGGATTGGACTGAGAGGACATAGAGTGGACTGAGAGGAGATAGAGTGGACTTAGAACACAGGGAGAGGATTGAGAGGACATAGAGTCGACCGAGAACACAGGGATTGTACTGAGAGGACATACTGTGGACTGAGAAGACAGGAAGTGGACTCAGACGACATAGAGTGGACTGAGAAGACTGGGAGTGGACTGAGAGGACATAAAGTGGACTAAAAGGACATAGAGTGGATTGAGAAGACAGGGAGTGGACTGAGAGTACATAGAGTGGAATGAGAAGACATGGAGTGGACTGAGAGGACATAGAGTGGACTGAGAAGACATAGAGTGGACTGAGAACACAGGGAGTGGACTAAGAGGGCATAGAATGGACTGCGAAGACAGCGAGTGGACTGAGAGGACATAGAGTGGACTGAGAGTGAATAGAGAAGACATAGAGTGGACTGAGAGTGAACATAGAAGAGATAGAGTGGACTGAGAAGACTGGGAGTGGACTCAGAGGACATAGAGTGGACTGAGAAGTCAGGGCGTGGACTGAGAGGACACAGAGTGGACGGAGAGGACATAGAGTGGACTGAGAGGTCAGGGAGTAGACTGAGAGTATATTGAGTGGACTGAGAAGACAGGGAGTGGACTGAGAGGACTTAGAGTGGACTGAGAAGACGGGGAGTGGACTGAGAGGACACGGAGTGTACTGAGAAGACAGGGAGTGGACTCAGACGACATAGAGTGGACTGAGAAGACTGGGAGTGGACTGAGAGGACGTAGAGTGGACTAAAAGGAGATAGAGTGGATTGAGAAGACAGGGAGTGGACTGAGAGTACATAGAGTGGAATGAGAAGACATGGAGTGGACTGAGAGGACATAGAGTGGACTGAGAAGACATAGAGTGGACTGAGAACACAGGGAGTGGACTAAGAGGGCATAGACTGGACTGAGAAGACAGCGAGTGGACTGAGAGGACATAGAGTGGACTGAGAGTGAACAGAGAAGACATATAGTGGACTGTGAAGACTGGGAGTGGACTCAGAGGACATAGAGTGGACTGAGAAATCCGGGCGTGGACTGAGAGGACATAGAGTGGACTGAGAGGTCAGGGAGTAAACTGAGAGGACATTGAGTGGACTGAGAAGACAGGGAGTGGACTGAGAGGACTTAGAGTGGACTGAGAAGACGGGGAGTGGACTGAGAGGACATGGAGTGGACTGAGAGGACATAGAGTGGAATGAGAAGACATGGATTGGACTGAGAGGACATAGAGTGGACTGAGAAGACATGGAGTGGACTGAGAACACAGGGAGTGGACTAATAGGGCATAGACTGGACTGCGAAGACAGCGAGTGGACTGAGAGGACATAGAGTGGACTGAGAGTGAACAGAGAAGAAATAGAGTGGACTGAGAAGACTGGGAGTGGACTCAGAGGACATAGAGTGGACTGAGAAGTCAGGGCGTGGACTGAGAGGACACAGAGTGGACGGAGAGAACATAGAGTGGACTGAGAGGTCAGGGAGTAGACTGAGAGTACATTGAGTGGACTGAGAAGACAGGGAGTGGACTGAGAGGACTTAGAGTGGACTGAGAAGACGGGGAGTGGACAGAGAGGACACGGAGTGTACTGAGAAGACAGGGAGTGGACTCAGACGACATAGAGTGGACTGAGAAGACTGCTAGTGGACTGAGAGTACATAGAGTGGACTAAAAGGACATAGAGTGGATTGAGAAGACAGGGAGTGGACTGAGAGTACATAGAGTGGACTGAAAAGTCAGGGCGTGGACTGAGAGGACATAGAGTGGACTGAGAGGTCAGGGAGTAGACTGAGAGGACATTGAGTGGACTGAGAAGACAGGGAGTGGAATGAGAAGACATGGATTGGACTGAGAGGACATAGAGTGGACTGAGAAGACATGGAGTGGACTGAGAACACAGGGAGTGGACTAAGAGGGCATAGACTGGACTGCGAAGACAGCGAGTGGACTGAGAGGACATAGAGTGGACTGAGAGTGAACAGAGAAGAAATAGAGTGGACTGAGAAGACTGGGAGTGGACTCATAGGACATAGAGTGGACTGAGAAGTCAGGGCGTGGACTGAGAGAACACAGAATGGACTGAGAGTACATAGAGTGGACTGAGAGGTCAGGGAGCAGACTGAGAGGACATTGAGTGGACTGAGAACACAGGGAGTGGACTAAGAGGGCATAGACTGGACTGCGAAGACAGCGAGTGGACCGAGAGGACATAGAGTGGACTGAGAGTGAACAGAAAAGACATATAGTGGACTGAGAAGACTGGGAGTGGACTCAGAGTACATAGAGTGGACAGAGAAGTCAGGGCGTGGACTGAGAGGACACAGAGTGGACTGAGAGGACATAGAGTGGACTGAGAGGTCAGGGAGCAGACTCAGAGGACATTGAGTGGACTGAGGAGACAGGGAGTGGACTGAGAGGACTTAGAGTGGACTGAGAAGACGTGGAGTGGACTGAGAGGACATGGAGTGGACAGAGAGGACATAGAGTGGAATGAGAAGACATGGAGTAGACTGAGAGGACATAGAGTGGACTGAGAAGACATAGAGTGGACTGAGAAGACAGGGAGTGGACTCAGACGACATAGAGTGGACTTAGAAGACTTGGAGTGGACTGAGAGGACGTAGAGTGGACTAAAAGGACATAGAGTGGATTGAGAAGACAGGGAGTGGACTGAGAGTTCATAGAGTGGAATGAGAAGACATGGAGTGGACTGAGAGGACATAGAGTGGACTGAGAACACAGGGAGTGGACTAAGAGGGCATAGTCTGGACTGAGAAGACAGCGAGTGGGCTGAGAGGACATAGAGTGGACAGAGAGTGAACAGAGAAGACACAGAGTGGACTGAGAAGACTGGGAGTGGACTCAGAGGACATAGAGTGGACTGAGAAGTCCGGGCGTGGACTGAGAGGACACAGAGTGGACTGAGAGGACATAGAGTGGACTGAGAGGTCAGGGAGTAGACTGAGAGGACATTGAGTGGACTGAGAACGCAGGGAGTGGACTAAGAGGGCATAGACTGGACTGAGAAGACGGGGAGTGGACTGAGAGGACATGGAGTGGACTGAGAGGACATGGAGTGGACAGAGAGGACATAGAGTGGAATGAGAAGACATGGATTGGACTGAGAGGACATAGAGTGGACTGAGAAGACATGGAGTGGACTGAGAACACAGGGAGTGGACTAAGAGGGCATAGACTGGACTGCGAAGACAGCGAGTGGACTGAGAGGACATAGAGTGGACTGAGAGTGAACAGAGAAGACATTGAGTGGACTGAGAGTGAACATAGAAGACATAGAGTGGACTGAGAAGACTGGGAGTGAACTCAGAGGACATAGAGTGGACTGAGAAGTCAGGGCGTGGACTGAGAGGACACAGAGTGGACTGAGAGGACATAGAGTGGACTGAGAGGTCAGGGAGTAGACTGAGAGGACATTGAGTGGACTGAGATGACAGAGAATGGACTGAGAGCACATAGAGTGGACTGAGATGACAGAGAATGGACTGAGAGGACATAGAGTGGACTGAGATGACAGAGAATGGACAGAGAGCACATAGAATGGACTGAGATGACAGAGAATGGACTGAGAGCACATAGAGTGGACTGAGATGACAGAGAATGGACTGAGAGCACATAGAGTGGACTGAGAGGACATAGAGTGGACTGAGAGGACAGAAAGTGGACTGACTCATTGAGGGCAATGTTTCTAAACATAATGTCCCATGACCACGTATTAGCAGGCCTTAGTTAGAATACTCTCAAGACATTATTTCCATAATTCGATCCATGTAAACTTATGAATGACAGGTTGAGCCGGTACAGGTATGAAGAAAATGCAAAAAAAAAAATTGTAGAATTTGTAAATATAAATGCCGTTACTGGAATGGTAACAGGCCGTACTTTGAAGTAAAGAATAACTTTCCTAATTCATGTCTAGTGTAATCATGTGACATTAGTATGGCTATTAAGGAGTTAGTATTCTAAAAAATGCAGAAATTGTAAAGATGTCCCGGTGCGAAATGGTAATAGGCAGTTGATTTAAGGCTGAGAGGGCATTAATCCCTAAGTTCGAGAATAGTGAACTTATAAGATATAAGTGTATGTATGGAGAGCCAAAAAAATTGGAAGTTTATTAGGCTTATACATGATATCTGCCCATATACTAAAATATCCTTAGTATCGCACCTGGAAGGGCATTATTTTCTTGAGTGGAATAATGTGATCTAATAACAACAGTTGGCAGAGATGGTAAGGATAGGCCTAGTATGAGGGAAAGTGATCCACAGGGAAAGGGAGACATTAATCATGAAACTAGTACCAATACCAATATTTATTGTACACATATTGAACAATCCTAACCAATACTTGTATAATCAATAATAAACAACAGATTTGAGTACACAATATACGAAGAAACTAATAAATAATGTTATACCAGTACAGTACCGATACCTTATTGCAAGACAATGTTTAGGTAATGATGAATGCAATTACGGTAGTTTGTATTTGAGCTGAGCAGTTTGTATTTGAATTTCGTCCTGATCATTTCTGTTTGGCCTATGTGTATTTAGTAGTTGCGCAAAATAGTTTTTCCATCTGTTCAGGATTGAATGAGAGTCTGCAAGCAAGTCACCTTTCTCATCCTTGATCACGTTTACCCTTGCCTGATATCCATTTAAATTCCTTTATACCCTTATATAAATTTCGAATGTTTTTATTCTTACTATTTGTTTCTACCTCATTCAGTTTTTCCTTCAAGTAATCTCTCTTTTTATTCCTAAGTGTACGACTAGCTTCCCGTCTTTCATTGAAATAATTATCTCTATTCTCCACAATTGGATCCTGTAAGAATTTCAATTTTGCCTGTTTCCTACTATCTACTACAATGCACCAATCTTCATCTAACCATGGTTTCTTTTTCTTAGTTTCATGATAACCTATGCTCTGCTCAGCTGCAATTTTGATATTATCTCGGATATTCGCTAATATGTTTTCGCGGGATATCAGCCGAGTTATGATTTTGGAATGCTCCAAGCTTCTTCCCTGAAGATGGCTGCAGAGATAGCAGTCGAAATCTTGGAGCATTCCAAAATCTTAACTCGGCTGATATCCCGCGAAAACATATTAGCGAACCAACGCCGAGAAAGCCTCAAATTATACATCCCGGATATTGTCCCACTCGCTATTATCATCTCACTCTTCCTCAGCTTCGTCAGCAGTTGCTAAAGCATCAAACCTATTTGAAATTTCAACCTGATAACGTTGCTTAGTTTCCTCGTCCTTTAATTTGAAAAATTTGAATCTACTAATATTAGCTTGTTGCTCTACTCGCTTGGCTTTCTCTTAATTCTCCAATTACCAAATAATGGTCACAATTACAGTCTGCTCTCCTGAAAGTTCGAATGTCTACTATACTAGTGTGCCTTCTTTTATCTACCAAGATGTGATCTATCTGGTTATGTGTCATTCCGCCTGGAGAAGTCCACATATATTTATGTATAGCCTTATGGGGAAATGTTGTACTCTTGACTATTATATTTTTTGATGTGGCAAAGTTGACTAACCTAACTCCATTGTCATTACTACTTACGTGCAGGCTCTCTTTTCCAATTGTTGGTTTAAAAATATCCTCCCGTCCTACTTAAGCATTGAAATCCCGCAGATAGTTTTTATTAATACATTTCAGAGCTTCGTCGCTAAAAGAACAAGCTCGTTTTGCTCATGAGGACGATTAGCAAAGTAAGGTCTTAAATTAAATTAATACCACCCTAATACTTAGATGCAGTGCAAGTAGTAAATTCCGTATATAGGAAATAATTAGTTCGTGAGTTTTGGCAAGGAAAACTTGTAGTTGAACAGATTCTTAACTGTATTATTCCCTATAGAGTTCAAATCGTGTGTGGGACAAATTGACTGGTTGACGATTTTTCCAGGGTTTTCCCTCACCCTTTTAGAGCAGATGCTGGGTATGTTACAATTTTTCAAAATCGAGTATTAATGGAATAATGCTCTGTATAGTCTTACACAGCTATAACAGAAATTATTTTTCAATTTCAGTATCAGAGGCGCTTCTACACAAGTCACAACCATGAATTTCTTGCTAGGAACAACGGTCTATACCACTAGTCACATCTAGCAAAAGCGCTTAGTATTGTAGGGCAGGGTTTAGTAGATGCTTCTGAGAGAGATGTTGAGGGACTGGGAGACCGAACTCTCGACCTATGAGTGCGATATGCCGAGCTGAGTTAACAGATAACATTCAGTAGGGTATATCATCCGTTGAAAAACATTGCCGCTCCATAGTCTGTAAAGAATCTTTTTAAATCTCTGCCCCTATGCAAGGTCACAGTTTGCGTTTAGAAGGAAGAGAGATAGCAAAATGTTATGTTTTTACACTATACTAAAAGCATGAGATATCTGTGGAAGCTATTACAGGATCGAAGACTCATTCGAGGACGACCGAACATTATTGATTTGCGTTGCAAGAATATGACAAAAGTTAAACGCTTTAGAGCAGAGCAAAGACAAATTGTCTCTATGAGTCTTCGATAGACACCGATTGGAATTTCCAAAAATTGGTGGCAGAAAAGATAAGATGTTAGAAGGATACAAGTCAAAAAGGCTAATAATAGTAGATATAGGTTTCGAAACTGATTTCTTGATGGTGGTCTCCTCAATTATAAAGGTGGCTCAACTACTGGTGACTACCACCAAGAAATGAATTCCTCCAGCTTAGAGAAATGGTTGAGAGAGCAAGTAACTCCAAACTTGCCACCTGCCTCTGTAACAGTTGCTAGTCATCTATGGACGAAATAATTCGAGTAAGTGCTAGTGATAGTGATGATGGCGGTGGTGGTAGTGGAATGAAAGTCCTAGTGCTAGTGATAACTCTGTCTTAGCTATGCCTTTGGAGTGAAAAACACATGGTTTTATGTGACAATAATAACATATACAAGTTAGACTATGTATATAATTATATAAACTGGGTGTAGTATAAGCAGTAATATGTGCTGTTGCCAGGAAGTCAGGAGGAGATTAGCAATGGCAAAAGAAGATTTAATACATTAATGAGCAACTTCTGCCGACCTATGAAAAACGAAGAGGAAGAGACTAGTAATGTGCTTTGTGTGGAGTGTGGCATTCTGTGAGGCTTAAACATGGACATTACGACGAAGTGAATTGAAGAGACCAGAACCATTTAAAATACGGATATGGAGAACAATGGAGCGTGTGAAATGGACAGACAGAATAATAAATGAAGCTGTGTTGGAAAGAGTGGGTGAAAGAATAATGGTGAAACTGATCAAGAAGAGAAAAAAAAATTGGCTGGGTCTCTGCCTGAGAAGAAACTATCTACTAAAGAATGCACTGGAACGAATAGCGACACTCCACACAAAGCACTTCACTAGTCCCTTCCTTAGTTCTCTCTCCAGAGGTCCACAGAAGATGCAACTCTTCCTATTAAAAGCTTCCTTTACCATTGCTATTCTCCTTTGCACTTCTTGGCAGAAGCACTATGAATATATATATATATATATATATATATATATATATATATATATATATATATATATATATATATATATATATATACACACATTCATAGCGTTCTGTCCAAGGGTAGGTGTTTCAATGCACACCCAGCATTTTACAGTCTTTCCTGTTTTCTGCTTTCCTCTTTGTCTCCTCTTATGATCCATATAATATATAACTTTCAAGAATGTAATAATTGGCATTTAACTACTAATCCACACAATACTCAACTTCGATAGTCTATGTCTATATTCGTAATTTACATATGCTCAACATTCAAGAACGTCGTAAGGAATGTGTGCAGTACACAACACTAGGGAATGAGCTTATTATCATAAATAAAGACTTGCTACTACATCCATACAGTGGAATCTTGTTCTCCTTATCGGGATTATAAATTACTTGTGCTGCTTATGTATATAGAGCAAATGTTTTTCGTACGCTAGTAGCAGCTTTTGTACATGTTAATATAACTCGCTTACGTCATCAGGAATACGGAGACCAGCTCGCTACCAAACGTGGCCATACACGAGGTACTTTACAAGGGCACACTAATATTTTGCAGTTTCAGTACCGCAGGCCACAATACAAATCTATTCCTTTCTAAGCGAGGGGAGAGTTATGTACAGTAAAAAGGCAAAGGTATCCTAGGTATCCCCGTAACATGCCATGAAGGCACTTGGGCGGGGGGCATGGAGGTAGAGCCACATGCTTTCCATGACCTCGGCAATAGAATGAGGTGGTGAGGTCGGCACCACGCTCTGACCGCCTTTTACCCACGGGAAAAACACGGTCCTCAATTTTTTGGGAGGCTGAGGGAAATATATCTGTCACCAGCTAGGATCGAAACCCGGACTTTCCAGTCCGTTGTCACCTGCTCTACCAAATGAGCTACATACAGAACTATTAGACTGATTAGTGATATATTTCAAAAGCAGTTTGCCGTAAAAATGTTGGGACACCGTATGTACTCATATACCACTCTCAGTCCAATCTATGCGCTCTCAGCCCACTCTATGTGCTCTCAGTCCACTCTATGTCCTCTCAGTCTACACTCTGTCCACTCTGTGTGCTCAAAGTCCACTCTATGTCCTCTCAGTCTACTCTCTGTCCTGTCAGTCCACACTCAGTCAACTCTCTGACCTCTAAGTCCACTCTATGTCCTCTCAGTCCACTCCATGTCTTCTCATTCCACTCTATGTCCTCTCAGTCCACTCCATGTCCTCTCAGTCCACTCCCCGTCTTCTCAGTCCACTCTAAGTCCTCTCAGTCCACTCCCTCACTTCTCTGTCATCTCAATGTCCTCTCAGTCTACTCCCTGACCTCTCAGTCCACTCTATGTCCTCTCAGTCCATGCCCTGACTTCTCAGTCCACTCTATGTCCTCTGAGTCCACTCCCAGTCTTCTCAGTCCACTATATGTCCTCTCTGTTCACTCTCAGTCCACTCTATTTCCTCTCAGTCCACTCGCTGTCTTCGCAGTCCAGTCTATGCCCTCTTAGTCCACTCCCTGTGTTCTCAGTCCACTCCATGTCTTCTCAGTCCACTCTATGTCCTCTCAGTCTACTCCATGTCTTCTCATTCCACTCTATGTCCTCTCAGTCCACTCCATGTCCTCTCAGTCCACTCCCCGTCTTCTCAGTCCACTCTAAGTCCTCTCAGTCCACTCCCTGTCTTCTCAGTCCACTCAATGTCCTCTCAGTCTACTCCCTGACCTCTCAGTCCACTCTATGACCTCTCAGTCCACTCTGTGTCATCTCAGTCCACGCCCTGACTTCTCAGTCCACTCTATGTCCTCTGAGTCCACTCCCAGTCTTCTCAGTCCACTCTATGTCTTCTATGTTCACTCTCAGTCCACTCTATGTCTTCTCTGTTCACTCTCAGTCCACTCTATGTCCTCTCAGTCCACTCGCTGTCTTCGCAGTCCAGTCTATGCCCTCTTAGTCCACTCCCTGTGTTCTCAGTCCACTCTATGTCTTCTCAGTCCACTCTATGTCCTCTCAGTCCACTCCATGTCTTCTCATTCCACTCTATGTACTATCAGTCCACTCCCTGTCTTCTCAATCCACTCTATGTCCTTTTAGTCCACTCTATGTCCTCTGAGTCCACTCCCAGTCTTCTCAGTCCACTCTATGTCTTCTCTGTTCACTCTCAGTCCACTCTATGTCCTCTCAGTCCACTCGCTGTCTTCGCAATCCAGTCTATGCCATCTTAGTCCACTCCCTGTGTTCTCAGTCCCCTCTATGTTTTCTCAGTCCACTCTATGTCCTCTCAGTCCACTCCATGTATTCTCATTCCACTCTATGTACTCTCAGTCCACTCCCTGTCTTCTCAATCCACTCTATGTTCTTTTAGTCCACTCTACGTCCTCTCAGTAAACTCCAAGTCTTCTCAGTCCACTCTATGTCGTCTGAGTCCACTCCCTGTCTTCTCAGTCCACTCTATGTCTTCTCTATTCACCCTCAGTCCACTCTATGTCCTCTCAGTCCACTCGCTGTCTTCGCAGTCCAGTCTATGCCCTCTTAGTCCACTCCCTGTGTTCTCAGTCCACTCTATGTCTTCTCAGTCCACTCTATGTCCTCTCAGTCCACTCCATGTATTCTCATTCCACTCTATGTACTCTCAGTCCACTCCCTGTCTTCTCAATCCACTCTATGTTCTTTTAGTCCACTCTACGTCCTCTCAGTAAACTCCAAGTCTTCTCAGTCCACTCTATGTCGTCTGAGTCCACTCCCTGTCTTCTCAGTCCACTCTATGTCTTCTCTATTCACCCTCAGTCCACTCTATGTCCTCTCAGTCCACTCGCTGTCTTCGCAGTCCAGTCTATGCCCTCTTAGTCCACTCCCTGTGTTCTCAGTCCACTCTATGTCTTCTCAGTCCACTCTATGTCCTCTCAGTCTACTCCATGTCTTCTCATTCCACTCTATGTCCTCTCAGTCCACGCCATGTCCTCTCAGTCCACTCCCCGTCTTCTCAGTCCACTCTAAGTCCTCTCAGTCCACTCCCTGTCTTCTCAGTCCACTCAATGTCCTCTCAGTCTACTCCCTGACCTCTCAGTACACTCCATGTCCTCTCAGTCCACTCCCCGTCTTCTCAGTCCACTCTATGTACTCTCAGTCCACTCCCTGTCTTCTCTATTCACTCTATGTCCTCTCAGTCCACTCCCAGTCTTCTCACTCAACTCTATCTCTTCTCTGTTCACTCTCAGTCCACTCAATGTCCTCTCAGTCCACTCGCTGTCTTCGCAGTCCAGTCTATGCCCTCTTAGTCCACTCCCTGTGTTCTCAGTCCACTCTATGTCTTCTCAGTCCACTCTATGTCCTCTCAGTCTACTCCATGTCTTCTCATTCCACTCTATGTCCTCTCAGTCCACGCCATGTCCTCTCAGTCCACTCCCCGTCTTCTCAGTCCACTCTAAGTCCTCTCAGTCCACTCCCTGTCTTCTCAGTCCACTCAATGTCCTCTCAGTCTACTCCCTGACCTCTCAGTCCACTCTATGTCCTCTCAGTCCACTCTGTGTCCTCTCAGTCCACGCCCTGACTTCTCAGTCCACTCTGTGTCCTCTGAGTCCACTCCCAGTCTTCTCAGTCCACTATATGTCTTCTCTGTTCACTCTCAGTCCACTCTATGTCCTCTCAGTCCACTCGCTTTCTTCGCAGTCCAGTCTATGCCCTCTTAGTCCACTCCCTGTGTTCTCAGTCCACTCTATGTCTTCTCAGTCCACTCTATGTCCTCTCAGTCCACTCCATGTCTTCTCATGCCACTCTATGTACTCTCAGTCCACTCCCTGTCTTCTCAACCCACTCTATGTCCTTTTAGTCCACTCTATGTCCTCTCTGTCTACTCCAAGTCTTCTCAGTCCACTCTATGTCCTCTGAGTCCACTCCCAGTCTTCTCAGTCCACTCTATGTCTTCTATGTTCACTCTCAGTCCACTCTATGTCTTCTCTGTTCACTCTCAGTCCCCTCTATGTCCTCAGTCCACTCGCTGTCTTCGCAGTCCAGTCTATGCCCTCTTAGTCCACTCCCTGTGTTCTCAGTCCACTCCATGTCTTCTCAGTCCGCTCTATGTCCTCTCAGTCCACTCCATGTCTTCTCCTTCCACTCTATGTCCTCTCAGTCCCCTCCATGTCCTCTCAGTCCACTCCCCGTCTTCTCAGTCCACTCTAAGTCCTCTCAGTCCCCTCCCTGACTTCTCAGTCCACTCAATGTCCTCTCAGTCTACTCCCTGACCTCTCAGTCCACTCTATGTCCTCTCAGTCCACTCTGTGTCCTCTCAGTCCACGCCCGGACTTCTCAGTCCACTCTATGTACTCTGAGTCCACTCCCAGTCTTCTCAGTCCACTCTATGTCTTCTCTGCTCACTCTCAGTCCACTCTATGTCCTCTCAGTCCACTCGCTGTCTTCGCAGTCCAGTCTATGCCCTCTTAGTCCACTCCCTGTGTTCTCAGTCCACTCTATGTCTTCTCAGTCCACTCTATGTCCTCTCAGTCCACTCCATGTCTTCTCACTACACTCTATGTCCTCTGAGTCCACTCCCAGTCTTCTCAGTCCACTCTATGTCTTCTCTATTCACCCTCAGTCCACTCTATGTCCTCTCAGTCCACTCGCTGTCTTCGCAGTCCAGTCTATGCCCTCTTAGTCCACTCCCTGTGTTCTCAGTCCACTCTATGTCTTCTCAGTCCACTCTATGTCCTCTCAGTCCACTCTATGTCCTCTCGGTCCACTCTGTGTCCTCTCAGTCCACGCCCTGACTTCTCAGTCCACTCTATGTCCTCTGAGTCCACTCCCAGTCTTCTCAGTCCACTATATGTCTTCTCTGTTCACTCAGTCCACTCTGTCCTCTCAGTCCACTCGCTGTCTTCGCAGTCCAGTCTATGCCCTCTTAGTCCACTCCCTGTGTTCTCAGTCCACTCTATGTCTTCTCAGTCCACTCTATGTTCTCTCAGTCCACTCCATGTCTTCTCATTCCACTCTATGTACTCTCAGTCCACTCCCTGTCTTCTCAACCCACTCTATGTCCTTGTAGTCCACTCTATGTCCTCTCAGTCCACTCGAAGTCTTCTCAGTCCACTCTATGTCCTCTGAGTCCACTCCCAGTCTTCTCAGTCCACTCTATGTCTTCTATGTTCACTCTCAGTCCACTCTATGTCTTCTCTGTTCACTCTCAGTCCACTCTATGTCCTCTCAGTCCACTCCATGTCTTCTCATTCCACTCTATGTACTCTCAGTCCACTCCCTGTCTTCTCAATCCACTCTATGTCCTTTTAGTCCACTCTACGTCCTCTCAGTCCACTCCAAGTCTTCTCAGTCCACTCTATGTCGTCTGAGTCCACTCCCTGTCTTCTCAGTCCACTCTATGTCCTCTCAGTATACTCCATGTCCCCTCAGTCCACTCCCCGTCTTCTCAGTCCACTCTATGTACTCTCAGTCCACTCCCTGTCTTCTCTATTCACTCTATGTCCTTTTAGTCCACTCTATGTCCTCTCAGTCCACTCCCAGTCTTCTCAGTCCACTCTATGTCCTCTGAGTCCACTCCCAGTCTTCTCAGTCCACTCTATGTCTTCTATGTTCACTCTCAGTCCACTCTATGTCTTCTCTGTTCACTCTTAGTCCACTCTATGTCCTCTCAGTCCACTCGCTGTCTTCGCAGTCCAGTCTATGCCCTCTTAGTCCACTCCCTGTGTTCTCAGTCCACTCCATGTCTTCTCAGTCCACTCTATGTCCTCTCAGTCCACTCCATGTCTTCTCACTACACTCTATGTCCTCTGAGTCCACTCCCAGTCTTCTCAGTCCACTCTATGTCTTCTCTATTCTCTCTCAGTCCACTCTATGTCCTCTCAGTCCACTCGCTGTCTTCGCAGTCCAGTCTATGCCCTCTTAGTCCACTCCCTGTGTTCTCAGTCCACTCTATGTCTTCTCAGTCCACTCTATGTCCTCTCAGTCCACTCCATGTCTTCTCATTCCACTCTATGTACTCTCAGTCCACTCCCTGTCTTCTCAATCCACTCTATGTCCTTTTAGTCCACTCTATGTCCTCTCAGTCCACTCCCAGTCTTCTCAGTCCACTCTATGTCGTCTGAGTCCACTCCGTCTTCTCAGTCCACAGTATGTCCTCTCAGAACACACTCCCTGTGTTCTCAGTCCACTCTATGTCCTCTCAGTCCACTCTATGTCCTCTCAGTCCTCTCCCTGTGTTCTCAGTCCACTCTATGTCTTCTCAGTCCACTCTATGTCCTCTCAGTCCACTCCATGTCTTCTCATTCCACTCTATGTACTCTCAGTCCACTCCCTGTCTTCTCAATCCACTCTATGTCCTTTTAGTCCACTCTATGTCCTCTCAGTCCACTCCCAGTCTTCTCAGTCCACTCTATGTCGTCTGAGTCCACTCCGTCTTCTCAGTCCACAGTATGTCCTCTCAGAACACACTCCCTGTGTTCTCAGTCCACTCTATGTCCTCTCAGTCCACTCTATGTCCTCTCAGTCCACTCTATGTCCTCTCAGTCCTCTCCCTGTGTTCTCAGTCCACTCTATGTCCTCTTAGTTCCCTCTATGTCCTCTCAGTCCACTCCCTTTTTCTCAGTCCAATCTATGTTCTCTCAGTCCACTCCCTGACTTCTCAGTCCACTCTATGTCCTCTTAGTCCACTCCCTGTCTTCTCAGTCCACTCTATGTCCCTTCAGTCCACTCTATGTCCTCCCAGTCCACTCCCTGTCTTCTCAGTCCACCCCCTGTCTTCTCAGTCCACTCAATGTCCTCTTAGTTTACTCCCTGTCCTCTCAGTCCACTCTATGTCCTCTCAGTCCTCTCTATGTCCTCTTAGTCCACTCTATGTCCTCTGAGTCCACTCAATGTGCTCTAAATCCACTCTGTATGCTCTCAGTCCACTCTATGTCCTCTCAGTCCACTCTATGTGCTCTTAGTCCACTCTATGTGCTCTGGGCCCACTCTCTCTCTCCTCTCAGTCATATCTGGTTCTTCTCTGTCCGCTCACAGTCCCACCAGTTCACTCTCTGAATTGTCACTCTACTCTATGTCCTCTCAGTCCACTCAATGTCCTGTCAGGCCACTCTTTCTTCTCCGTCCACTCTCTCTCTCTCATCTTAGTCCAATGTGGTTCCTCTCAGTCCACTCTCTGTCCTCTGAGTCCATTTTCTGCCCACTGAGTCCCCTCTCTGAGCTTGGACTCCTCTCTCTGTCCTCTCAGTCCACTCTATGTGCACTCAATCCACTCTCTGTCCTCTCTGCTTCCTCTCAGTTCACTCACAGTCAAACCAGTACTCTCTCTGTACTCATATTCCCCTGTCTGAATTCTTAGTCCACTTTATGTCCTCTCAGTCCACGCAGTGTTCTTTCAGTCCATTCTCTGTCCTCTCAGTCCACTGTATGTGCTCTCAGTGTATTTCCTTTCCTGTCATTGGGGATTATATGATCTGGTTTTGCAACAATTTGCATATCTGTCATACTCATACATATTTTTTGGGATTGCATTTATTCGGGGGTTCGAACCCGGGTAATAATTTGTTTGTTGTACAGTTCTTTGCCGTACGGGTATCTTGAGCTGTAAGCATAGTGTCATTGCGACTCTGGTGTTCTGTCTGTAAACTACGTCCACGATTTAATACAGTTACAACTTATTACCTTTTGAAATACATGATGGCAGCTTTTCTCTCATCGCTATCGCTAAGGAGTGTAGTGTTGGCTCCCATGCATACATGCTTAATTTGATTTACGTAGTAGCCTTGCGCGCGTCCGCCATGACAGTTCGCCTTGGCAACAGTTTATTGGATTATACCCATTTCAAATAACAACAAACAAAAAAACACTCAATTCAGCTACACCAACGGCGCTAACAAAAGTTCCATGATCCATACATGAAACATTTTGACACCTGACATCAGCAGTCGACACATTCACCAGTATGGCCAATATGATTCTAAATAACCCGCTATAAAGCAGAGCAGAAGTAGCTAAACTGTTATTGATATTATCAATGTAAAATAAGATTAATTGGATTACTTTTCAGCTGTAAGTATTAAACACCTTGCTAAATAAATCCTAATGAGCAAACATGTGAAAGCAAGCGGGAAAACCACTGAATTGGCGACATCGTTCAACACAACAATCACCACACAGTGTACCCAATGAAAACAAGGAATTCGTTCCGAAGCCGCCAAAATGCCGCCATGGATGAATATATATATATATATATATTATTTTAGTAGGTTATTTTACGACGCTTTATCAACAGCTTAGGTTATTTAGCGTCTGAATGAGATGAAGGTGATAATGCCGGTGAAATGAGTCCGGGGTCCAACACCGAAAGTTACCCAGCATTTGCTCATATTGGGTTGAGGGAAAACCCCGGAAAAAACCTCAACCAGGTAACTTGCCCCGACCGGGAATCGAACCTGGGCCATCTGGTTTCGCGGCTAGACGCGCTAACCGTTACTCCACAGGTGTGGACTGGATGAATATATAATTTATATATTTATCCATGATGCCGCTATGATCGTGGGTATGGAAAAATAGGGTGGGTCAGGCAGTACACAAGGGGATTTTGGGGGAAATCACTTAAAAAGTGAAATATTTCAATGTGATATACTACACTGGAGGTGTACGCAATTTGAAATCGTGAATGATTCCGACCTCATGCTCAGTACTGGCCTGGATCACACATCTAACGTGAGATCATGTACTACGATCTAGGGTACCTACTGGGAAATAAAATAAAAAAGTTTCCCTCCTCAAAAACTCTCATCTCTTTTAAAAAATCCTGCGCACGGCCACGGTACAATTATTGTAAGAAGCCGTAGCACGGCTCTAATTGACGAATTGGCTACAGATACAGTATTGTAACGTTTTATTTTACTTTTACCACCACCACACCTGTCATCAATGTGACTTTCATTCTTAATAATTTGCCCTACAACAATGGGTACTCCACTCAACATAGCAGTACAATAGTCGTTATTGCACTCCACACGACGACAATGACAATACACGTGTATTATCAAGAACAACAATACTCCTAAGTTCAATTAATGTTCACAAAGCACTAAGTGCAGAACAAAACTGGCAATTAGTTCACAATTCGCTTGCCTTGGCTAGTTCTTCTAGCTCACTGTTCAAGTTCACTGCACATCGAACTCAGGTCTTCCGGACGCTGCCACAGTTACGGACTCACTCAAGTTCACTGCACTTCGAACTCGGGTCCACCTTGCTCGCTGCTGTTCACGACTTGAAGGCTTACTTTCGTCGGCAACTCACGATGTTGTTTACTTACCACGAACATCTAGAATGTTCTGCGTCGCGAAGCCTCTGGACCTCCACAACAATCGGTCTCCAGATGCTTCCTTACTTCTTTCCCCTCATTCCCCACCGGGGCTAGCGTCAGGGGTTCGTGTTTCCGTTTCCCCGCGCCCTCCCTCTCGCCAGAGGCGCGTGCAACTCCCCGACGTGACCAGAACGTTCCAGATGGGTGCCACAGTATGTTATATAACTATAGGAATAGCAATTTGTTTTTTCTGCTATAGGCTAATGTACATTGTTAATGGTAAATCAAATCCGTGAATTAGGCCTATGTTTATTTAGGAATTCTTTTAAGACGCTTCTTAGAGCAGAATATAAGCAGTGAATTATTTTATTTCGTTAAAACATCATTTAAATTTATTTTATAAAGACACTTCTTGCAGGCCTGAAGTCTAACATACTTATTATTCACGTGCAGGTATAGTCATTTCTCAATCATACTTGGTTATAGCTTAATGAAGAGAAGCAAATTTGACTATTTCGCATGCATTGATTCAAGTTGTAATTCGTAATCCGTTTCAAGCAAGGGGCAACAGGAACCAATGGATTTAAGTTAATTTTTATCTGTAAAAATTTCATAATGTGATTGTTTAACAGATAGGATAGGCTACTACTAGTCTAAAAACAAAGACTTCATCCAGAGTGTACCACAAGTGGTGGATCTACATTACACTTGTAGTGATAGTATTGTTAGGATGTCACAGGGGAACTGGAGGGTCTGAAGGAAACGGACTATGGGCGTACTCAAACTTCGGAAAACGTATTATGTCTTTCTCATGTTAAATTTTTACATTACCTCGTTAACATGTTTCTGCCTGTTATCGGCCATCTTCAGAACTGGTTGTTGCTGGTAAAATTTAACAATAGAAAGACATAATACGTTTTCCGAAATGATATAGTGTTAAAAGTTGTGTAATCAAGATGTACAAATTATAAATTCAGAGTGGATGTATGTACAGTACTTATGTATATAATTTATTCTGCTGAGTGTACAGGCCCAGAAACAAAATTTGGGCCACCTGAATTTTCCAAGTTCCAGTTATAACATACTGTGCATGCTCAGTTTTTGTTTCTGCATCTTTCACTGCCCATTTAGTTTATCATCATTCTCCACTTGTGCCCTCCCAATCTCCGTTCATGAATCATTTCTCTCTTATCATTCCGCCAATTCCTTGTAACCAAGTTTGAGTCTGCCTCGTTTCCGTCTTCATGATGGATACCATTCCATAACTTATTTTGGCAACCTGCTCTCTTCCATCCTCGTGACAGTCCATATCATTTCAATTATTTTGTTTTAATATCATCCGAAAGGGACCTAAGTACGTTCATTCGTTATTTGATTATTGAATTCTTCATTTTGTCCTTCCTATAAATTCTAGGTGACCATTGCTAAAATCCTTTTCTATTGAGTTCCATTTTGCTACATTTCTTGCTTTTCAATTCCACGTTTCTGCTGCAGAGGTCTATGCAATTATTATACTTTTAACTATAACCTACAGCATGATAAATATGCGTTCTTGTTTTAGAAATCGTGGCCTGATCCCACAGAACACTTGTTAGTTTTAATACAGCTGCTCGTCTTTTTTTAATTTCCTCACTAATTTGTGATTCATGATTTTCATCTTGGTAGTTTTGCTAACTACCAAGTCACTTATAGTTCTTGAGTTTATAATGAAAAAAAAAAAAACAGCTTTATAAGGGAATGTGAATGTAAGCAATGATGTGAATAATAACGACTGTCAATTAACAATTGCAATTAATCCATTGTTATTCATTACGTCATCATTCACAATCGTGTTGATTTCTTGTTGTTTAATCAGTGATAAAACAAAGAATTCTCGAATAATTAGTAAAATGGAAGAAGGGCAGAGGTTTATTTTCGTTACTATAAAATTAATCAACTCACAAAATTTTAATTCATAATATAAATGTTTTTATAATATTAAGTGTTTAGTTTAACTTGTGACCATACAATAATCTCATCCTAAACTACTTAAATTACTAATCTAGTGTTTGTAGTTGATACAGACGAATTGGCTATACAGTACATCACATGCATAATTTAAAATGAGATACCATATAGTTATTATTAATGAACTTTTACAAAGAAGTTTATATTCATAAAACTATGCAACGTAAAGGATTGGCAGAAGAAGACTGGCAAGATAGAGCAGAATGGAGAAGAAAAATTTTGGCACAGGAAGATGCTTAAGTATTGTTAAGCTGTTTTATATATACCCCGTGTGTGTGACTTTCTAGTCAAAATAAGCAGAAGTACCAACAGGTTTTCTTTTCAGTAGGGCTACTTCCACAATATCCACATGGTGTTTATTTTTGAGTAATGTTCTATGCTGATTATCTTTCTCCCCAATATATTATTGTAATGAAACTAACGCACATAGACAATATAGGTAACAGTGAACACAATATGTTTAAAAAATCTACATACCTATATTAAAAAGTAAAAAATTTTCAAGTTCTCAGTGGGGGCAATTGTTTCCCTGCTGGCACCCATGAAAATAAGCGATGTCAAAGCACTCTTTCAGTAAAGATTTCCAGAGTAGATTTTCATGGTCCATTAGTATTACATAACAGAGTGCATTTAGAATAAAACTTAAATTTTATATAACACTAGAAATGTTTCTTTTGTCAATACATTGGTAATAATTACTTGACGTTACTTTACAGTCCTGGTAAAAGGAAGCTTGTTTTGCTCTTCATACAATGTTACTGGCGGTCAATTCTTGTGATCGTGACTCCATATGTCTATATTCCAGTGATGTTTGCTGATTCTTCTCATAAAAGTGTAAGATATGTGTACCTTACTGTAAAGGTGCTTCGAACAGTACCGGTAGTATTATATATTAAGTTCATATTTTTAGTAGTAGACCTACATATTTCTTAATTTATACAAGCAAAGAAATTAATATACGGTACAGAATCAGACCAGACATGAAAGGGAATAAATTATGGAGTTAGGCAGGGCTAGTTCTTTTGCCAATATTAGGCCTACTTAATATTTATAGAAAAAAAATTACACAATCTCAGAATGCTTTCAAACCTACAAAAGTTAAAAAAATTACAATCAGTTGTATCGTAATGAAGTCTGGACTAAAGATAGCAGTTTAAATGAGATTTTAACAAGTCTTTGAAGATGAAAATGGTGTTTGTCTCAAGCTCTGAAAATAGTGATATTTACAATTTTGCTGCATTTAGAAAGAAGTGCCTACTGACGTTCAGATGCACTTATCTCAGAAATGTAGTAGTGCTCGAGTATTCAACTAGTTTCAATGTTACCCAGAGTCATCAAAAGGAGGAACTTGCAATGTGGACTCGCTGACTTGCTGCCAAAGACACTGAGCCATTAGAGACCAATGGTTCTGGAAACTTGGGCAAAGAGAGGAGGAGGAGGAAATTAAAAGAAGCAGAAGATACATACTTTTGGACATGAAAATTAGAAAATGATAGGAAAATGACGAAATCGAATAATACATAAGTAAATGGGTCTCAACAGACAAAAATAGAATGTCTAAAATAATAGATCACAAATCACAAGGTTAAAGGCAGAAAAGAAGATCTTTGAAAAAGAGTAGCCAATGAGGTCAAAATAGGTCTATTTATGGGTTAATTCGATATTGATGATATTTTTTATTCGAGCAGTTTTCTCATCACACTGTCATACGATATACTGTATTTGTTGTCCATAAATTATGCTCAAAATTTAAGTCCACATGAAAAAAATACGGCGTATTTTCCCTGAAATAGTGGGAAGCCAATTATAGGAGAACAGGGGGCTTGAAATGTAATTTCTGGATTCAGGCTGGAATAGAGAAATGTTACATACAGTGAAGTCTGCCGAGTTAGCTCTGTGGTAGCAAGTCTGCCTTCAGACTAGCCGGCCCGAGTTCGATTCCCGGCGGGGTCAGAAATTTTCATGTAAAATTTCTACCTCGGGACTAGGAGAGATGGCGGTGCACAACTTCTAATCACTAAATTGTGCACCAATATGCCTGGGTTAAATCCCTAATCTCTCTGCAGTGCATATGGAGAGAAGGCATATGTCACTGTTGATAGTGATTCGTCCGTCAGATGGGAACATTAAACCTGGCGGGCCCCATGGTGCTATTCCACAGGAGTTGGCTATGTGCTGGCACCGGGTTTCCCCTTATGCCTTCCTCACCTTCATCATCATCCTCACTCATTCCCTACACTACACTTACACGAACATTTACCCTAGTATACGACATAACTCTTCACAGATACACATCATGCATAACATGGCCTGCCGAAGTGGTGTGCAACTTGAAAATGGGTCACAGTCCCGTCATCTATCCGCAGTATGTGGAACCCGAATCACGCAAGTGAAGTGGGTAGGCATTAGGTACACACACACACAGTGGAGGCAAAAAAACTCGATTGGTGATGAGAAGACTTCAGAACTTTAGGTCCTTAAAAACCAACTTTTAGACTCCTAAAATAAGTTCTAAAATTATCATAATGTAGGCACTAAGAATACAGTTTTAGGCACCTAACAATACAATTTCAGGCAGCTAAAATTAGGATTTTATATACCTGAATGTGTTTCTAGCTATTCAAATTACAGTAACTCTAAAAATGCAATTAATTTGTGAATATTAAGTATTACGGTGTACAGTGACAAAAATAGTGAAACATTATTGAGGTTAGAAACTTTATTTTTATTATGACTTAACGAATTCATTGATGTCATTGCTCTATGGCTCCTGATACAAGTGTCAATATTACAATTAAATTAATTAATTTAATAATGGATTTACAATTCTTTCTTTCTTTATCTTAGTTTAACCATTCCCTTCTAGGTTCATTCATATGACCCACACCACACGTGACCTGTTGAGAGAGGAATTAGTCTATTGGATCACACACATACTTTTTTGAACGCACAAGGACATGGAAGGCCTCCTTGGATGAGGGATCAGCTCAATGCCAGGGCCACTTCCAATACAACACAAACATTCACTCACACATATGAAAGGATTAAGAGAAGGATCCCCGTCCATGGCTGGAGATTTACAATTAACATTCATAATTGGCATTTCAGTATGTAACAATGATTTAATTCAAATTTTCCGTTGTGACACTTTGCCTTTTGTCAGACAGAACCACTTTATAAGCGGACAATTTTTTCACGAGATATTGATCTTTTGTACTTCTACTGCCTGCTCAAGTGCTCAACAAAAACATCACATTGCAGGAATTTCTTTATTTCTACATCCAAACTATTACAAGTTCTTTGAACCTAACTCATCCCATGATATTCATAACTTTATCTTTCATTGCTAGACGAAAAATTAAAAACACATACGGTATTAACGACATATAAATAGGCATTTTTAGACTCCGAAACTTTAAAATAGATCACAATGGGCAAAATAGGCATTTTAGGCACCATAAAACCCCTTCCAAACGTTCATATTTTACATAATTAAAACGTGAAGGTATTTTTAACTTCTTTCAGTTTATCTTGTAGAAAAAAAATGTAGGCATTTAGCCTAAACTCTGATGAGGTCTAGTTACGAGTTTTTTTTTTGCACTAGTAATCACAGATACTGAAGTTTCCCTTACTGTTGATTTTATCTTTCACATTTAAATATAAATCAGTTAGCCTACTGCCTAATATTCCATTTTGTTGGTTCATAATTATCTGTAGGCCCATTATACTTCCTATTCCTAAACAATGATTTGTATGTAAATGCTATCCATATAAATATATTCTGCAGAAAATAAGATGTGGCACAAGATGGTCTGCTTAAGGTAAAAATCATGACGTCATAATGTAGTAAACATCAAGTCATTTTAATTTATTTTTAAATTAATGATGATATTGCAGATTTAATAGCTAAAATAGGCAAAACTTGCTGCATGCTCCAGATAAATTTAATATTTAGTCCCACTACCAACAAAATACGTAAATTCCTTCAAATGTGAATACAGTTATGGTGGACTTCGATTTCCAGAAGAACATTTTATAACATAGAAACTCAAGACAATATCTTTATCTATCAACGTTAAGAATGTAAAATTCAAATGTATGAAGCAAAAGAAACGCATAATACCGGTACTGGTATATAAATTAACCCTTCCAACAGATTTTAATAACAAACAGTCCATATTGCAAAGTTTGTCAAACTAAAACTTCAAACACACATCACGTATTAGAATGACGAACACAAAATCCCCTCAGAAACAAAGAAAAGACATGGATTAACTTCACCAGAGAGCCCTTAACCAAGCCAAAAGCGTATGTTGCAGGAGTTCCTGTGTCTGTACTGCATCCTGATCCTGGCTACCTTCTGGGTGACGGAGGCGCTGCCCCCTGCTGTGACGTCCATGCTGCCCATCTTCATGTTCCCTGCACTGGGCATCTTGGACACGGAGCTCACGTGCATGTGCTACTTCAGGGAGACCACCATGATGTTTGTGGGCAGCCTCATTGTTGCCATCACAATCGAGTATTCTGGCCTGCACGTCCGGTTCGCTCTCAAATGCCTCCTCCTCATTGGCTCCTCGCATCGCAGGTCTAGTCAAATACTTCACTGACCATTCACAGTTCAAAAAGACCTTCCTGGTTATCTTTGTTTATTCTTTTTTAAATCGGGTTTAACAATGCTGCAGAACTTCAAGCTTATCTGGCATCTGTGCAATTGGATCGCTTATCGTTAGAGGCACCTATTAAAAATAAGAAGTGTGCTTTTTGCTCCTTTTTTCACTTTTCAACTCTTCGAAGCCAGTTTCATTAATGTGAATTTATGTTAGCACGTGGACTAGACTCTGATACTGACATGGACATTTTTCCCAGGCAGGGATGAAGGGAGGCACCAGACATTTCTAATATTTCGATTGTTGATTTTGAAATTACAATAATTGTTAGTTGCCTTGAATTTAAACACAAACGTCCATTCAGTGTTATACTGTTATAGAAAAATGGGTTGTCCTCAACATATAACTGTGTTTTCATTTATTTATTTTTTTTAAGAATGTCATAGAGTTTGTTTGCTTGCTTGTTTCTTTTTTCTTTAGGGAAAAGGGGCAACAGCCAGGCATGTCCATTAGTGGTACCATTTATATTTACCTCACTCAAATGCATCAAGCAGCAAAACAAGTTGTAGCTAACAAGAACTATTTTTGGTGAGACGGGGATGTTAAGCCTGGTGGCCCTCTTAGTGCTATTTGACAGGAGTAGGCTATGTGCCGGCACTGGGTTTCCCCTTCTCCCTTCCTCATCATCATCACTCATTCCATACACTACACCTAGTACACGACATAACTCTCAACAGATACACATCATGTACAGCATGGCCTGCCAAAATGGTGTGCAACCAGAAAATGGGTCACAGTTCTGCCATCCCTCTGCTATATGCGGAAACTGAATCACATAAAGTAGGCATTGAATACATTCATACACAAAATAATTACTGCTAGAAATGCTATAAAAAACATTTTTGCTATAAATACAAAAAAAAAAAAAAAATGCTATAATTTCACACCTCTACCAACAATTGAGGAATAAACCCAATCATACAACAAGTCCAAATAGGACTCAATCCCACACTTGAGTGAGGCCAGATCCTTACTTCTGAACTCTACTTTGGTGGCTGCAGTCCAACTTGTTACTTTGAAAACAAAGCGATATTTGCAAGCCAACACATTGCAGTGTCGTAATATACGTTGAAATGTTCATTGGAAAGAAGACGGAGTACGTCAATTAGGGCAGTTCTGGATATATAGTACAATATGTGAGTCAAACGTCAGTTGTACTGAATTTCATAAAAGTGTGATTGGTATAAGAAAATCCAGTACCTCAATTATAAAAATTGTAAAGTACCTTCACTGTTAAAATATATTAAGGTACCATGACTGTATAGTCATGTACATACCTGAACTGTTAAAATAAGGACTTTTCATATCCTTGTATAACGATTAAAAAAATACCAGTATGAAGTTGTTACAATATTAAAGTATCTTGACTGTTTAATCAATAGATCTCGGATTTTTAGGCTTTAAAAATGTAGATTTAGACACCTAAAGTCGGCTTTAAAAACTGTAAAATAATGATTGATATAACAAGACCTAATACCTCAATGGTAAAAATCATGAAATACAGTCTTTTGTTAGTACAACACTGTCAGTGCCACATTATTCTAACCAGTAACAACTTTGCAGTCTATTTTCTAGTGCATTGACTGCTGCTTCTTGCTAACGAATATATGCATTTGCAAGTTCCTCTGTTTCTGCATAGCCTATTTTTCTATTAACCCTCAAAAGGAGGTCAGGCTCAAAAGTGCCTGTAATATATGAAATGATGTTGTGCATTGCAGGCTGTCTGCAGGGCTGTTTCTGGTCACCATGTTTATCTCCATGTGGATCACCAACACGGCAGCCACTGCCATGATGGCGCCCATCGTCACAGCCATTCTGCAGACACTTGAAGAGGTGAGAGGACAGAACTGCCATGTGCTGAAGAAGCATTGTATTCTATGTAATTTTCATACGAACCACTTTTTGAGATCTGACAAATATGGTTGTGGTGCTACATCCCCCCTCCACCTGCCAACCTGCTGCAATGCTTTTTGCTTAGCACGCTGTTTCTCTGTTCGCAGGAAGGCATGTGCAAATACTTCCGTACATCGCCAGAAAGTGTCCCGTGAGTACTCTGGCGCAATGTTTGTACTGGAAATCTGGAATTCGTGATGAACAGGGACGATTTTTGGTTTACTCATTACATAATTCTTCCATAACTCATTACTATCTGCCACACCAGAGAAAAATTCTGGATAGAACCTGGGAGTGTCTGCCTATAGTATCAGACCACATAACTGGAAGTAGAGACATATTTGATTGTTTATTTACATATTATCTGATTATGTAGTTCATATTTGTTCATTTATTCACATTACCTGTTTCTTTCTTTCATATACAAATATTATATGCAGAGTGATTCACGAGGAGTTACCGGCACTTACAGAGCAAATTTCCAAACACATTTTGAGCAAAAACTGTCATATAAACATGGGTTCTATTGTCAATATTTTCAGAGTTACACTAATTTGAAGTTCTTTGTAAAATACCTTTATTCTTTAGATTTAAGGTAAAAGAATATTACAGATAAAGAATGAACTATTGGGAGTATCATTTCTTTAATCAGTTAGTATTCTGAAGCTAAAATTGTTGTGATTCCATAATTGCTTCGTACAGAATTTTTTTTCGATTCTTAACTACAAAATTACATTTCTCTTACACACTTGTCACAACAATTGTTACAAATCACGCCGCTCTTGTAAACTGTTTAAGACTGTACATTAGGATGCAGAATTAAACTGTAAAGAATCAAGTTCTTAAAGTCGTATGATTCATAACATTTACTGTAGATGTTAACTTCAATGGTTGCCTTTACTGATCATTGCTAAGGGTCTAATAAAATTGTAGTACTGTCACGCTTAGGGTTGCCAACTTTTTTTTTAAGAAAATACAGGAGACTAAGGAATCGACAAAATTTCACATATAAAATAGACAAATTATTTGCATCAGTTACTGAAAAACAACTTTATTCTATACTTCGGCAGCTAGGCTTAAATTAAGAGCATTTTTGAGACAGATTTTGTCTCGTGTAATAGTTGAAGTTGACTGCAGTTTTCAGCTCTGATTTGATTAAATGTGTCGTGCTCCTGTTTCGAACATCTGTTCAGTTATTGTTCATGAGATGAAACACCCTCTTTGTATGAGCATTACAACTTGGTATGTTTTCAGTTTTTCCAAATTTATAGCATTAACACGGTTTGATTTAAACGGGTGAGCACTGAAACCCATTACTTTCTAAAAAGACTGCACATTTTAACACCTGTCTTGAATTTATAATTAATCATCATTCACGGCAAAATCAAATGTTAAAATAAGCACTTTTATATTATGCAGAAATAAGGGAGAAAAATGCTCGAAGAGAAGAATAATACAGGAGTCGAGAGACTGTTCAAAATCTGGGGCAAATATGGGAAGATTGGCAACCCTAGTCACGCTTCTTACTAAATGGTCCAGGTTCAAATCTTAGTAGATCAAAATAGGTACTCTATCCTCATTCAATCATCTCGCTAATTCTATAATTATAAGCTGAGGAAAACCCCATAAATACAGCTTCAGTGTTCATGTGCTTGCAGCGCTACCATTCCCAAACCGTCGAGGACAACACTGTGCTACTTCCTGGGGATAGCTTACAGTGCGTCAATTGGGGGAACAGGCACTTACGTGGGTACTGGGACGAACCTGAGTGCAAGAGATCAGATTGAGAAGTGAGCCATCCAGATTTCTGCTTACTATTCCATTCACTAACCGACTTCTAAAAATTCTGAAGTTGAATTAAAATGATCATTGCTGCTAACTACTATAATAAATTATAGGCCTATTACTGATTTATTTCAAATAATCAGAGTTTGATGAGAAATTCTTACTATAATCGAAAATAGATACACTATAAATTGGTATAGAAGCCAGCAGGCATAAAGAAGGAAGCCAGTTTCTTTTATCATTATTGTAAAAGCAGTTAAGGAAAGTCAGAATTTTATTGAAATATAAACAAAGCTGAGTCCAAACGCTGAAATGTAATATTTTCCATATACAGTAGTGCCAGCACTGAATATAATACAATAATGAAAGATAAAGACAGTCTCCACAAGCTCCCATTGTCTCATTTTCTCCACGTCTTGACGAAATTCCAGTCAGCAAGACATCCTCAAGCACACTGGCATCTGACCAGCTACAAGGCTGAAAGTAGATATGAAGTAACCATCACCATCATAAGCTACACAGCATAGTTTAGTTTAAGCTCATTTTCCAGCCTTTTTTAAGGTTCCCCTTAAATGTGATCTCATGTAATTTAATTCCAATTATATGCATCCTGTTTTGCAATACGTAATTCGTTTCGTATTTCTTCATTTATTTCAAAGTGCAAGATTCCAGTAGTCACAATGAATTTTATTTCTGTTATAAATATTGTTGTCACAGTACAAATTTGACCTGAACAGGTAGATGCAGACTCTCTCTGCTTGGCACAGGCTAATTGCCAGGCTGATTTTTTTTGTCCAGATTTTCCAAACTGTAAGTAGAATGTAACATAACCCCATGTCGAATCCTCTTAGTCCTCAATCTCATCGATGCTAAGGAATCACGCAGTTGACACAGTGTTGTTAAATAACCACTAGAGAATGAGTGGAAACATCTTACAGTCTGAAAAACATTCATTATTTAAAAACGTGAATTATTCTTTTATATACATTTTCGGTTTACAATGCTATCACATCTATAAAACCATTTTGCTCCTCACCCTTTTGTATTCCCTATATCACTTGAGCTTCGCCTCTTTATTCTTCCAGGTGAAGTCCATTCCAAAACTTTGTTGGATTCTTTCTTCCCACGCCCTTCAATATGTCCATAGTATTACATTTGTTTTTATCGAATATTACTATTTATTAAGTTCTGACTTTCACTTTATCTCTAAAACTTTATTTTAGTTTTACCTCACCTTGTTACCATTCCAAGTTCCTTTTTGATTTCATATATTAAGGCGCTCTTGTGTGATGTGCAGGTTCTTCCCGAATTCTTTACCAGCTTTCCACAGATGGATGGCAGTGGCAATCCCACCCATGCTTGTGGATATCGGGTGTCTCTGGGTGTGGATGAACTTTCTTTTCCTGGGACTACTGTGGTAATGATGCTACTGTTTTAATCTCCACTTTGCATGCAGAAGGGAGGAAGAGAGACTGATGGCTCCATGTTTCAGGAAGGGAGGCTGCGACCCAGAGATCAGGGAGACTCTCCTGGAGAGCAAACAGAGGAGAAGGGAGATGGAGAAGACAATCCGGAAGGTCATTGAGGAGAAGTATGCTGCGCTGGGCCCCATCCGATGGAACGAGGTGCTCACGGGGCTGGTGTTCGTGCTGTGCGTGTTTCTGTGGCTCTTGAGGGCGCCTCAGGTCATCCCGGGCTGGGCAGACAGGATCGTGGACCTCTCTTATATGAACGACCCCAGCCTGCCCCAGAAAAACAACACAGTTCTCAAGAAGAAATAGTGAGTCCTGCACTGGCTTGGAGCTCCAATTTCGCGCTATCCATGCTTTAAGTGATGAGCCTGTGCACGTCCTGATTAACAGTCCATCTTTCAGCCACACAAGCTCTCGCTTCACTGTTTAAGATCAATTAATTATTATTTAATTTTAATAACTAATGAAAGATGAGCACTGACTGATGGCTTACAGTTCCTCATCAAAGCGAACAGAATTCAATTAGGTTTAAGTTCTCCTTCTCATCAACCTTGAAATTAAGACGTTCTCTGGAACAAGAACTTAACTAGAAATTCTTGATACGATGAGAGAGTAATGGAACGGAGAAAAATTCCCTCCGGCGCCGGGATTTGAACCCGGGTTTTCAGCTCTACGTGCTTATGCTTTATCCACTAAGCCACACCGGATACCACCCCGGCGTCGGACAGAATCGTCTCAGATTAAGCTCCAACTCTTGGGTTCCCTCTAGTGGCCGCCCTCTGCACTACATCATAGATGTCTATGAACGTAAGACCGAAGTCCATACATGTGCTGAGGTGCACTCGTTATGAGTGACTAGTTGGCCGGGATCCAACGGAATAAGCGCCATCTATGACGTAGTGCAGAGGGTGGCCACTAGAGGGAACCCGAGAGTTGGAGCTTAATCTGAGACGATTCTGTCCGACGCCGGGGTGGGTATCCAGTGTGGCTTAGTGGATAAAGCATAAGCACATAGAGCTGAAAACCCGGGTTCAAATCCCGGCGCCGAAGGGAAGTTTTCTCCGTTCCATTACTCTCTCATTGTATGATGACGCAGAATATCTGCATGGAAATATCATATGTACTTCGGTACATTAAAATAATATATAGAAATTCTTGAATTTGAGATACAGAACATCATACATTTTAGATCTGGTATAACAGCATTGCGCAGGACGACATTCAAATGTTTCTAGAGGGCCCTGTGTTTGTTGGAGGGAAATATATTTTGTCAGAAGAGAAATGTGTTATTAAGGATTCAATATATACTGGAAATGGAAAAACGAAGTGACGTACATTAAGTTGTTATTCCAGGAAAGCCTCAATTGTTAACCATAAAGGTGAGTATCTGCATGCTTCACACCACACCGTTAACTGTTGCAGCAGGATGAAGGATGCGGGGGCGGCTTTCTTCGTGGATCTGCTGCTCTTCACTCTGCCTGGCACGCCTCTCTTCTTGCACTTCTGCAACCCAAAAGGTAAAATATGTCTGTCAGCACTATGGAAATCGAATCCTTGTATCATGACAAAGACACTTACCGGTATTATTTTAGTGTCATTAAGTAAGTGTCGCATATTGAACTGTGAATAATGTCTACGTAAAATCATGTCACAACTCACACTTGATGGGCGATACACAAGGCATGTGGTTTGCTGTATGTGCCTGGAATTTGTTCCACTTGCATTTGCTTGTGTTTGTAATGCCAGCCACATAAGCTATTAGACACGCTGCAGTAATGCCTCCTTGTCTTGGTACTTGATTGCAGCCAACAAGGTCCCCGGAAGCAAGGGTCCTGCACTCGTGGTGTGGGAGGTCGTGCAGCAGAGGATGCCCTGGGGACTCATTTTTGTGATAGGTAGGTTTCAAGCACGTGCTCCACAATGACTTGTGTGTCAGACAGGTGGCAGGCCTATCATGGGGTGATGACAGGATGGCAGATGAGAAGCAATAGAGTCAGAGCAGTTAAAATTATGTTCACCCAAGTGTAACAAGTGATTACAGAACTGAACGGCAATCTTCTTACAACAGAGGTATATCTGACTCTTCCTCACTTGTTTATTGCTAGAACTCTGACGAAATTCGCAACGAGAAGTAGAAATAATTCTGTATTTATGGTAACTTCATCTCATTTGTCAGTTTAACCATGTCATGAAGAAAAGACTCATTTTTAAACACATCACCACCCAGTGTCTTTGATTTCAAATAAATATCCAGGAATTTTTTGCTAAAAATTATTATATTTCATGTGCATTATTTCCGAATACACTGAATATGAACGAAATCTTCAAATAGTTTAGGAGAAACTGCTGTTGACAGACAGACCACCTTTCCAGGTTGTGGCTTTGCGATAGCGGAGGCCAGCAGCGTGTCCGGCATGTCCTCCATGATTGGCAGCTACCTTGCTGCCCTGAGACACGTGCCTCAGTTCTGGATCGTCTTCATCTGCTGCTTCATGGCTACCAACATCACGGAGTTCACGTCTAATGTTGCTGTGTTGAACATCCTGGGGCCTGTCATCGGATCCATGGTGAGACTTGCCCGTTCTGTATGGACGCCAATTCACGAATCACAACTGCCAGTAACAAACTGTGTAACTGCAGGGTCTGGAGCTCGACATGAATGGTGCCTACCTGTTCGTCCCCGTCGCCATCTGCTGCTCCTTCTCATTCATGCTGCCAGTGGGAACTCCGCCAAATGCCGTAGTTGCAGGGATGGCCAACATCAGGACTGAGGACATGGTGAAACTCACTACTTCATTCCATTTATCGGTTCACAAAATAATACTTATAATTATCTTTACTTTCTCATTTTTGGAAGTATATGTCGAAAGAGGGAATTTGTGCTTACAAAAATTTACCAATTCAATGCTGCATGCCCTTGAAAACTTCGGATATCCAGCAACCCTTTTTACCCTTTTTACCCTGCAAGGAGTTAAATGCACTCTCTCCAGTTCTTATTTGTTTTCAATGGTATACATACTGTGCATGTTTTTACATAGCTGAAGACTGAAGGAACCGTCTACAAAATTCGGCTGGGAGAACGAGTGCTGAATCCTTTATGGATGATTATGCTCGTGTATCACATCCTACAATATCACTACTCCTTCCTCAAATTTCAGGGCTTTTTTATTCTTCATATAAGGAGAAATAGAAATATAATTATACACCACATAAAGTTGAGACAGAAGGAGAGTGCTTATTATGCCGCTGTCTATGTCTATCCAAGCTGCAAAACAGATTATAATAATGGTTTGTTAGACATCCCTTCTAATCAGCCCCTTATACAATCCACTCGACTCAAATTGAATAGCTATGCACAAAAATGTTGCAAGCGCCAAATTAAAATTTCACAAGAACAGAAAAATACTTGATGCTCAGCACTGTAATCCCTAGGTTCTACAGCCTATAATATAGAAGGCTGTGCTTCCACTTTCAACCGAGTTCACCACAGTATATTAAGATATTGCAATAGAAAATGAAATGTCCTTTGCAATGTTTTTCCGTTCAGATATTTAACTTAGTGTATGATTTACAATGCAAATTGTTCTACATTTCAGATAATTGCAGGAACTGGACCAACAGTCTTCACCTTAATTTCAACCACAGTTTTCGTCCATTTGCTTTCAGGCCCCTTATTCACGGAGCACAATGTTTCATAAATGTGTGTAGTACTTCAAGTTTTAATGTTAATAAACTGCACTTCACTACATTTTTTAAGATGCACTTACAAACGAAATGTGCAAAGTTTCAGAGTAACAAAATATTTTATGTAACTACATCTGTTACAATTTGTGTGATGAGATGTTTGAACAGCATCGAGCAATATAGGACTGGGAAGTTTCTGTTAAGCATAGTTCGATTTGAAAGTAACAAAATTCATGAAATTCTGTAGTTGGGAAACAAACATTATCTATAAAAACTTTAATTTCTCCACTGTGGCACAGACCCAGGTTTGATTCCTACAGCCAAGCAGTGCACCCGTTATGACTGGGTGTGTCTGATGTCAGTGGTGGACTGTGACAAGGATTTAGAAATGCTTTCAATTATAAAAATTAATGTATATAAACAGTATATTTACAGGTAGAACAAATGTATGTACAATTTCTGAAATTTGAGCTGTAACTCACAACTCACTGTCAACTTAGAGAAGCACACAACCTTACTTGAAATTTTGCATATAAGCAGATGCCTAAGAAATAAAGATAACTTGTAAATATTATCTGCATATTTCAAACATGACAGTGGCGTGTGATAATAGCGGAATTCACACAATAACAGACAATCTCCTCACCACAATGTAGAAGAAAATTTCAAACCCAATGTTAACGTGTCTCTTTATATTTGCAAACTCTATTTGATTTGTATCTATAATATCCCTCTATCCTTTTAACAAGTAAGCTTTAAAAATTATATTTCCCTGTTATATGCTGGTGGTCCCTTTTCTGTTCCTTGTTTTACAGAAATAGTGTAGTTGCAATTGTGTTCTAACAAGACCTAACATTTGAAAGTGATATGCTTGACTGTCCAATGTTGTTGAATTCAGTTAATATATGAACTGACAAATGGAACTGAAACCCCGACATGAGTGCTGGCTGTCTTGGGAAGGAGCAGCGAGCGAGGGTGGGAGGGGGAGAGTTAGCACTACGAATTCAGTGTTGCCAGATTTAGTAGCAGTAATGGTACAGGAGCAGGGACACATAAGATTACTTATTATTATTACTTACTTACAAATGGCTTCTAAGGAACCCAAAGGTTCATTGCCACCCTCACATAAGCCCGCCATTGGTCCCTATCCTGAGCAAGATTAATCCACTCTCTATCATCATATCCCATCTCCCTCAAATCCATTTTAATATTATACTCCCATCTACGTCTCGGCCTCCCTAAAGATCTTTTTCCCTTTTGGGTATCCAAATATATATATTTTTTTTAATCCAATGCCACCAGGTTGTCTTTCGACATTTCTGGTCTTCTCTCCTGGCCGTGGCTTAGTTGTTACCCACTTCTGAGGTTGGGGCATCTGGAAGGCGGAGTTACATTACCCCGATGATGTGATAGGATGATTATGATAATGTGGTGCCGGGAGAGGTCTTAAATCTAAACTTAACCTAAATTCCAGGCCATGGACGAACACAGGAATAATCCCCGGGTATCCAAATATAAATAGGAATATATCAAAAGTCATAAAATCTAGTGCCTTACACTTAATTACCACATTTTATTAATGGTTGTGAACTGTCTGGGCAATGATGATGTTAAGAGTAAAAATAATTTTAAATAAATTGAACGAATATGAATTTATAATATTTAAATTCATATCTGCGTGCAGTAAAAATGAAGATGTAAGAGGAAAGTTAAATGAATGTCAATGCATGTGCCACACAATGAAGATAGTACCACAATTAACTGTATTGTACTGAAGGTATGAGCAAAAGGTTGAAATTAAATTTTTTCAGTAATAATACAATTCATAAAGAATCGTTTCACTACGAAACCTAAAAGTATTTTTGTCGAATTGTGACTGGCACAAATAAGATCATTGGAGGAATTACCTCTGTCAGCACTGGTGTGGCTTGTGCTTCGTCTTGCGATGAGCGTAGAAATTGCTAGGACTAGCAAATGTCTTGGGACAATGTGGGCAGCTGTAGGGCTTCTGTCCTGTGTGCTGCACCATGTGCGTCTGCGCAATGCAACACCCTGCACTGTAGTTACTTGTAATCAAGTGAACCTTACAAAAATCCCCCCCCCCCCAAAGAAAAAGTACTCACACATGCGTCTGATGTCCTTTAAAAAACAACGTGTAGGACAGTAAACTGCACCCAACCCTAACTACACTTGAGAAGCATGAAGACTGAAGAACAAAAACTCAGAATATTTTAAAGAAAAATATTAAGAAAGATTTTTGAAACAATAAAAAACCCTGTAACATAGGAATGGAGAATATTAATGAATGATAAAATTTTCCTGCTATATAAATAATCAGATATTGTAGCAACAAACAAACAAAGAATCTGCAGGATCGGACACACTGCTAGAGCACAACAAGGAAGGAATATTCTGCTAGGGCATCCTCGGATGAAATTTCAAGATTATTTGGAAAAAACATTACACTTTTAAATATAAATAATTGGAAATATTTTATACTGATACAGTCAGTTCACACCATGTTGTACATTCAGCAGCAAAGAACATAAATTTTTATAAAACATAATAATAATAATAATAATAATAATAATAATAATAATAATAATAATAATAGTGATGATGATGATGATGATAATAATAATATATACGCCATCATGTGGTCTAGTAGTGACTAGGGTGCTGCGGACTGGGTTTGATTCCCGATTTATAACTTATGTCGGACAAGCCCGTGGTCCAGGTAACACAGGGGTTTTCTCCAGGAGCACTGGTTCCCCTAGATCAGCGGTCATCAGCACAGTGCACCCTCGGGCTAGTGTCTCTTATCTGCAGATAAGACACTGCACTGTGGTGCATCCGTGGCTGCTGGCGGGTATGCTCTCTCCCTCTTCCTGCTACACAACAGGGCATATTACGATCCACTGCTTACTCAATATCCATTTCAGCGAGTGCTGATGACCACTGCCCTATGGCATCCCAACAAATCATCATCTCATCACGAGTGTAGCGCAGACCAGCCTCCTGTGGCGCAACCTGGGCAACGACTCTGTTGGTGAATTGGTCTACACAACTGGCTTCATACGGGTGAATGACGAACAGACAAGTACCGGCCATACTGTGAGGAATAAAACTGCGAGTCTTTGTGCTAAGACCAGATTTCTTTAAATCATCATGATCACCACTGCAGAAGAATATACTGCATTTCAATCATTATGGTCTTCTATGAATACTGACCAGATTTGTTTATACAAAGTAGCTTCAAGAAGTTTCCAGAATATGGATAGTTTCTTAAAACAAAATACAATAACAAATTTTACATAATACTTCTTTGGGAAAATTCAACATCCACGATCATACAAATGGCAAGATCACATACCAGGGGTGAATAAAGAGAGACAACGAAACAGACACCGATATGTAAAGGAAGAATTTGTAGGACACATGAAGATTCATTTACCTTGAGGTCGCGCGAAGTCTTGAATGCGCGGGAGCAGAGGGGGCAGCCGTGTGGGCGCGTGTTGCTGTGTCGCTTCATGTGCATGCGCAGGTTGTTGCGCGTGCTGGACACCTTGTCGCAGTGTGGACACGCAAACAGCTCTCCCTGGTGGCACTTCCTGTGGATGCGCAGGATCTTCTCGTTCTTGAGCCTGCAACACACAACGCAACTGCTGGGTGCACAGCCTCGCAGCGTCACTACTAGCAGCACAGCCCACTGCCCCCTGCTCACCAGATGCCACACTGCGCACACTGCACGCGCTGCTGGGCCTCGTGCGTGGTCAGGTGGTACATGAGAGCACCCTTGATGGGGAATGACTTGGCACACACGTGGCACACAAATGGACGCTCCTTCTGGTGCACGTGTCTCTGGTGGCCATCCAGCGTGCTCGCGTATCCAAACCTGCTCGCAAAGCATCACACACTAATCAACTACTATGGCAAATCAATTCTTGGTGATAACATTTTAAGAACTGATACAATAATTAATGTCTTCAATAAGCTAAATTACACTACAAATTACGATGTTAACAAATGCATTACATTCACTGCTGCATTGAAACTGACATTACTTTTGCGTGGTATCAAAGAGACTTCAGCAAACATTTAAAATAATTAGAACGGGACTTCCATTTTATTCAGTAAACAACTAAAAGGAAGTAGCGTCACATCTGCTCAGGAACAACAAAATTCAGATGAAGCAAAAATAAAATTTGGGAAATTTTATTCACTAACCCCAAGGGCCACATAAATCATGTCATGATTGTTTGGCAGGCCATCTGCACAGGATAGGAATTTCCTACACCTCGTCTTTATTGCAGATTGCGGCCAAAACAAGTCGTATTTGATAATATTCACTTTATAAAGTCTGTCTTCATGAAATGAGCTTTTTGAAATTTATTATCACTCAAGGGCTTCTTCTTCTTCCTCCTATTTAGGACTCGGTCTTGCTTTTTTTTAACTGATGCTCCTTTTACTGGACATCAGGTATTTAACTTTCCTTCCATCATTTTGGAGGTCGTCCCAGAGGTCTTGTAGTAATTGGCTTTTTACTCATGGCGATCTTTGATAGACGGTCATCAGTCATCCTTAAAATATGTTCTCTCCATCCTTTGTCCATTTTACTACATCCTGCATTCCACACTTGATCCTAATCTCCTCATTTGTCTTTCTGTGATGCTACGTAATGTTTGCATTTCTATTGTCATTAAGGACTACCGCAACTTAAGACATAGCCAGATGACTGTATAGTTGTTTGCACAAGGCCCTTTAGAACATATGGAGATGCACACACTGTTACGACACAACAACGACAAGATTAGTAGTTGGTTACCTCTGCAAACAACCTCAGGTTTTTTTGTCAGCCAACTATCATTGGCCCTTCGAAATATATGATAGAGTTCCCACGAACGACCTTTCAGTTGTTCTGGCTTTCATTTCATGAGAGCATTTGCAGAGTGGAGGATTGTCAAACATGGATTTTGTGGATATTATTCCAGTATGTTGTTGTTGTTTTCTAATGCCAGGAGTTTGACAATAAAGTCATTTGACCTCTTGCACTCCAATATTTTTCAAAGATATTATCATGACCAGCCAATGAAGCACAGATTTTGAGGTGTTCCGAATCAATTTCTTGGTTTGAGTTGCACAATGGGCAGTTAGGGGACTGATATATTCCAATTCTATGCAGGTGTTTAGCCAAACAATCATGGCCTGTTGCCAATCTAAATGTGCACTTGTGGTTCACCTCAGGAAAAGGAATTGCTGGGTGCATCCGTTATATAGTGAGAGATTGTTGAAAGGAAAACTCCATACTATGGACGAAACACAACTGAATTGTTCTCCAAAATTATTTTCATATTTTCGCATGATACACAATGTTTTAATGAACTTTTTATTATTGTTAGACCGAACTAGATGTTAGCATCGACTTCTCTGACTGCATAATTAAGGCATGTTGTGTACTTCGTAATTTTGTTCACTCTAAGGATAGCATACGTTTCGTTGATACTGTATAGGAGTGTCCTCTTAAAATATCATATGCAATTGTGGAACAGATATTAAGAGTTTTTTGTCGAAGTTTTTCATTTCACCTCAAGGATCAACACCAAATTAATACGAAAAAATGTAATAGATAAGCCATATGAATACAAGAAGCATTTTACCACGAATGGCAGATTTTATGTCTTATAAGATAAAAGAGCATTTAATTTGATACACAATAATAATTCAACCATAAAAGTGTGATGAAATTGTTCATAATATATTATCAAGTAAATAGGCCTATACGGCAAGTGTAAACTTAAATTGTTAAAAAGTAATTGTTGAAATGAAATAAAAGACAAACTACTGTCCATCCAAGCAGTTACGTCGCAGTGTCATCAAAATGGGAGAAATCACGTGACAGTTACTTAACGGGGTCCTTTATTTGAAACAGTTATATAATATCACATAGAAGTCTCAATTCCTAACAGTAAATATTTTCAGGAAATAGCTAAGACAGTCCATCTACAAGTCTCTACACAGGGGCCAGCAGAAACGGGAGGTGACATAACACTCCACTCAGACAGACAACAACTTGCTTCAGTTTCTTTTCTGGGCGACAATTTGCTTCATACTGGTACCACAGCTGAACAAATCTCTTGCCAGAGTTGGTCCACTGCTGTAGTAGCCAGCCGGAGGATGTCAATAAAGAAAAGATCAACATTTATCTGCCAACAGTTGATTACTTCAAAGCAAAATACCAGCTTGAAGACATTGAGGTGATTGGTCTTCTTATTGGAGCTCATGGTGCGATTCCGAAGTTCTTTGAAAGCTTCAGGAAGACTTTTGAACTACCACAGACACTTACTGCTGACATCATAACTTCAGTTTTGAAACGCTCTTGCCAAATTCTGAGTCATCATATTCACTCTGTTTAATTTTTTTTATTCACTTTATATTCATATATGTTTATTTTCATTTTCTTTCTACAAAATTTATGTAAACATTTAATATTGTAAAATTCATGTAGGAGAGTATACTGAGTCCTTCTGGGCTACCTCCAATGGGAGGCAGTTATTATCTTATCTTACCATGCCTAGCCGTGAAACGAGCGGGTCTGTGTTCAAATCCTAGTGGGGACAAGTTACCTGGTTGAAGTTTTTCAAGTGTTTCCCCTCAACCCATTACAGTAACTTTTGGTGATCGACCCTGGATTCATTTTGCTGGCATTATCGCCTTAATTTCATTCAAACGACTTGATAGCAGTTAATATTAAACCAATTAAAATAAACAGCAGTGATTTGTTGCCCTATACAGCAGGGTGTTTTCGATATTCTCTTCTTGTAACAATGCTAACTTCTGCGAGCACAGAGAGAAGGATGTGGAACGTAAGACAATGACGGTTTAGTTGTATGTGTAAGCCTGCTCATGGACTGAAGTGTCGTGTTGTTTACGAGCTATATGCAGGACGGTCGGCCGACAGTTAAGTCTTAACGCTTGTGCTAGCTCTAACTCTTTGTCCGAGGCATGGTTGATTTATGTGAGGAAAAAGTTAAACTTAATCAAGTCAAGGGGACCTCGACTTATTTCAGTTTTAACTTAAAAATTAATAACGATTTTGAAGAATTCACTGAGGAAGTTATTGAAATGCAGGGAATTCACTCTCTGAAGGTTATATCCAATTGTCATGGACCTCTTTGAATTTTATAATGATCTTGAATTTAAAAAGTTTCCTTTTCACAAAAGCATGGGATTGAATCAATACTTCCGAAAGTGGAAAGAAATCTTGCAAAACCAAACCAGCAAGGTTTGCTAGTTCCTTCAGTAATATAACTTCTTGTTTGCTTGAGATTTTATGTTTCTGGGAACTTTCAGGTAAGTTTCATGTTATTTACTGTAATATGTGTGGCATTTAATAGATCGGTTAGATAGATTTCTTTAATATGCATGAAATTTGATTATTAATAAGGTTAATCAAAGCTTTCTTACTGTTAGAATGAAAGTAAATAGTGAAGATGTAAGGAGTTGTGCTACTACTTTCTGCATTATTTATACTGTCATTGGTGATCAATCTCTGTTCACTTTTGAACATGCTTGCTTTTCTTCTTTCCTTATTTCAATAATAATGTAATCGTACAGAAGCTATGCACACAAATTTCGAGATAAAAGAAAAATGACTAACTGATTCATATTCTTGTGGCAATGGCCTTGCAATTCCTCATACTGAGGAAGTAGTTCGACTTTTTTTGTCTATATATAACACATATTAAATTAAACTTAGAGACGACTTGATAGCCAACTGTGAATATCATATCATGTAAGTTAACATGTTCAGGACGTAGGCCTAGAAGTCACCGACTATGAATACTGGTACTGGCTCAGTCATATTCCTCAGGGGTTCATTCTTTTTTTCTTATTGATCATTACTGAATAAGGACAAAATCTGCTCGACTGTTAGCAGACAGTACTGAATCACGAATGCTGAAAATGTGTATTGCATAAAAATATGGACACCAAAAGTTCCACAGCATCAAATACTGCCACCACTGCACCTCTTCCCACAGACGTCACAGACGTAGCTGAGCCGCTCCTCGTCAGGCAAGTGCGTGCGCTCGTGCTTGGTCATCGCGTGTTTCGCCCCAAAGCCCTTGTTGCAGTGCTGGCACTTGTAGGGACGCTCCCCCTCGGGCAGATGTAGGTTCCTGTGGTTAGCCAGTCCGTGCTTGGAGCTGAACTGCTTGTCGCAGCGAAGACAACGGAATACGTGCTGCCTCATGTGCTGCCGCCACACAGATTTGCTGTCAAATGCCTTGCAGCACTCCGCACATCTGCAACAGAATTCGGTCACTCACGTGCTGCATGCCTAGCAACTCCAAGTTGAAAGCTCGACTATCCTCCATGTTTCAATACAACAATGATTATGAAACACCAGTCACAAGATTACACAATGTTGTTCAGAGAAAAGCTTCTGGATTGACAATCTGGCTGATTGTAAATTACAAATTGTTTTCGTATAATTAAGTGGTATAACTCAGAAATTAATTATCGAAGATAAATATACAGAAACTGCCTAACTTGAAAGCAATGCACTCTGTCACACTGTTGCTATGGTGACAGAAGTGCCTGAGCCAGACTATTAGGCCAATGAGGAATGGCTCTGATAATTCCGTTAAGAGCAACATAAGGACGTGCCATTACAGTCTTGTTACATTTCTACAGAACAAGAGGTCCAGGGCACATACTTTAATGTTAGAGAGTAAAGAGGCTGACATTATGTCATTTAATAATGCATACATATTGGTAATGTATGAGCCCTGGACTGGACCTCTGCTGCGAGAAGATTGCCTGGCTTACTACATAATTACCATAAAATATACGTACCGTATCTCAGTTTCAATTATTTTAGGCATAATGATTGACAGTACAAAGTTTCTAACAGTCACATGTGGCACTGACTATAATGCCAGTACCGTATGCTGCTGTAGACCTATAATCAATGTCACAATCGTGACTAAGATATTTAGACAGGGATTGTGGTTAGGCCATTATCTCGGAATGCACGATGTCCAGATACTATCAAGCTACAAATATTAGTGGGAGCGATCTCAAAGAAATCATTAGTGAGCTAGGCATCTGGCAGGTGCGCTCTTGTGAGCTCACCGCTGACTTTTCGAGGACGCTCCCTCCCGACCTGTAGGAGTCCCTGTGAGCCAGCATGTGCTCCACGAGCTGCCCTCGCCCCCACAGGGCACGGTCGCAGCAAGAGACGCTGGCAGCGGCATGGTGCTGCAGCTTGGAGTGTTGCGTAAGCAGCTCGAAGTCCGCGAAACTCCGTCCATCGTGGCACCGCTCACACTGCAGCTTGTAGAAGCGGCGCAGCCGGGCATCCATGTCGTCGCCGTCCAGTTCTATCGGGGCTGCTCTGCTCCCGCCCTGCTTGCCGCTGTCCTCACAGTTCACGTACACATTCGGATCCACTTCCACTTTAATTTCAATCGAGCGCTGACATCTTTGATCTACTGTCAAATTGCTAGAAAACTTTGCACTTACTTCGGAGGAAACGTTACATGCTGCCTTCTTTATATCTACATGGGAACTTCGCGGAGATATTTTTTCTTCCGTAAGCTTACTCTCTTTTATGTAGGTCAGAGAAACTGAGGTTCTACCTCCATCTTGCACTGTGCGTGAAGACAAATCATTATCCATAATCGAACTATCTTGTTGCCAGTATTCACCATTAAATGGTGACACATTTAAATTGGCACTTGAGAAAGTACAAATTTGGTGTGAATTTTGAAATAAATTATATGCACTGTGACTATCTGTTACAGAATTACACCTTCCTGAATCTGTTTTCGGCACTTCTCTGATACTCCTTTCCAGTAAACGATGTCCATACCAATCTGCTTCATTGCTCACTCCGCAGAAGGCACTAAGTTTGTACGTCATTTTACTACATGTGCCGGCGAACATCGCACCTCCTCACAACATTCTAAAACATTCTAACCGCAGATATGCGAAGCCGTCAATATAACAAAAATGCACAAGTGCTTGGGATGGGGTACCGATACTTTTATGACATCCTAATGCCAACTTTAGATTTGGTACATCTTCTGCGGACCTCTGGAAAAAGAACTAAGGACGAGACTAGTTAAGTGCTTTGTGTGGCATTGTATGAGGCGGAAACATGGGCATTACGACGAAGTGAACAGAAACGAGTAGAAGCATTTGAAATGTGGATATGGAGAAGAATGGAGCGTGTGAAATGGGAAATGAAGCTGGCTGGAAAGAGTGGGTAAAGAAAAAATAATACTGAAACTGATCAGGAAGAGAATCACTGGATCACTGGCTAAGAAGAAACTGCATACTGAAGGATGCACTAGAAGGAATTGTGAACGGGAGAAGAGTTCGGGGTAGCAGAAGATATCAGATGACAGTAAGATACATGGATCATAACTTATGTGGAGACTAAGAGGAAGGCAGAAAATAGGAAAGACTGGAGAAAGCTGAGTTTGCAGTGAAAGACCTGCTCTTGGGCAGAACACTATGAATGAATTAATGAGGTTAGGTGCAGGTCTAAACAGACTTCGAAAGAGTGAAAAAGAATTCTTCTTAAAATTCAGCTATAAAACCATCATGAAGTGAATTCCACAAAAAAAAAAAAATAAAAAAAAAATAACTCTCATCACAGTCTGTTTGTCATAATATTACTACGAACACAGAATGAAATGACTACCGTGACAACACCGAATTTTATAGTTGTAGTATTGAAAATCCGTTACCAACACGAATTCTTAAAACCCACTATAAGAGTGCAGAAGCCACTAAATTGATATATTATTAATGGGAAGAGTATTTTTCCGTTGTGTGGATAAAAAAAACCGCTGAATTTCTATATCACAATACAAATTTGGGTATATTTTTACACGTTAAACACAGAAATATAACAGATCTAGCGTAAAAAATCGCTAAATTGGCTACCCCGTTACTAATGCAAATACCGCTAAACTTCAAGCGATGCCGGTAAACATGGAACATTTTTTTTACTTGATTTCCGAATGTGTTATGTAGTATTAGAGAATTTGACAATAATGACAAATAATTATATGTACTAAATAATATTAGCATGTCCATATCTGACCATGCTATATCAGAATTGTCGCTAGACAGAAACCTGAGCAAGTTTCAATCTGTACGCAACAGCATGGATGCAGTGTTGCCAACCGGCATAAATCTAAGATATTTTCGAGCGAAAAAAAAAAGCTAGATTTTCATAAAATACTTTAAAATCAAGCAATTAAAAGTTTAATTTATAGAACTGTTAATTTTATATCACGTTTTAATATTGAAACTATTACCTGATTTAAATAGAGATTTTCTCACGACCATCAGGGTCAATGTCTGGATACTCGATGTTCAGTAGCAATGAAGAACTTTGCAGTGTCGGCAATATACCTAGTAGATGTATGTGAAGTACTCGGCAAGTCGTCACTTGATTCCTTCTTGCATATAGTCCGTGTCCCTTACTGGCTTTTAAGGAACCCGGAGATTCATTGCCGCCCTCACATAAGCCCGCCATTGGTCCCTATCCTGAGCAAGATGAATCCAGTCTCTACCATCATATCCCACCTCCCTCAAATCTTATTGTTGTCCCTACTTTACATATCATATCAAATCTATTGGCAATAAGGTAATCTTTACAGCTGTCCAACTTTCTTAAGAAGAAAATGTACTGGATTATGTATTAGCCTATGTGTTTTTTTTTTTTTTTGTTTTAACATGTTGCACAAAATCGCTTGGCATTAAATATGGATTTATAAAATGTACACTTTGCTTTATCACTTTCACCAGGGACCACTAAACGCCAATACTTAAAGAAAGGGTCATTTAACCATTCTTTCCGAAAAGATGCTCATATCTGGGAGGCATTTTTTAAGTAGACTACACACTGTTGCACTAGATATAACCGAATATAACTTCGTTCGCACAGCTTTGAACTTGAATGTAACTTAAATACCGGTACTGAACCAAGCAACAACGCCAACATGTATTGATATCGCAGTTTCTTACAACGGGGTTTCCCATGTTTCCATATATGGATCACGTGAACCGTGCCCCCGCAGGAAACAGAATCAGAAGGCGCCGCGAAGACTACCCAATTCTGATGATGGCCCCCAGGCCGAAACTAGTCAACAAGGTAACCTAGTTAATTAACACGTGAAGTGATATAGTGTTAAAAGTTGTATAATCAAGATGAAAAACAAAAACGTTACATGGATATTCAGTCAAAATAAATTAATTAAAGCAGCTCTAATTCAAGAATTTTCAGGACCAAGATCCACTGGATACAAGAGTGAATTGAAACTATCATTGTTTGTGGCTGCATACAATATATCATTTAGGCCCATGGACCATTCAACAGAGGTTATTACTTGCAATTGTTTTGTGGAGTGTTAAGTTTTCCGTAATAATTGACGAGTCAACGGATATTTGATCTGTAAAAACATTATGCATCATTGTCATATTTTTTTTTTTGTGTGTGCGGAGTTGTTTTGGGACTTCGTCCAAGTTTTTTCATCTTACCCTGTAGGAGTTGAAGCAGGAGCAACTGGAGAACGTCTGTTCACTCTAGTCAAAGAACTGTTTTTGAAGTGGAATATTCCTTCTACAAATATAATTGGCTTTGCATCTGACGAGGCTAGTGTTGTGATGGGTAGATGCAACTCAGTAGTTTCACATTTCAAAGACCAATGTCCAGACTTAATGATAATGAAGTGTATTTTCCACTCTCTTAATCTTGTGGAAAGTGAACCCTGCAAATGTCTATCCTCGAACTTGTGCAGAAATGGGTTCAATTTTTTTTCACAGCAGCTCCAAGAGAGAGTCACAGTTTCAAAATTTTTAGGCTTAGATGTTCTGAAATTATTGCACCCCAGTCAGACAAGATGGCTCTCCCTAAACAGTCGTTAACCACACACTTCAACAGTGGAATGCTCTTAGATTTTTGATTCCCAGTGACTGGAAGAGAAACTTTCTGCTGATTACTAAAGTCAGTGACCTAAATCAATATTTTCAGTCTGAAAAGGTTGCAACCTCTTCTGTACATGTAATATGTACACTGAAATTATCTTGTTTTTCATGAACAGATACTATGTAAAGAAATCAAATCTTCAAGATATTGATCCAGAAAGAGAATATAGGCAACCTCTTTTCTCAGCTTTACCTGAATGCAAGTGTTATGATGCAAATGTCAAAACTGATATGGCAGCAAAACCTGATCATGCTCATGGTTTCAAGAGCAGATGTAGGATATTCCTCATTGCTGTTTGCCTGGGAATAAAGCAGCATCACAATTTTGAAAAACTTCTTTCTGGACTTCTGCCTTTGATGTCTCCTCAGAAAGCAATATCGGCAAACGAACGTGATGTCACACCCTCTTTTGTGCCTTTCATGTGTCTTGTACCAGGACTAGCACTGCAAGAGGCAAAAGGAATACAGGACTTCCATGATAATTGAGAAATCTGCCGTACTTGATTCCTAATCTTTGAGGTGAAAAGAAGGATTCCACTGAAGTCTATAAATTCTGAAGCAAGGTATGATGTAAAATAACGATCTTTTAAACATTGTTGTTTTTAATTACGATTATGAAAATAGTGATAGTATTATATGAAAATATTTTGAAGAGTTAAATTTAGAATATCAAAGAAACAAATTTGATAAAAATTCAATAAAGCAATGTGCAATACAACTGACTTCATATTTCTTGCTTTTAAAATAAAAATTTTAATCTTCTGAATGTTTTATCAGATATATAAGAACAGTATTAAATTTTACACTGCTTATTATACAAGGTGATTCAAAATCTCTGTGACAAACTCTGAGGGATGACAGATCTAACAATAAGGAACTTTTTTTTGTTAAACAACCTGTATCTTCTGATGCATTGTTTCGAAGGAAACATAGGTGCTCTGTTATGACTTCATTTTTATTCTGCAGGTTGGAACAAATTACAGGAGGTGTTCAAAGTGTATGCCCTACACCTGATTACACTCATTATGTTGTCGTATCATCGCCTGTCGGACTCTGGCAAACATGTCAGGCATATCTGATTTGATCAAACGCAGTAAATATTTATTCATTCAGTTCTTGTCTTATGTTAACTAGGGTAATGTACACAATACTCTTCATAAGTCCCCAAAGGAAAAAAAAATCTATGGATGTTAGGTCGGGTGATCGTGCTGGCCATGCAACAGGTCCCCCTCTCTGTATCCATTTCTCTCTGTAGGATCTGTTCAGATGTGTTTGTACAACCAGGCTGAATTGAGGTGGAGCGCCACCATGCTGGAACCACATTTCTCTGCGTATTGCAAGGAGTATCTCCTCCATGAGCAGCAGAAGCGTGTTCTGAAGGAATTCCAGGTAAGTTGTCCCTTTCAAATAGGGTGGAATGATAACAGGTCCCAGCAGATAATCGCCAACAATTCCACCCCAGATGTTTACGTCAAATCTCGCCTGGTGAACTCTGCGTGAGGATTCTCGTCGTCCCAGACATGGCTGTTTCTGCTGTTGAAGTACTCATCTCTTGTGAATCAGGCCTCATCAGTAAACAAGACGTGTGCAGGAAGGGCACGATTAGTGATACTTCATTGAAAAAACCACTGGACGAATCGAACACGAGGTACGAAGTCGTCGGGCCCAAGTCCTTATACTTTCTGGAGATGGTATGCATGGAGATTTTGTTCCTGCAAGACTCGCAGCACTAAAGATTGATTTGAACCCATAGCATGGGCAATGACACGTGTGCCAGTTGAAAGGTCATTGGCACTCTCTCAAGCACCTCTTCTACAAACGCAGGTGTCCTTGTTTCACGCCAGGAACAAAGAGACTCATCATCTCGAAGGGCTGATAAAGTCGAGTAAACATTGTGTGGTGAGGGTGTTTTCTGTTTGGAAACTGCTGTTGGTACATGTGGAGAGCTCTTCTTCCGTTTGCGTGAGCCTCCCCATAACACATTACCATGTCAGCTAACTTGGAAAAAGTGCAGACATCCATTCTCAATTGATGATTACACTGAACTCAAAGGAAAAGGTATGGAACATTAAACGTAAACAAACAACAACCCTTCTCGTCCCTTACATCTCAACAAACAAACAGGGGTGCACACATTCGCATACATTGCCGTATGCCAGCGCAAAAACATTTTCAACTATAACTTCGAAACGATGCATCAAAAGACATAGGTTAACAAAAAGGGTTCCTTATTGTTAGATCTATCACCCCTCAGAGTTTGCCGCAGAGGTTTTGAATCATCCTATATAATTATAAATGTATATTTATTTGTTTATATATACTTTACAGCTTCAAGGACTAAAAGCAGAAAGTGATGAGCTCCCCATTCCAGTACTTCCAAAATTAGCTCTTGGTTTAAACTGTACACATTTTTCACTGGACATTCTTTCTCTTCCACATCCCAGAGAGTGTTCTCTCAGATAAATGACATAAAAAACACCGAGAAGAAATAAACTAATGACGACAATGATCAGTGGGTGTTCACATGCAAATCAGTTAGCATGAAAAAGTGAATCTTGAGATCATTTGTAATATGCTGGGGATAGTCACACATTTGAAAGTATCTCAATAATATGTTGCATAGAGTTGTTTCAGGGCAGAACCATAAATCTGCATGACTGAATTTTCATTATATGCGTCAAAAGAAGCTGTATACGAGGGCTGCCATAATTTTTCCTGAAATACCATAATCTATATTATACAGAGTTTGAGGACAGTTCAAATTTTCCTTAAGCAAAAGGGCTTAGTTTCTCTGCACATTGTATCACATTCACATGCTGCATAATTCACTGTTTCATGTTTTGCAGACACTGAACTACCGCACCAATGCTGATGCAAGGAGCACGAGGTGAAAGCTGGCATTCAAAATACCGTAATCTCCTTTTGCCAGAGAGCCTACATATTACTAATGTTTGTGGAGGTGCTTTGTAAAAGTGATGTGCTGGTAAGAAATCGTACAGCATTATATCTCAACTACATTCCACTTGTCCTTGCCTCTGAGTTGACATGCACTCACATCCTTCTGGAAAGACTCGTACAAAATGTGCAGAATTTGATGTGACTACATTGCGGTCGTTGGTTTACATTTCAACAAAGCACACAAAAACCATAAATTGCAATTTATGAGATGAATTGATGTCTCGTAAGCTTCCTGCCTTCTGTATAAACTGCGCACTTATTTATTCAGCACAAACTCTCTAACATCAGTCTTACACCTATCATCCAGTAAGGTCTTGCTCAGTTTGGGATATTTAACCAATTTTTCTCATCAGAAGTAATTGCTAAATTACTATAAATTGGTTTAAGATATCATTATTGCTTTCAGCTATTCATTTATTTTTAAAATTCAATTTGTTTAAATTCTTTCAATTACAATGGGTATAAATCTACGATTTGGTTGGAAGTGGGTGAGGTCAACAACAACAAACAACACACTTCTTCCAACATAAGATCTTTATTGATCAGAAGAGGGGGCCCAACTGGCAACAAGACGACGATGCTCAGGTCTGCACATCATCAAGCCAACTATCTACTGTCCTTGCCTATCTGCCGTTCGGTGCCAAGCTCCTTGCTTCGAGTCTGGCTTCGCCATGCTTCCAGTCAATCTCTAGACCACAAATGAGCTGCATGTTACAAAACGTCTTTGGATGAAAAAAATATTCGTACATCCTTTCTGCTATGTAAATGTGGAGGAATATGTATATTGACAAGAAAGCTGCTTTAAAGAAAACATCGTCTTCATTATATGTCAAAATAGAGCTTCTCCGATGAGGCACTTCCGAGAATAGAGGAGACTGCGGTGTACCTGTGCTCGTCAAGGCAATGCGATTCATATCACAGGCTGAGATATCGTCAGTGTTGCGAGCCCGGACTGTCAAACAGGTGGTGGAGTGGAGAGATACACCGGAACTCAAGAGTCATATAGTCCTTTGGAAAGTAACTCCCATGTAACAATTCATAGGCCCTAATCACCGCGCTACTATGATATGGTACTTTCCTATATATAATTTAACGTGAGCCGTTTTCCCCAGTACACAACAGAAAGAATCTGGATTGCCTGGAAGCGTGTCTCGCCAGTCGTAACACAACTATTCACTACGCTAATATAATACAATAAAACACCCACTGCTGCCAACACAAACCAACGAGCATTCAGCCGAGCTCGCCATTCTTGTGCAACAATGGCTTGTCAGCACATCAACGAATAACTTCAACCACTGCGTCAGCAGAGCAAGAAGCCTGGCATCTTCACAAACGTTCAGTAAGTCCAACACTCGGCACTCGCGGACGTGGGGAAGACTGGAATGCTAAACACTGTTCGATCTCTTGCTTCTTCCAGCACTGAGCTTTGGTCCGTATGTCCAGCATTCTCACTGCTTACAGCTAAGTATGTATACTCTAACTACACGAGGCTGAAACATAGCTTCTAGATATTATGTACAAGGAACTCGCCAGCAGCACGTCGCGATTCATCTCCGGTCCAGTTCACCTTCCCAATCTTCTTAGGATGTTTGTTGGAGAGAAGAGACAACTACCTAAACACAGCACTCTTGTTTTAACACGACAACAAGAAAAAGACTTACATTATTTTTTCACAAAAAGGTTCTGTAACAAAATAAACTTTTCTTTTTTTTTTTTTAAGTTGTGCCTCTTGGTTCCTGTCCAGTGGAGGACCCGCCCATCGACCTCCAACTAAGGATAAAGATACTCAATAGGTGTATGTACAGCTTCTAGACTAGGACTTCCCTTTCGGAGGTGGTGAGGAAGAAAAGCAACTAAGGACACTTAACTCGACCAAACGACCATCTCTTCTCTGCCACTGTCCCACCTGCTATGACTCAGCCTCTCTGTCTAAACTACCAGTCCTACTCTACGCAACTCGCTGTTGCCATCCGCTTAACACCTAGTACGACTACAAACTACTGTTTCTTTCACACGGAAAACATGAAACCAACACATCTTGGACAAACACGACAACTAGTTCTCATAGATTACGGATACGAACTGAAATTACACGCACATTACAAAAGAAACAGAGTGGGGCACTTACATGTTATTTTACAATAAAATGAAGAACCACTTGGACCTAACCTCTACATATGTAGTTTCACATTAGAAGATCACGTGAAACTTGGATTTTGTTTTCCCCCTTAAAAACCTACAAACTTCTTCAGTCACAATTTGTTTTAAAAAAAGAAACAATGTCACTAAACCTACCAATAATCCAATGGTTCTACCCTAAATCTAATGGAAAAGCAGCAACGGCATCCAAATTCCACTCACAGTAACATGTACAGTACAAACTAAATCTACAGATTTAATCCTAGTAACTATATCTAAGTTGTAATGTTCGCACCAAAGTTCATGAGGTGCAACCTTCACATTTCTTGTAAAGCTGTGTGTGTGTTCTTTTCCTCACAATGCGGAAACTAACATCAAAAGTCTTCTGTTTTTTTTTTGTTATTTTTTTACTTATAATAATATTATTATTATTTAATTCACAATGTCCCCATCCGTTGTGATGGAGTTGCACACAAGATTCTGTCCGTCCATCTGTTTATTCCATAGAAACGAGATTAGCGGAACATAGTTCTGTCATTTCAACTAACAAACAAGTCTCTTTGTGTAAATGTTGTCAAAACCCTAAAAAAGTGTGTACTTTTGTCTTGCTCGAGTTACGAAACATGTAAATACAACACACCATTTTATTTTTATTAGGTAATATGGACTCTTTTGTCAGTAATGTGATCCTTAAAAAATAGTTACCATCTCGCCATCGAATTCAGATGTACCAAAATAAACTAAATATCTCTTATTTTTACTTCATCAGTTTTAACAGTGTAAAATTCTTTTCCGCACTTCTCAATACAGTAATACGACGCATGCACTACGGGGATATTAGCTCTAAACTTCTAGTAACCTGGTGGCTCGAAGATCTCCTCGATAAGAGTAATCACGCCAAGACCGGATTTCTTTGTCGCGAGGACCCAACGACCTGAGCTACTGGCCACGCGGCTAACAAACCGGGTCCTGGCAAAACTGATAAACAATTATATTTACCTCTATTAGTAACAAACAATCATGTCAGACTATGCATTTGGTTGAAAGCTGTTTGCGTTAATACTCATGTCACTCATTCAGCCTCCGCAGATTTCTCACGACTTTAAATGCTTCGTCTACCTTACAAATTATGCAAAATCTACAGTTATTTCCACAAAAAAAGTCCACAGTAAGGTTCGGTAAGTAACCAAATGGAGCTCTCTTTTCCGAGTCCGGTTAAAAAAAATAACTTTTACAAATATGTTCTCGGTTAATTCGGAAATATCGATCAGTTTATCAAAACGTCGCTCTGAGTCACATGAAGAACTAGGCTCTCTCCATCTAGATCAACTTAATGTACATTTTTGAACTGCTACAACACTGAAACAATCAGCAACTAGAAGATAAATTTGGCTTCGTGATTAGTATTTTATAATATATATAATTATTTCCCTGTCTTTGAATTATCATGAAAAGGCACAATATCTAAAAAAAATATGTCTTTAAAAAAGAACGAAACAGTTTAAAAACTCGTTTCACGTACGGTTGATATAGGCATTTTCATAAAAAAAATATTTCAACACTGGAAAAAACTCTGCACTAACAACAGTTAAAGTCGTAGAAAAATATTAAACAAAAACAGAAAAATTTGCTACAAGGCAACAAAGTCAATGCTCGCCATTTGATTGGAATGTGAGAAAAAGAAAGGTCGCGATGCACCATCCCTGCAGATGCAATGGCATTCCTTTCTACAGTGCCGGACAAAGAAAGATAACAAAACAAAACGCACTAAACAGAATTAACTCGTTCATTCGAGTTTCAGCTTTGGAAGGTATGTCGGAAGAAATCTTTGATGTGAGCAGCTTTTATTTTAGGGTTCACAACCCCTAATCCTAAGTAGTGATCATTACTTCACGTCTATGGGTGCCAAATGTTCCATGGCACGAGTAAACTAAAACGTATCACAAATAATCTCTCCTCTCGTTCACAGCTGCGAGTGCGTCACACCCGCCCACTGAGCACAACCAATCCTCTCGTCTGGAGGGCGGGTGGGACGCGTTCGTTCAGCAACAGTCGATCCGAGAAAGAAAAAAAGAAAAAAAAAAAAAAAAAAACAAGATCTTCTACTGACAAGAGCTCAGTAGTTCAATTTGGGGCAACTCCAATTCCAACATAAAAACTATATACACAGCATGCAAGTCAATGAAACGATGATATGCTTATACGTTACCGCTGCCACACACACGCCAAGCAATGGCGATTCAACAGTTGTAAGAAGCTAATTCTTACATAACATTAGATCTGGTAGAATGCCATGGAAATATTTGGCGTCCATGTTCCATTATTAACAATCATTCTAACCTCTTCTGTAATTCAAAAGAAGCTAATAGTAATAATAATAAAAAATACGTACAATTGGAAAATCGACAGCGCAGCTAAACATATCTCCACACTACAATAAAAAAATAATAAACTATCTTATATATATTTGTTTCTTATTTTTGTTTCAGCAGATGGTGGCAAGTCCGGGGTCGGTTCTAAGTGGCCATCTCCACGTTGCTCGTACTTCCACAGCTCCAGGTGTAACGTCTTGTCAGGAATCTTCTCCCTTCACGGTCATTGAAAACTGTGTCAGTGGGGCTCCATTCACATAAAGAATGGATTCGAACATTCCTAGTAAAATCTGTAACACATCACCACACACAATCACTCGACAGTTTCCATCAGAGAATCAGAGGGAGGAAGACAAGTCTAAAAATACGGGTGGATTGTTGTTAGTCATTGCTTGCTTCTCGTGGTGGAGACAGCACTGATGTGTAAATATGGGACTGACTTCCGGCTTCAATTCCCTTCTGAAGGAAGTCAGTTGGTTTTGAACCACTTTGTTAGGTTCAAGACATTCAGTAAAATGAAAATGGCACTTGAATTTGCTGACTCAGGCATTTATATAAACACAGCAAACTGGGAAGTCTGCTGGCATGCAAAGCAGTCACTGCAGCCTCTGTACTCATGCCGAGCCCTATTAACAGCTTCTGGAATTTCATGATTCTCTTTTTCTAGGTTAGCATCGCCATAAGAAACCTATGTACTACAAAGCAATTACGAAATAACTTAATCAGGTGACTGTGTTCAGAAATTAGCAGGGTTTGATAATCTGTAAAACATGGCCTCTTAAGTTATTTCTTCATTGTTTATGTACGTAAGTTTCTTTAAGCCCGTACAGATGCTCAAGTAAGTCATCAAGTAGAACTGCGCATGCAAGCCATCAAGTAAATCGTCTGAGTTGTAGAGTGTCCACACAGCTCAGTGCTCAGTCTTCATTCAGTTTTATGGTTCACATGCTCCTTCTTACTTGCAACGTTTTGCATGTGCAAGTGAAATGCTTTACGACGAAGTTAAATTCCTAACCCACAATGCGTACAAAAAGTGAGGGCCAGCATGAACACTGTTCCCCTACTAAAATACGTACATGGTACACTCGTAAGTTCAATGCAGGAGATTCGTACACGTCCCTTCCTGTAGTCAATGCTTGCATGTATACCGGCTGATGTGGTTATGCTCAGCAGCTTTTACTGTTTGAACTATTGCCAGTTTTGTCTGATAAAACCAGGGCTGGGCAGTATTTGAAATACATTTGTATTTTGTAATTTGTAAGGATTTTCGAAAGTATTTTGTATTTAAATACATAAAATTGATGTATTTTGTATTTCAAATACTCAAAATACTTTCTTCTTCTTGTCCAAGTTTTGGATTTGGATTTGAAGAATGAACTTTTGTCTTATTTGTTTACCCATTTCAGATGTGCTAGCCATACACTTAGTTTTCTTACCACAAGTGATTTCCTTAATGCCATAAAGAAATCTCCAACAGCATCAAGGATCCATCACCCAACACTCGCTAAATGTTCAGCATTATGGAATGCGTCTAGGGGACCCAAATCCTCAGAAATTAGATCAGATGTCTTGAATATTCATTAAAGTTTCCTTGCCCAACTCGATGGAATTCTCTTTATGACTCTATCTCTCAAATACTGCAATTCAAACATGATATAAACAGTATATGTGAAAAACTGGGATTGCCAACCTTCAAAGATGTTGAGTTTCAGTACCTTGAAGAATATATTGTGCAGTTCTGAAACCCATTGCCGTAGCCCTTGATTTAATGCAAAATGAGAAGACGTGCTGTTACGGGCAACTTTTGTCCACATTAATTTCCGTCAAAAAAAGATTACATATTCTGTTATCTAGTAATCTATGCCATCTATTCCAAGTAACTCCAATCCTAATAAGTTCGCTTTCATCAAGATTTAAAGCGATGTTTGATCTGACCCCAGAAGCAAATTGAGCTATTTTGGCAGCTTGCTTCCACCCATCATTGAAGATGAGATGGCTGCCTCACCAAATGATAAGAGGATACAGAATATGTGCGTGAAATCAGCTGAGCAGTTCTCTGCTACACCTTTGGTCGGTTCAGAGGATGAAAACAATTTTAATGTTTTCAACTCAAGTACAACAGACACTGAAAAGCAAAAAAAAAAGAACTTGTCTACTGCAGAGTATGACCTTATACAATTCTTCAATGGCAAAGAGACAACCCTGTGCACTCTAAAGATTGTTCTGTTTTGCAGGATTTATTCATTCACCAGCAAGGGGATCCTTATCTGATAAACTTCTTGAGAAACTGTTTTTTTTGAAAGGGAGCAGTAATTATTCATGTATAGCATAATTTCATTGCTGACTGGGGAAAGGAAGAATGTTCAGTTACAGTGTTTATATAAAACTTCGAGGTAAAAATACTTAGATTTTCAGTAATATTCTTATTTCTTTATATATTGTATCGAGTACTTGAAATACAAATGTATTTTGGTTAATTTTTTAAAAGTATTTTGTATTTGTATTTGAAATACTTGGATGTCAGTATTTTGCCCAGCCCTGGATACAACAACATTGTTATAGCAGTCTGCTTCAACTTCTTCTTATATTCATTTTTCTATAGTCTGTCTTATCAACAGCAAAGCATACTTCAAGCTTGTCTGCAGTCCCTTACATCACGAATGACGAATGTCTGACTGTGTGTCTAAGTCAGGTGGATTTTTTCTACAGCCCTACTACTCTTTTATTACGCAAGGTGTAAGATAAGCATTTCAGTGTCACAAAGAACTTATTTCAGGTTGCCATCAGTCCCTAATTTTCTGGAACCATACTGGAATCGAGATCTGCATCCTGGCATCCGGAAAATAATTGTCTGGATGCATAAATGCCCCAGTTTTCAGCAAACAAGAAAGAAATAAAGAATAAAAAATTAGTACGTCCTTTCTTTTCGTACTATCTTATTCTCTTCAATTTTATTTATGGCTACAGCAGCTCAAATGGGTTGAAAATAGAGGACTTGATGAATACATGCAACATTCGACTAGGAAGCGCTTGGGTATGTTACTGTTTGTAATGACGTGTATATGCCTCATTCTTTAGTTTGATTGAAATTCGTTTTATGTTACAGTAATGTCTTATACTAAATTCCTTGGTCATTTTAGAACCGCTGTCACAACAATCCCAAGAAGAAAATTACGTTTCTTGTTGGCAAGTCTTATCAGTTTACCAATATTATGCTGGACACTCAACAACGGAAACTGTTCAAAAACATAAAATTATGGAATGGAAATATATTTTGTATTATATGCTACAGAAAAATTTGTAAAGACCTACTAGTAAATAATTCTGATTGACAAGTTTTCAATCTTTCTGTTGCTCCCGACCTGTGATCTCAGTAGCAATTAATTTGGTGCTGAGTGCTGAACAATAAAATACACTATCTACGTGATTCTTAAGGTAATCAATTTATCTGCACAGCTTCTGTATTTGTCAGGTGCATTATGTCTATCATTCATTGTCAAGAAACCCGATTTAATTTGCAATGCTTCCCAAAAGATTGTGTTGTTTTGTTTGTATCCTAAATGAAAACTTCTTGGTTACAGTAAGTACTTCGTTTGTTTTAAAGTTTGAGGCCATTTTATATTTACTACACCATTTAATGCAATTTTGTCCTTTTTAATTCGTAAATTTTAAAGATGAAAGTAAAATGTGCCAGATTTTCTCCATGGCAACCCTACTTTCCATAGAAAAACACGACTTAGGCTTGTGGGATATAGTCGACCATCTCTTTTCTCCAACACTAATGGACAGATACTTACTTACTTACAAATGGCTTTCAAGGAACCCGAAGGTTCATTGCCGCCCTCACATAAGCCCGCCATCAGTCCCTATCCTGAGCAAGATTGATCCAGTCTCTATCATGATATCCCACCTCCCTCAAATCCACTTATTGTAGGGATTCGTAACAAGTTGTTTTTACGGTGATGGGTTGTTAGCCCTTCACCCAACCCCCAAGCTGGAGGACCACCCCTCATCGGCTGTCCACGACTGCTTATTCAATATATTCGCAGCTACCCTCCATATCTGGAGGCTGTCTCCTCTATCCGCAACCTGAGGACGCGCCATGCCGTGGTGATAAATGGACAGATATGCCTATTAATATAATCTTGAGTTTGCACTTAGTCTCGGATCTACTTTTTCAAAATAATGTTCCGTTATTCCAACTATTGTTAAACATGATTAATTTTATTCCCATCTGAATGCAATAGAAAACATCTGAACAGCCCACAGCTACCAGCCTTCAACAACTATCTCACCTCTTGTCGTGCAGTACTACCCAATCTAATATTCTACACTGGATGTGAATGTTCTCACGAGATGTGAGCAGGATGTTTATTTAACTGAAACACACGCTCAAGTTTTCAGGTCTAATTTAATTTCGTGATATTCCAATGCAGTACAGCTACTAGCGTCAGACCGACGATTTGAGAAATGAAATAACATCATTCTGAAAAGACGTAACAACATGGAGGAAGGATCACTGAAAAGGTGTGAAGTGCTATATGAACAAGAACTGTTCACACTTTATCACTTTTACGGCCTCAGAAACATTACTATGATGTACCGAAGTACGTATATTTCCGTGCAGGAATCTGCGTTACCGTATCGTGAAGGATGGATAGAATAGAGAAAAATTCTCTCCGGCACCGGACTCGAACCCGCGTTTTCAGTTCTACATGCTGATGCTTTATCCACTAAGCCACACCAGATTCCAGAAACATTGGTAATCAAAATGTCTTATTGGAAGAAAGCCAAACTAGGTGCAGACATGGGTTATATTACTATAAAAAGAAATTAGTGCAACACCGCACCTACACACTTCTATTGTCCACACCTGTGGAGTAACGGTTAGCACGTCTGGCCGCGAAACCAGGTGGCCCGGTTTCGATTCCCGGTAGGGGCAAGTTACCTGGTTGAGGTTTTTTCCGGGGTTTTCCCTCAACCCAATATGAGCAAATTCTGGGTAACTTTCGGTGCTGGACCCCGGACTCATTTCACCGGCATTACCACCTTCATCTCATTCAGACGCTAAATAACCTAAGCTGTTGATAAAGCGTCGTAAAATAACCTACTGAAATAAAAAAAAAACACTTCTATTGTCAAGCGACAAGGTAAGACAGCATAATGAATGTGCTGATGACAGTTGCAGAATAGTACTATTCCTACGAATATTCACGTAAATGAAAGTAACGAGAAAATTTAACTTCTAAACTCCATAAAAAAAAAAATCGAATCGGAGTAGGCTGTATCACAGTTGTTTCTCTGGATGTGCACTGCACATGCCTCACATTGCGAATTTTCTCTCCTCACTAGGGTTGCCAACTCTTTTTCAAGAAAATATGGGAGATTAAGTAAGCGACAAAATGTTATACAAGAAATCAACAATGACACTAGATGCACATTCACAATGGGAACATAAACACTATGCCGAATTCAATCCACAGTACCGGACCGAACTCTCCTCCTTCGATGTGGTCAGAGCACTTGGTACATAGAACCAAGGACCCGGGTTCGATCCCTGGCGCCGGAGCGAATTTTTCTCCTAAAATATTAACTGTCAATTCATGCTTCTCCCTTCCTATGCATTGCTCCAACTAAAGATCACATTGGATACATTGATCCTTCATCTATAGATTGCCGTTTACTTCGCTGGAATATGTCGTGTAGTCTAGAAATTACAGACGCGAAAAAAATTGGCCAGTGTCGGTCGATGGCATCGAACTCATAGACGTATTCACGAGTAGTGGGCACTAAATTACATCCCAGACTGGCATCTTTGCTCTCGTTTTTTCACAGGACTGGAACCCCGAATACGCAAGAGTTCATGCTCAAAGGCAAGCAGAGTTGTGCAGCATGCAGCACTCCAGGGGAAGGGGGGGGGCGAGGGGCAAGAAGTGAGCACCAAGGAAATCACAGCTTAATGAAATTCACATGAATCCAAATAATTGATACCTGAACACGTGAAAAGTGAGAAGCTCGATCACAACACTCTTCGGAAGGCAAAGTGAGAGGTTTATGAAGCAGTGCACTGCTTGGCTGAGAATGGGTCACTCAGAAGAGCAGACATTATAGGCATCGATCGCGCCTCATTCTTGACCCCACTGTCCGTTTTGAGAAGAATGGTCAACAAGCCAATAACGTTAACGATGAAAATAAGTCTATTTACAACTCAAGTATTCCTCACTTCAGTGAGAGATACAAAATTAATATTAACACATGGGAAGTGAAAGGACTTCTTTTTGGTGCTAGGGGAACTTCATTTAAGTTAACCAAAACCATTCTCCTTTCTCTTAAATTTTTTAATGAGGACATTAACAAAATTTGTCTAATGGTATTGAGAGATTCATTATCCATTATTTTTTTTTACTTCACTTCATTACTCTTAATTGCTTAATTGTACTTTCATCTCATGTTTCTCCGAAATCAAACAGTACTTTATCTTTAAATGTATCATTATTCTGTATTTTCTCCGCAAATCATACTGTATTCTATTTTTAATTTAACCTGTGCTTTGTATTCTGGATCCTAGTGGTGAGCTGTAGATGTCCCAAATTGTGGAGTTAGTACCCTTATTTGGAAAGATGATGTTACTTATGCAAAATCCACCAAATTTACTTGCCGTTGGTTTATACTATTTCAATAATTTTGCTATTATAGATTTCGAACATTTTATTTTCTCTTCTTAAAAAGTGCTGTAACATTCCAGTAATTTACTTTCCTCATTTCATACTTTTCCGCAGTGGAGCGATTGGTTTGGTTGGCATGTAATCTCAAGTCACTACGTGGACATTGTGGAATTCAGCTTACATACACTGCTGTTCATGTACATGCAGCTTTATCTAGAATTTGGGTCCAGAGGCCTTAAAACTGCATGTGAGTTAGCAGATTAGTAAAAGCCATGTACACAGTGTTCATCATGAGACTCCAACGTTCGAAACAGATGCAGTTAAAAGAAAAACGCGTATACAAACATTACTATGCATGAAACTCACAAGTTTTCACATGGCACTTTTGGTGGCATGTAGATTGTGACATTCAGCGTGCCTGCCATGGCATCTGTACACGCTATTTTAAATGTTGTTCACTACTGCAGTGTTACTGTCTCTGACGTACCCCCACCAAGAAAAAATCTAATGGAGTAATGTGGAGACCAAGGAGCTGGACTTCACGTCTGAGGAATGTTGTCGTTATCCAATGCTCAGGAATATGTCATTCAGACATAACTGCAATGGGTGTGACGTCATCTTGCTGGAAAGTTACTTTTGGCTGCATGGTAGCTATCTATGATACGGCATATCTAGAAACATTAGGCCAAACAATGTGATTATGCAGGACACCACACCAAACACTAGTCTTTGGACTACCGTCATCTGTTTTATGACTAGCCCCAAATTCGTATACTGTGCCGATTCACTTTCCCTGGAATGTGAATGGTGGCTTTGTCCGAAAACATGTTGTCATCTAATGCCGGGATTTGGCAACGAAGCCATTAGCGTTCTTGCTCTCCAATATTTCTCTGTTGTGGTCCGAAAACACTATGCGTGGTGAAATGCTACTCAGTATACTGATCCTGGCTTTGATCAAGCATACGATGCTGAAGAACTTTGTGAACTGTCAACAGCTTCCTTCCAAGTTCTCTCATCGCTTGGCTTCTTAAGGGTACGTACACGGAGCGACGATAAACGATAAAAGAAGCAGCGATGCTATATCAGAGAGAATTGAAGCATGTATTGTCATTGAAGTGTGCATATTGGAGTAACGATAAAAGCGACAAAAATGAAAAGTTCCATTTTCTTCGCTCTTGTCGTTCATATCAGAGACCTGCAAGAGAGCGAGCGCGGGATATCGCTTTCAGTCCAGGAAGGCACTGACTGAATGAATAGCGATCATATACGAATAGTTCCGATAAATCACGAAGTAAGGCAACACACCGAGCGATCGGGTCTGACGACGAGCGCTCGGTGTTCATGAGTGCTCTTCCGGTAGCAGTAAGCAGTGGGTGAATTGCGAATTGTAAGCTTGTCTAATCAGTACGTTTCATCAAAACGAATGTTGAAGATGATTCAATAGTATCGACGTCGATCTCAAGCAGAGGCTCGGACACCGTCTCTGTTGATGGTAAAAGATTACAAGACACGATGTCAAAAGTATATGCCGAAAATAAAGTTAAATCAGCAGAGTCAGAGTAGTGGAAGAAAAGGGAAAGCAGTTACCTACTAGCTCTGCTTGGACTAAATTCGGAGAAGTAAGCGATAAGAATACCTTAAAGTACATAGGATTGTCCACACCTGTGGAGTAACGGTCAGCGTGAAACCAGGTGGCCCAGGTTCGAATCCCGGTCGGGGCAAGTTACCTGGTTAATGTTTTTTCCGGGGTTTTCCCTCAACCCAATACGAGCAAATGCTGGGTAACTTTCGGTGCTGGACCCCAGACTCATTTCACCGGCATTATCACCTTCATTTCATTCAGACGCTAAATAACCTAAGCTGTTGATAAAGCGTCGTAAAATAACCTACTAAAATAAAAATATTCTCAAGTTAATGAGTGAAGTTCATATTACGTTCGAGATGAAACAAAATATATCGCTACTAATTTATTATTTGCATTTCATACTTCGATAGACATTTTTAGTTATCACGTATTAAATGTAATTTCTCGGTTTTATATACATTTTATAGTAATATAACCAAACATTTCATTTGCATTTACAATATTATCACGATTAAATTTGTGTCTCAGTTTGTTTTTGAAGTTAAATGTTAAACTGAGTAGGAATGAAATATATTTATACAGAAAATCATTTCAGGCTGTTTCAATCTAAACAAAGAAAAATGTGTAATTAATTAAATTTCCACTAAAATATATAATTGTTGAAAACAATCGAATGATTTCTATGATTATTCCATTGTAGGATTAAATCATTCGAATGCATGAATGAATTGTTCAATAACATTGCAGTATGTTGATTAGTCATTCTATACGTAGGCCTATAGCCTGAGAGCAGCGCTCTTTTTTCTTATCACCATGTAGGTCAGGTGTTTAATTTAATAAAGATCAGGGTCAGATTCTGGGGCTGTTAGAAGAGTCATTACGCTACAACCACACAGAACATTCGAAGCTTATCATTCTATTTTTGCGTCATATGATTCTGAACTCGAAGCTCTTATCATTATCTTAAAATGGAACATATTCTGTTATGCGAGTACATATTTTGTGTAACTTCATACGGCTTGTTGTGGTGGTAAGCAAAATCAATGAATAATCAAGTGATATTGTGAATATTTCTATTATTTCGAATGGTTTTGATAATCAAATGAATGCATTCGATTTTTACCAATGCTGTACTACGTAGTACTGTAGCATACTGCTTCGCGTACAGTGGTTGAAGCGAGCGCTCGTTCCGACAGGGGAGCGATCCCCCGGGCGAGCTCGAGCGAGCGCAGGCCAAACCCGAGCTCGAGCGATTACACACGAAGTGCATTCGGTAAAACCGATCTCAGATATCGTTAAGCATCGCTCTCTTGCAGGTCTCTGGTTCATATGATCTCTGATTAAGATAATATTAATCTGTATAATTACCGGTGGTTATCAATATATCCGAATATTAATCGATTTATTATTATTTCAGCGTATTAAATTAATTATTGTAGATATTAGCAAATGATCAGTTGTGTATTTATTCGTCATATGTTATGTGATCACAAGAACCAATCACAACACAACGAATGTATACTATCTTTGGGATGAGAAACGGGTTTAATTTTGTACGTATTTAAGTTATATTAACCTTGAACTTAGCAGCTGATATTTCCTATATATCTTATTTCATTAAGTGGATGCATAGAATATCTTCTACTGATAAATCAAAATGTTCTCTTCCCGCGTCCTCGTTGCTCCGATATGAACACTTGATTCTTTGATAATACCAAAGCGTCGCTAGCTCATTCTCTTATCATTTATCGTTGCTTCAATGTGTACGTACCCTTACATTGATCTCCGCAGCTTTGTATGTCGAGGATCCTGATAATGGAATATCGCCATACGATAGAGGAGTCTCACGGTGACACTATGTACTTCAGTACAAAGCGCAGCCTACACTCACAACACAGTCATTCCCACACAGCTAATGCTCTGGTGGTGGGCACGATCATGTCGCTCCAGTAAGAAGTAAAAACCTTACTAGCTTAACACCGCCTGCTGAGTCCCGCTTCTTTATCAGACGATCGTGAGCACCAAAGCAAGGCTGCTGTGTGGGTCTACTTACCACATGCTTGCTTACTTGGGTGGCTGGTTGGTTTGGTAAGGCTGGTAAGTGTCATCAGGTGAGGCAGCATTGGAAGTCTGTTCTGAGTCCGCGATGGGCACCGCATGAATGATGGATGCACCAGGCCCGGGGTAGAAGGGGTACGGGTGGGGGCTGGCTGTGATGTACTGCAACAGAAAAAAAGTTATGAAGTCATTCTCGTAGTTAAAAATATTAATGATTGTTATCAAAAATGAACAAGAAATTACACAAAAAATGAGAAAACACGAACTCGCAGTGGCTGTTTCTGTCAGTTTTCAAGAAGACATTTTGCGTATTATAATCACACCAATATGGTACATTGTTAAGATGTGGCGGCACTGAAATTTCTAGAGATTCGAGGCTGTCCATTCTTGTCTTCGCACTGCCAGCTTCAGTAAATAGGTTTTGTGCCAGTGGGAGAATCAATTCAGAGAGGGAGAAATGGAACATTTTAAACACTGAGGATCCAGCGCCAAAGCTGAGACTGCACTGAATACAACCACCTTAACACTCCTCCAAACTGAAAATATTTTCACAGTAGACTGAACTTGATATGATGAGAAGTTTGCTAATTGGTTTTTGAATTGCAGTGAGTGGAAGAAAGAGAAAGTGTGTTTGTAACTTAGTCACATGTTATTAATTATATTAATGCCATTTCAGTTGTAAGTTTTTCTCACTTACATGTTTTCTTTTTTCTTCAGACCCCCATAAAAACCTATACATGTACATGAAGTTTGCTTTTCTGCAATAATTTTCCCTTTGCCTGTAATATCATAATAGTAGGGGGAAATCCGTAATACTTGGTAGCTCTGTAAAATGTGCTACATTACTTATTTTTAAACCCTCACCTCCTCTATTTGAGTCCACATGTGTAAGCATAAGCAGATGGATGTGGACAGATTGGTGTGCAATGTAGTACAGTAATATCTCTCATATCTGGCACCAAAATAACTGGCAATACCAAAACAACGACACTTTTGGCTAGGGGGGAAAAAAAAAAAGATATTCATGCGAAAGGGAAGAGTTGGATAAAGATGTGACTGATTTTCATGGGTCGCACATGTCGCATTCTGTGTTTACTCTTTACATTGTTCACGGGTGAAAACATAGTTATGTCCCTGGAGTAGATCGGGTAGCATTAGTAAGCTGTCACTTGGGCCTGGCAACAATCTGCAGAGACTATATCTTTAAATTTAGCACTTGAACTCACCCGTTTCGAAGAAGTGTTGGGCGAGTCTAAACAGGAAAGTGTGAAATTCTCTGTTCCTACAGCGTGTAAAAATTTCATTCGAGTGGTAGATAGTATCATGGTTATTACCACTAAGTGCTGTTGTTGCACAATGGATTCTGCAAAATGCAAGCGAAATATTCTTACGCTCAAATCATCGAGCGTTACTTCATAGTCTTCATATCTGCGATGTTGGCTACACTGCTCTTAACGTCACATGACTCACGACCGTCATAAGGTTATGAAAACTTTTAGTATTTTTTACACTATTATGTATTACAATAAGTATGAACTGATTAATGTACATTACCTTATTCAGTACTAAAAATAAACACTGTACGTATTTCAAAACTTTATTTTTAAATATCTATATAAAAATTACTAAATGAAAAAAATGTTTGTGTAATACATGTGTCTTTACATAACCTATAAACATATTTTCCAATTATCCGGAACTGGTTTTGTCCCCACAGTTGCCGGATACGAGGAATTCTACTATAATAGCAGTAGCAGTAGCAGTAGTAGTAGTAGTAGTAGTAGTAATCAAAGTGATTAGCTATAAACCCCTTACTTATGAAGCCACCCTTTGCCACTGGTTGAATGGTTATTATATACCCTGTCACAGTTCAGAGTTGCATGGGTCTGAACTAATAAGAAATAAATGTAAATTATGCTTTATTTAACGATGCTCGCAACTGCTTTAGTTATATCGCTGGCTGAGAACCATTTTGTTGTTGGCCTTTTTTAGATTTTGGAGCCAATTTGTTCTATATACCAGTCTACATATTCCTTTGTACCCAATTTGTTCTATCTGCACTCTACAGGTCAATATCGTAAGAATTAATTTGTTCCATGTCCACTCGATTAGAATCTGTTAGTACCAATTTGTTCTATCTCCGAGTGGACTGCAACAATTGCGTGACCCAATGAGACGCCCGTTTGTAATCACGTCACTATTCCTTGCTAGGATACAACTTCATCAATATAAGAAGTTTGTTTATTCGAGAAAAAAGTAATAACGAGTGATATTGAGAAAGATACTGACGATCCAGATTATGTTGACATATCTGATCGAAGTAGTATTACATCCGATGAAGACAAATCTAGATGAGTAAACATTAATTTTATTATTATGAATGTGAAAATCAACACAACATTCATGGAACTGAGAAGGCTGCAGTCAAGGAAGAGAAAAAACTGGACACCGAAAACGTTGATAAAATCATAGAAGTTATTTCCTTTGATTTGCAAAGTATTATGCAAAGTCCAGAATCTGATACATCAGTGTTCTATTATTCAAGGAACTTGGCTGTTTATAACCTGACTGCTAAGGCAATAAAGAATGGAAAGTCATATTGTGATATTTGGTATGAAGAATAATTAGCAGGTAGGGGACTAAATGAAATTGCCAGTGCTCTTTGTTCTATTAAAGAACTAAATTTCAGAATTTCCAGATATCAAAAAAATAATTTTGTGATCTGATTCATGTGTGGCTCAAAAACAGAAATTCAGTAATGAGTACTGCTAATGAAAGAAATGCCAGGGTCAGTTTGTACAGTCAGGTCACAGAAGTGGACAGTATGCTCTCTGCTATTGATAGGAAACTGAAGATGCAATATGAACTGCACAGGCCTGTGTCACACCCAGTTTTTTAAAGTTGTTTTCCAACAGTCTTACTATAAACCGTGTATAGTTTTTATACGAGACTTACGCAGAGTTGAGGCAGAAAACGTTACTAATAAACCGTGAATAAGCGATGGACGTATAAACAGGCTGTAACTATACAATGGGAATTGCTTTGCAGTAGTTATATACACGAAACCCCTTGTTTAAGCGTTGTATATAGCGAAAAAATGGCCGTCCCTCTAACAGCTGTTCGTATCGACTGTCATTTTATGATGATGTTTACCTCGTAACCACAGAAGAACAAACCAAAGATCATAGAATTATTAGAATAATATTGCAGTAGCTTGTACTCTTTGACCAAAATGTAGTGTGGTAATCGATTAGAGCCAGTTGTACTATCGATATTTAACACGCCACACTAGAGCGCTCTACCGGATGCAATAGAGAACCTCAGATATTCTATTACCTTTCGAGCGTATTCCGAATCTCACCGGTGAGCAATCTGATGGCATCACGGTGTTCCGAATTCCACCAATGACGTCATTGATGCTCCACCGGTGTCGCACCGGTGCCATCAACTTGCAGAGGTGGTGGCAGTCTCCATCAGCCGCCATCAGTGAATCTGATTGGTTCTTGTGTAGGGCGGGAATTAGCAGACGAATAACATCGTGCACTGTTGTGTCATGGCGGTGTGTTCTGCTTTAGTTCTGCTGTATTGTTTGTAATGAGCAGAACGTAAAAACAATATATTAATGGCTTATGAGTGAACATGTCAACGGACCTGTTATTACTATTGGTTCAAGAAATAAATTGTTTATGCTATCTGTTCTTTGAACGAGATGGGAGTAGGAAAAATTTCGCAAAATTTTGCTAGCGTAGCACAGACAACAACTTGTACAGTCGCCATGACAGCCATCGATCCTTCCAGCAGTTTTGTTCCTTATTTCGCTGCAATGTGACGTCATTGATACCACTGGACCGGTGAGATTCGGAATACGGTGTTCGTAACGAAGTAATGACGAAACTATGACGTAGCTGTGTAACAGTTATACTGTTATACACAAAGTATGTAGTGATTATTAGTAAGGAATTTACACACGACTTATAAACGAGCTACTCAATGTATAAGTATAAGACAGTTAAACATCTGTATATAGAGTTTTTATTAGTAAGACCGCAAATATAAAGTCATTCAATTGTAGCCAGAAATAGTTTACAAGAATTGTAATTTCAAATTATTTCAAAGCAAGATCAGTATTTACAAATTTGTCAGTGATTCCATATTGTTCTGTGAAGCTCCCCGACTATTCCATAGATTCTGTAGTTTATAAAATCAGCCTTGTAGAAGCGTCTCCAGCATCAACTGTTGCTCTGCAAGAAGAAACTCTAGGCCTGCTGTAATCGGATTGACAATGAAGTTAAATGTAGTAAAAAGACAAAATTGACTGATTTCCACTGAAAAGGAAAAAGATATCAGAGTTCTCTGTCTATATTTTCGCGAGTTAACATTCAGTTTTATGAAGCCATTTTCAAAGGCCATTCTAGACCTATTGTTGGTTAAATGTCTTCACAGATTTACAAAAGAGTGTATCCTAAGTAAAGAGTAAAATAACATTATATAACTTGTGAAATGTTATGTTTATTTCACAATATCAATCACCAAATGCAGATAGAATAATATGGTTGTAACACAAACGTTGAAAAGTCAGAGTCATATTGTTCTATCTCCATTCTTGCCCCACCTGAATCTCGTCTTCAGTAAATGTGAGGAAGAGAGGCATTACACATTTTTATTGTCTTCAATACTCTAAATTCTATGATATGAAGAAATATATAATATATTTGTTCATGCGTGTTGAATTATGTGAAACTTTTAAATTCAATTTCCCAGATAGTAAAGAAATGGAGATAGAACAAACTGGCTCTCAGTCAGCAATATAGCATCTCCAGTGTGCTGGAATTCTTCTACATGCCAGTAAATCTACTGACATGAGCCTGTCACATTTAAGCACACTTAAATGTCATCGACCTGGGCCAGGCTCGAACCCGCAACCTTAAGCACAGAAGGCCGGCACTCTACCGACTGAACTAACAGAGATGTAGAAATTTTAAGAACTCACCGATCCCGTGGTGCCGAGCTGCAGGGCCGACATGTGTGTTGTCAGCTGTGGGATCATGGAACTGTACTGCACCGAGCTGGGGTCCGACGTTGGCATCATCTGAAACACAAGCCAGTCCTCAGTACCGCGCTGCCACCCGGCACCCTGCGCCAGAGCTTTGCTCGGGACCACGACTGTGGCGCCACTTACCACAGAGACAGCCCTGGAGTGCTGATTGTCGCTCTTGTAACTATGCATGTGGGAGGTGGTGGCCACCTGGCAAGCAAATTGGTCCTGAAAACAGGGCAGGCACCTCCGATTAAAACACAAGCAAGCAAGCACATCAGCCTGCTGGCTGTCTGTCAGTCTCGAGCAAAGTTCAGGCAAGTCGCAGTCAGCTCGTACTCACTTCGACTTGAGTCATGTGCGGTGCGGGCTGCATCACATACTGGGGTAGCCACGGAGTGCCGGTCAGCGAGTAGCCGGGCATGGTGCCCCCGTAGTGTCGTCCGTACTGCGTGAGAGCCGTGGGAAGCATGTGCTGTGCCGTGACCCCGTTCTGCGTCATGTTGCCGGGGTCGTAGGTCACCGGCGGGGCCTGTGCCAGACAAACAACACCACATGAACCCAGCAGCACTCATCACGCCACACTCACTTTGGAGTAACCGAGCGGCACGCACCTCACCCCCATCCCGCCACATCCGCTGATCTGCACTCTTGTACAGGCTGCGCTTCTTGTTGCCGCCATCCGCGAACTTCACCAACAGCGGCTCCTTTGACCCTGCCAGAGGGCTGCCATTGAACATCTGGATGATTTGTTCACATTTCTCTTTGGATTCCATCCTACAACAAATAATGTTTCACTTTCTCATTATACAAAGCATCGACTAGACAAATCAAATTAGTATAACAGTACCAAACATATCATGTACCATTTTAAAAACAGAGCCTGGGTTATATGTACATAAATTACATGAAAAGTAATGCTAAAATATGCAATTCACTTTTGCTGAACAGCACTTTTGTAAGTACGAATAATTAGTAAAATCGAATTTGAACTGTACATATTTTTGTTTGCTTGGATACGTAATAAAGCTTCATTTTAACTTCACATGATTTGTCTGACGACGATGAATACATTTTAACAATTTCACACAATCCTCAATGACAGCCAAGGGATACGGAGAACATATAAGCCATGCGACAGTGAAGGCACTGCCTCTTTATATTAGTGGTGACAAGGTTACGGGACTCATATTGATATGACAGCAAACTCTCACAGCACAGGCGAATATAGAGCTATATATTAGTGGCTTAGTGGATAAAGCATCAGCAAGTAGAGCTGAAAAAAACCCAGGTTCAAATCCCGGCACCGGAGGGGATTTTTCTCCGTTCCATTACTCTTTCATCGAATACAGAGCTGACAAGTTCTGTCTTTGTATGCTAACTTATCTTTTTTTTTTTCTCACAGAACTTTTTCCAAACATTTGAAAACAGCTGCAGGTCAATCAGTGCCTGTCTAGCAATCATGTGTGACAGTAAAAGAAAGAGCTACAAGATAAAGTTAGATTTATAAAAGAACTTGAAGCAAATGCCAACAAAACAAGAATTGGAACTGCAAGAAGTTTGTAATAAAAAGTGCTAATTAAGGTATCTTAAAGTCTGAGTTCATGTTTCAAGAAACAATGTAAAATTGTCACAGCCATCAAAATGGAATGACCCATAACAAAGGGAATAAGAAACAAAGCAATGGAGGTAGGAGCAGCACTCACCTGGCAAAGCCCACTCCTTTACTCTGCCCAGTCGTGTCCCTCAGTATCCTCGTCGAGATGACCTGTCCATATTTGGCCAGCATATTGTCTACGTCGTTTTCTTTGAACGTGAGTGGCAAGTTGGCAATGTACAAATTCGTTGGGTCTTGCTCTTGTTGCTGTTCAACACAAACGAGCAATGAGTGAGCTTGGCATCTCAAATCATCAAACTTAACACACTCTGCATTTTAATAATCCCTTTCCTTGCTGTTGTGCTTTAATCGTTATTAGAATGTGCTCTCATGCTGTGAAAACTACAGTACTTAGATTCTTATACAAAAAAAAAAAAAAACCCGTTATAAACTTTTTTACACAGATTTCGGGATGCTTGAACTATTATACAAGATCAGTTAAGTAATGCACTCCACAAATATGTACTTTCTTTTTTTTTTAAAACTTGAACAATTTTATTATGTTATACACTATTCCACATACATAATTATCTGATATAAAGGAATGAAGAGTAAACTAGGGACATTGTCTGAGGGGCGTCAACCTACATACATGTCTCAAATCTACGAGCTAAACAGAGTTTAAAATTATGTAAGTAAACGTCAAGTTAGCCACAGTCATTACCAAATATTTTCACACAAATCCGTTTCTATGAGATCTGTTCCATGTTGCACAACAGCCGCATGCACATGCATTGCAATGTGACGGCGAGCATTTCATAGCTTACATTATTATATTAGCAATTCTATTCATGTACTCAAGTAAGCAAAGTCAGACGATTAGAGCCCGGATTTTATGTAATATGAAAATGAGAAATATGTACAGTACATAAATATGTAACTTAAAATCCAAACTTTATTCAATGTATTTCTGCACACTGATAAAAAATTATACATGCACATGTGATTCAACTTCATTTAATTATATTTGGATGTGCAATTAATAATTATTAAATATTTTTCCATATTTTCTGCAGTCGATTGTCTTGTCAATGGCAACCCATATGTAGGTATCGCCAAATTAAGCTCTAATCGTTTCCATTGTGTCAGTGTAGCAGGAGTTCTAATAATTTTGCCGGAATGTTGATCCATCCTGAATATTGAAGTTGCGGTGTTTGTGTAGGAATGCTTGAAACTCTGGCACTCCAGGTTTATGCCACGACATGTTTGCAGCAACCACTGCCATGCAAAAATCTTTATTAAATTCACTGATAAAAGCCGAAGAAGGTTCCAGCACCACTTGTGCGCAAAGAACTTGTTTTTTCGACAGCACGCATTTTATATTTCTCACATCAAGTTCAGTTTTTAAATGTTCTTCTAATTGAAGACCTCTCTCGAACCAACAAATCTACAATCCACGATTCAGAAGAAAAGAAAATAATTTCAGGGCATATTTTGTTAGGCTGTATTTAGTAGCAGAAGCATTTGACCAATCAAGGATACAAGTTTATTCAGCTACTGGATGCATTCATTTATTGTTATAAATGCTTCAAAATTACTTCTTCCACTAAAGTCACATATTTCATTAATTTGATGTTACATCCTTTTTCTAGGGAGGTCTTCAACTGTGATTTCATGGAGCACCCAATGCATTTATCACACACTTTGAAAAGCACGATTTTACTATCACCAGTAAAAGTATCGTCAATAGAAATCCATCTTTTAACTTGGATGTGACTGGCATCATAGCAGTAGACTAGCTAGCTCTGATAACAGAGTAAGCTTCTTAAGAAAGCTGAAAGAGCTACTGTTTTCTTTCAGAGCAACTCATCGGTGGTGTTTGTGCCAAACGGTCACACCCACAGGGTAATTTTTAGTCTGTGCTTCACTGCGATATCAATACAATGACTCACCCTTCACATTGATATTTGTTCCTTCTTTACCGTTACTTCTTAAGGGTTACACAAAATTTTAGCATGGCAAAGGGATATCCATTTTTCTTTGACAGAATATGTTATTTTCAATTATTAAATTGTCTACCGAGTTAGTTCTGTGGTAGCATATCTGCCTCCAGACTAGCCGGCCCGGGTTCGATTCCCAGGGGGGGTCAGAAATTTTCATGTAAAATTTCTACTTCGGGACTAGGAGAGATGGCGGTGCACGACTTCTAATCACTAAATTGTGCACCAATATGCCTGGGTTAATCACAAATCTCTCCGCAGTGCATATGAAGAGAAGGCATATGTCACTGTTGATAGTGATTCGTCCGTCGGGTGGGGACGTTAAGCCTGGCGGCCCCCTTGATGCTATTCGACAGGAGTAGGCTACGTGCCGGCACTGGGTTTCCCCTTCTCCCTTCCTCATCTTCATCATCATCACCACTCATTCCAGACACTACACTTACACATACACTCACCCTAGTACACGACATAACTCTCCACAAATACACATCATGTACAGCGTGACCCGCCGAAGTGGTGTACAACTAGAAAAATGGGTCACAGTTCTGCCATCTATCCGCAATATGCAGAACCCGAATCACGCAAGTGAAGTGGGTAGGCAGGCGCGCGCGCGCACGCACGCACGCATGCACACACACACACACAAACAAAAAAATTATTAAATTATTGTTATACATTAGAGATGAAGGGACAAGCTTTATAAACAATTTTAAAACTTAGAACTTATGAATTAAGTCGAGGGAAAATTGGTGAATAAAGTGTGCATTCTTTCAAAATATATAAAAACATAGAACTTAAAACTTCAGAATAATGACCCTTTTGGTGTGATTCGCCGACATTTTAGCTTTTTTTATAGTTACATTTATAGGAACAGAATATATAATTACATAAAATCCGGGCTCAGACGATTATTATATGTTACCTAATAACAGTTGTCTCGTTCTCACTTAATAATAATAATAATAATAAAGGAATTATAAAAGACAGTGTCTCCCACATTTAATATTCTAAAAACTATGAACAATGAGCTAAAAGTCCAAGGTGACGACACATTATGAGAGGGTTCACCTTTGCAAAATAATGTCGAAGAACGCTTCTGGATAGAAGACAGAGACAGTGTATGGTATGGACTGCACTACATTTTCATAACTCTGAATAACCGCTGCAGCTGATACAGCTTCATGCTGGATCTAATAGTAAAGCACATGCTCTCCTTCCAACCCAAGCTACAGTAAGTCAGATGCTACAGGAAGGTCTGGCAATGTAACTCAGGCCTGTTCACAGAGTGCCTTTACTTCTCACCCATGAAGCAATATAAATTTCGAAAAGGCAATCAGCTTATGAGATGTGTTAAGTGGATTTCATCAAACTTGATAATTATACTGCTTTAGCTAAGATCGAAAAACAATCTAATTTAATGAATATCTCAATTATTGCAATGGAAAATTAATCAGTTTGGAGTCCATTAACTCATTATGCAAAATTCGAGAAAAAAAAAAACTGCAAGGATAATTTATAGAAATCCAGTTATATCCAGAAAATATGAATGTGTGCTACTGAACTACCTGCTAATCTCTAATCAGCAAATTAATGTTCTGTACATAACTATCTTCTCTGGTGGACAGCAGCATATTAGCTGAAGGTGCTGCCCTCTTCCACGCATTTCTGTGAAGTCACATGTGGGGATAGTGTTTTTCATGGTTCAACAAACTAAATTTCAGACCAGTTTTGAAAAAAAAATCTCAAATTTGCCATTTGTTCGCAATAGTTCATATTTCTTAAAGAGTTTCCATAGATGTGGTAAGAAGAGTGGGCACTGGATCAGTCCACGTAACATCCAAAACCATAGGAAACTTTCCAGGGCCATAAGGACGAGAATCTCATGATTTAGTAACCAAGCAATATGCTTGCATCCGTATAACAATTCCTGAATATTAAATTGGCTAAGACAGTAATACAATTAACATTCACTTTTAACTTCTGAAAGGATTTCAAGGCCTACAAGACAAAAGTATACAGTATTCTTTATTTTTTAATTTATTACTATGAAATACTGTACATTTGCATTCCCAAGCACAGTTACCAGAAAGTAGTCACAATATTAACTGCAGCTCGTGATTTCGAAATCTGGGAAGCTCTGACAGACAACAAATGGGAACGGACTAAAAGGTCCCCAATTCAATCTTGGGAGGTGGAGCTTTTTTGCTGGAACTTCCAGAGCAGCCTTAGGGTCCACTCAGCTTCGTGTCAGACTGAGTACCAGATTTTTCTTGGGAAGGGGGGGGGGGGTGTAAAGGCAGTCAGAGCATTCAGACCACACCACACCTCACTCTAGTGACGAGATCATGAAGCTCTACCAGCATGCCCCCGAGGGAGTGTAAAGGGAATATCTTTACCTTTGTGACATACAAAGTGGGGGCATAAAATGGGTTCTTAGAGGTTTGGGGGATGATAAATGAAGTAACTCCTTATTTCATAGTATGGACTATATCACTTTATCTGTTTATAGTCGGCCCTTCTCTATGGAAAGTGATTCCAATCAAACACATTGTTAGTATACAGTAAGGCCTTCAATCACTGCATTCTATGTGAATGTTTCAACTTTCTCGAAGTAGAGAAGCACAATTCTGCTTCTCCAGTGATTATCAGAATGTTCACTGTAATATGGAAAAATCTAACAGTCTCTATTAAAAAAAAATCATCAAATTATTTTTACCAGGGTTGGCGCTCTTATGCATTTACAAAAGCAAATTTAGTTCATGGCAGAATTCGTAAGAGTTCAGCTTAATCACGTCAACAAATGTTTTAAATTCAAGTAGGAGGAGAACTGTCAAGATTAAGTGACAATACAAAGAAGTGACAATTCTCAATGTCAACCTGGAGGCCCACCTACATGCTTTGAAGTCTTATCAACAATTCAAAACATATTTCCCACCAATATCAATTGCACAGTACAAGAACGCAGAGAAATTCAGGGCCTAGAATAGTAAGTAATTAAAGTTTTGTTCACACTTCTAGAGGGCAGCTCTGTCTGAGTAGCGGTTGTCTCACTCCAACACAAATTATAAAAATGCATTTACATATGAGCTAACATCAAGATGTTACAGACATCCGGCCTGAAATGGAGAATGACAATCACTACTATTTTAAAATATTTTTCTGAAATTATATCGCTCTATGGTTGCAACACCTCATTCTCAAAGAATATCAATTTCGAAAGGGAAATGAAATAGTTGCAATAACTGCATGGAGGAAAAACACTACACAAGACAAGTTCGCTATCACAACCTTAAGGTAAGAGTGTGCTGAGTCACATTTAAAACCAGGAGTGCTCAAGTTGCAAGGCCTTACCATGTCACAACTCTACTGCATTCACTTCCTGAAATTCAACAGAACTTCTTGTGGTTAACAGGGAGCCCTTGCTACCAGATGAATCCCATGCGCCTATCTATCGCGTTACTTAACAAGCTTGACAATTCATTAGAGATTTAGTTGCGCAGATGCCCTCATTCACATGCAGAGAAGTGATATGATGCAGGACTTAGTCCCCTGCTTCATGTCAACCAGAGATACTTTCCGTGCTTCTTCTCAAATGTCTCTGTGGACTGCATCTACAGCCCTTCTAACATTACTGATTTGGAGCTATTTTTTCTGTTCGTGTGATTAGTCTATTCCTTTATCCATTTCGTCATGTCTTTTATTCCTTAATTTGATATTTGACAATTTTAATTTTCCCTATACAGTTTTGTTTTGTTTCACAGCTTTCTTTAGTCCCGTGGCATCTTCCTTTGCTAGATCTTCGCGACTTTTATAATTTTTTGTTCTACCTCAATTTATAATCTCTCATCAATAAACTAAGCATCACATCCAGAGTTCAACACAATGCAGTGAGAGTGACAGATACAGGAGTTGAGGATTTCTGTCACAGTTCATTTGCTTCACTCAACGAAACGGGAACGCATGTAGCAGACCCTGCACGAAGTGGCTTGCACCAGCACTGCAGAAATTTTTCTCCCTTTTATATAAAGATTGTCTTATGCAAAGTGGCTTACATTTGTTATTATCTGTTAGTTATCCTTCGAGCAATGCATAATGGAATATGTTAAAAGTCTGTTTCTGGGACAAAACTTTATACTGAACTGTTTTACTGCATTCATCTCCATCTCTTACAGTCGGCAGGCTGGCCACAACCACGCTGCTATATGGAAAGCTGTGAATTTGTAACCCACCCGTCCATATCTTCAGACTGAAGACTGACTCTCAACTGTGAAGGGATCATGCAAAACTTATGTTACTTCTTGCCTAACCAAAAGCTTGTGTCTTGCTTTATTTTTATTCGAAGCTGGTGCAATGAAGACGTGGAGCAATAAAATACTTTTGATAACCCTGCCGGTGTGCTGCCCTCATGCACGCCTCATGCAGCAGTAAGACCTTGCAGCTAGCAGTTAGGTAGGTAGGTTATGTAGTGTAAATGTACTCTCCCTGCTCGTCATGCAACGTAACGTACACTGGGCAGTCTACGCAGCAACGAGATACCCACTTTCGCCATCTGCGCCTGCACTCCCTTTGCCTGGAGTGCTTTAACTGCAGACTCGGCCGAAGCTGGAGTCTCAAAGTCGACAAACCCGTAACCTGCAAGCACAAACAATCAGAGTGAAGAAGTGGCTGTGTCACAGCACTCTACACCCAGAATGCAACAGCCAGGGAAGTTCACCATCAACGAAATAAATTACCCTAATTCCGCTTCTGGAAGAAATAACACTGTATTACAAAAACTGTAAACAACACAGACATCTAAGAAGATAATTTCGAGCAAGGATGGCACAAACAACAACAGATTTCTACGCATATAGATTTTGTGAAGAAGACAGTTCTCAATGAAGCTTCGATTTTCTCTCACACCACACATGATGGGGCTGATGTCTCACTAGTGTTACGTTATTTCATAATCAAATGAAGTGAGAGGTGGAATATCTTTACAAATACACATACAGCACATACTAAGTATGTATTGTTCTGTAAGGTACAAATTCTTTATTACTTCCTTTACCATTTGTTTCCTGTATTTCTCAAAATAATGTTTATGCGCCATGTTAATTTTTATTTGTTTTTATTTCCGTAAGTAATGGTGCACAATGAAGTCAACACAAAAATTATCTCCCTACACAACCCACGCTAAATTCACATTTATTTGGAATGATTTATTAAAGAATGTATTCAAAACAATTTAAAAATTATACCATTATTAGAAACGTGAAAGAGACAGAGAGAGAAAAAACTGAAATGTGTTTTATGTATTCTTAGTTTATTTATTACTTTTATTTTATTAACTATTTTTGTCACAGTTGGTATTAAACGAATTATTCTCGCACCAAAATCTATGCTCCCTGAACCAAAATGGATATATTTTAATTATTTAAATACAAATTGTAACTAAGAAACATGTTAAATTATTATCATTGTACCAAAAACAGATGCTCCCTGGACCAAATTACCGTATTTTAATTATTTAATTAGCTCATAGTTTCATCTGAAATTTTATGAAGTTGTTATGACTGATATATCTGTTGTTAATTGTTCTTATTTATAGCAGTAGGCCATGAGTGACAGTGACAAGTATTTGCGCTCAGAGGGGTGTGGTCAGAGTTCGAGATGGTCCACAAACCACTTTCACAGTGATCCCATCGACATTGTATTGGGAAGCAACGCAGTGAATGAACAGTAAAATAATAATAATAATAATACTTACTTACTTACAAATGGCTTTTAAGGAACCCGAAGGTTCATTGCCGCCCTCACATAAGCCCGCCAGCGGTCCCTATCCTGTGCAAGATTAATCCAGTCTCTATCATCATATCCCACCTCCCTCAAATCCATTTTAATATTATCCTCCCATCTACGTCTCGGCCTCCCTAAAGGTCTTTTTCCCTCCGGTCTCCCAACTAACACTCTATAATAATAATAATAATAATAATAATAATAATAATAATAATAATAATAATAATGACGACTACGATGACATTGTCTCTCTAGAACAATTCTGGCGTCATTTTCAATGTTGTAATTAAGCTTTTCTTCCTGTGTGAGGTGGGAGATATCGAAGTTTCACCCACTTTCTTTGCAAAATTCGTGAAACCGAAGCTCTCAAACACATACTTATAGAACAGAGAGAGAAAAGAAAAAACGAAAAAACTGGCTTTATCCACATCTGGTTAATAGCAGCAGAAATATCCAACACATCATGAAACCATTTTTCTGCTTGGCAGTGTATCAAGAAGCAAGTAAGGGAGTTATGTTATTATGTATGTTACGACAGGAAAGCTCTGCAGCTCAAGAAAGTAGTCACAAGTTCCAGCCATATTTATTGTTTACAGTAGAAGTGTTCATAAAAAATGTTGTTGTTGTTGTTGTCTAGTGCCTTGCATTTGGCAATGAAGCCATTAGCAGTCGTGCTTTCCAATAAAAAAAAAATGTAGAATTCATACAAATATTAGGAGTATGGAAAAATTCTCACACCTGTTAGTTATACAATTTTTTAGAAACAACAGCCCTTCCCTGAAGTACGGATACTCAAACAAAAAGAAAAGCACAGAATAAAAATCAATTGAAAGTGAATTTAGGGAAGAAAATAATGCTTCAGTTTTTCACCATCATTCATTACTGATTAGTTCCATTCCGGCCACTGGCGTGGCTCAGGCAGTAGCTTGTTTGCCTGTTGATCCAGAGTGGTGCTCAGGCGTGGGTTCAATTCCCGCTTGGGCTGATTATCTGGTTGGGTTTTTTCCGAGGTTTTTCCCAATCATAAGGCGAATGCCAGGTAATCTATGGCGAATTCTCGGCCTCATCTCGCCAAATACCATCTCGCTATCACCAATTTCATCGACACTAAATAACCTAGTAGTTGATACAGCATGGTTAAATAACCAAATAAAAAAATTCCATTCCATTTTAGTATATCCCTCTATAGACAGTTACATTACTATTTAAGGCAATTTCTAAAGGACATTCAATATTCAATTAATTAATGATAGTAGGAATAAGGCAAATTGTATTAATTCTGAGCAAGATGTGATGAAAGGTCATTTTAGATATGAATTTTACAACCTATTTTCAATTTTTAGAGCTCATTTCGTAGTTTTATTGAGTTTATTTTAGTCACCTAAAATCTAACTTTAGAGCTCCCCCCCCCCTCCAAAAAAAAGAGGAACGAGGTTAAGGATGTTCGAGAATGGGGCTAAGAGGGATGAAGTTACAGGAGAATGGAGAAAGTTACACAACGCAGAACTGCACGCATTGTATTCTTCACCTGACATAATTAGGAACATTAAATCCAGACGTTTGAGATGGGCAGGGCATGTAGCATGTATGGGCGAATCCAGAAAACCGATATAGTGTGTCAGTTGGGAGGCCAGAGGGAAAAAGACCTTTGGGGAGGCCGAGACGTAGATGAGAGGATAATATTAAAATGGATTTGAGGGAGGTGGGATATGATTGTAGAGACCGGATTAATCTTACTCAGGATAGGGACCAATGGCAGGCTTAAGTGAGGGCCGTAAGAGCCTAAAATTCTAAGTCTAACGTGATCAGAAACCGACTTGAAAAGAAGTAAATCGAGGTAAGAAAAACTGGACTGGATAAAAGTCGTAATCTACAAGATAAAATTCTTACTTTATAATTTAATACAACAGGTAAATTACAGAGTACAGACAAATAGGGTACATCATTTACATGAAGTCGCAGAGTTCAACCACAGAATTGTAATACAAGATATTATCATCGCCTTCTCTTCAACGACAACATGAAGTAGGCCTAAAGCTTACACTGAAGGCTCATCTGGAACTCCACGATAAGGAACTGTACGAATCTTGGCTATTCACTTTTTCTTTTATTCCCCACTCAATGCTTCTGCTAATAGTTGACATCTGCTATAGACGCAAGAAAAACGCACATCCCGGTTCCACTTCTTAAACCAGTCAAGGAAATTATTGTTCACTATCATCATAATCCTGCGAGTCCAGTACAATTTACTCTGTCCCTTCCCTACTCCTTCCGCTTGTAATATTCTGACAATAAGCTACCTTTTCGTAAAGAGCAGTAATCCATACCAAAGTGTGCGGTACCAACACTCATTTTGATGGTCCATGGTAGGCAACACTTGCCTAAACCTCTGCAATGTTATGCGAGAAACTTCTTCCTACATTCTGAGAGTATTAGCACAGCCACATAAACAGAGGATGGGCGAATATAACGAATAGCTAAATAAAATTCAACAGTGTTGGTCCTCAAGCAGCAGTATTACTATTTCAAAGTAAAAAAGGTTATTATGCCACACAGGAACTCCGACATCTTTAGATAAAATGGCCACTGGCTATGTGGAGCACAGTCATCCTTTACACAGTTCAGGTTCGTGACAGAGTACTACATGACAACCTCACTCACTTGGAATCATTTCTTAAATTTGGAGCAATTCTTCCCCATTCTTTCTGTGTTTTGAACTGCTTGTTTCTACATGTAGCTATAACAATGCTGTACAACCCGACTTTTTTCCATCTTGCAAAAAAATTGCAACTGCATTGATTTTTTGGTTAGGTTAGATAACATATATAACATATAACAGATATATTCTGTAGGACCAAACATTAGAATTGTTGTTGGTGTCCAGCACATATCTTGCAAAATTATATCCAGCATGGCGAACGATACTCAAAGTATTAGACCTATATTAAAGATATATATATATATATATATATATACTGGGTGTTCAGTTCAAAGTGTGTCGTGGCCCGCTGTGTGCCGTCACGTGGCTAGTCGATGAGCCTAGAGAATTCAATCTTCCTACACTTCCCCAGAGGTGTATTACTTATCTGCCAGAGAAGTTGCCTAGCAAGTACGGCGTTCATTCAGAAGAGTGCTTACCGATATGTACGGTAACGCAGGCAGTGGCAGGAATGTGAACTGTTTCGAAACATGTACTGAGGTGATTTTTTTCTTACTGTCGGGATATGGGGAGAGGGTTAAGACGATTACTTACGTATTTGTTGACATTAACTTCGACAGTCAGCATGGACACGGATCATTTGTATTGTGGAATGTTGCCGTACGCAACCGATGATAACAAATACCCTGCGTAAGACTTGCCTGCGCAAAACACAGTTCGAAAGAGGTTATGGTAGCACACAGACTGCCATCTGTTGCTACGACGTTCAAGTAATACCGTACACGTTCTCAAGTTCAGATTGAACGACTTGATTAATAGGCAACTTCTCTGACACAAAAGCTGAAACTCGCTTCAAGTCGCTGACTCATCAACAGTGACGTCATGACACACTTTGAACACCCAGTATACACATCTGACATTACTATTCACTGATTTCAGATGTAGCTTGCAGTAATCACTGTATTGTAACAGAGCCGAGTACATTTTAATGACAACTATAACAGAGAGATCAGTTCCCAGACAAGCATGCACAAGAATAGCAACAACAACAACAAGTATTCCCTGATGCCTCTCCCACAGCAAAGTGTATAAATTCTACGAACCATCATTGGAAGAGAGAAGTTGAACATACCTTTACATTTATTTGTGTTCTTGTCTAGTATTGCCTTTGTGGATATGATGTTGCCATACCTGCAAACAACAACGTCAGATAAGCAACTGACTTCAGCTTATTCAGCATACAACTACACATCTGCAAATGACTGCAGCTTACATTGAACACATCTGGACCAAGTCCTTGTCTGTGGTGTTCTGGTTCAGGCCGCGTATGTACAGATTCGTTTTGGACAGCTGCTCGCCCGTGGGGGCAGGCCCCATGTTGTTGCTGAGGCTGGTGCTCAGCGTGCCACTCTGCGAACCCGTGTTCGAACTGGAGCTGCTGGTGTTCGAGGGCGACGTGGCCGTCGGCACTCGCTGAGATCCATACTGCAACAATCAGTCACAATTGCCATGTTCTAACTAATCATTATTAGAGATGGTAGATTTTCGCATCACGATAAATGCGAAATGTGCCCAAATGCTGTCGAAATTAAATAATTTTGGTAAGTATATTAGTGTGGTAATTTAATCTGCGATAAAATACGAAATTGGGTACAAAATGCGAAATGTATGTGATTCTACTAAATAACAGCGATATTATATGAAGAATCCACTGCAAGAATGATGGATGTCACTTTCTTGTCGAAAATGAACCAAGACTGTCAATGCATAGCTTAAGACATATAGAATGTACATACAGAGTTATATGGCATTAACACTGATAGTCATTGTCCAGTAATGATCGGAAAATCACAGTTAAGCTTTGAGCGCTAAGCATTTCAAATTTCCAATTGCTTCTCCTGCAAAATATATTCCAAATGACATCCATCATTCTTGCAGTGGACTCTTCATATTTTATGAGACATTTTTATGTTTTTTTTTTTGTAAAAAAAAAATAAGAATCTCTCTAATGGCCCCACCACATACAGGTTCTTACATTTCTTTTCAAATAGTGTATTTAGTTTTTACAGTATGAACAGCACAGGAATGTGACCTACCTAATACCCTCTTTGTTGTTATCTCTAGTTTTCAACTAATCTGTTTGGTGCTGGTGGTAGAATATTGGCTACCTATGCGATCTCTTTACGTCCAGTGTTCACACACAAACAAAGTGTATGTGGTATGGTAGTGGATGATTTTGACTGAGTAACAAGATGTGTCAGGATAAAATCACGCCATATCTTTTGACATGTTCCTTTAATGTTTACAATTTAACTGTAATTTTATGCGTGTGTGTGTGTGAACCTAAATGTAAATGCCATGTCACACAACTGCGCACCGCTGTTCCACAATGGAGAACGCCGTTCTGTAACAGTTTTGTCCCGCGCAATGCCAGAACGTAATTCAATTTGGGGTAGGTTATGAGTTCACGCCTAGTTATAGATTACACCACTGAGTCTACTGCAGTCGTGAACTCAGACTCTCTCAGCTGCGATGGTACATAGCTGGTCGGAACATTGCACCGTTACCAAGACATTCAGTGCAATTCGGGGTTTGAGGCGCGATGGACGGAGTCAACGATCCCGAGTGCGGCCTTGGAGCACGAGGCACGGCGACCTCGCTTGACGGAGGTCCACACAACTCAACTCCACGAATATTGTAGCATCCCAGACTGAGGAGCCCTTTACATGACTGTCGTCGTAACTTGTGATGAGCACAAACCAAATAGAATATCATGTGCTGATAGGCCTAGGGCGGCAAATTCCAGGAGGCGGCATTCTCTCTCTCTCCCTATTTTTTTCTTCTTTTTTTTATTTTCATTTTACAGTGAAATTTGATTTCAAAACACTTCTTGGTACCAGTAAATCTTTTCTGAAGTTTGTTCTTGAACACAGTTGTACACCTTGTGGAAGTTGGATATTGTTTTGTTTTCGCATCGTCGCATCACGTTATTATTCTATGAAAGTGCTTGTATAAACAAGAATGCATTATTGAAAATCAAATCGGATGTGTGTTTATTATTTATTGCTATGAACAGTAACCATAACTCTCAGTTACATTTCCAATATCGCCAACAATAATGTTTATTCACTTTCCAGCATGTGCACTATATACAGTAATTCCATATGAAAAGTTTATTTCGCCAAGGGTTGCAGTTTATTTTTCAATTTACTTTATACAGGGACATCATTTTATTTTTACTTCAATTTTTGTTGTACCTGAGTTTTTGAATGTACTTCACTCCCACCCCCTCTACTAGTGAACTTGCAACCGATCTCCACACAGAACCAAGCGCATACAGTCAAAGAACTGTCACGTGATTTCCCTCCTTTCTACGACTCTCGACAAAACCATTTGAACGGATAATAAATAGCATGTCTGAATAATTTTATCTTTTCGGATCGGACAGAAGTGAAGATTGAATTTACAGTACGTAAGGTACTCTTTTATAGAGTAGGTACAGAATTATTTCAACATAAGTTAGTAGTACGAAAGACGAAACTGGTAATTGGAGTTAGGTACAATAGTACTGTATATAGTGCGATAATATGCAAAAAAGAATTGAAACCTGTATAGAAATGAACGGCCATCATTTTCAAATATGTGTTTAAATATCCATATTATGATTATTTTTCAATTTAACTTCATTCTCTATATTGTACGCTAATGTGCTGTAGACAGTATAATATACACTGCATAATGAATACGTCCGAACGGACAGCTCAGTTCGTGAGTAAAAACACTTATTGTTAATATTTTACTGTATTTTGATTAAAGAAAAACCTAATGAAAATTATCAAACTAAAAATTGCGATATTTCCTACTTTACGTAAATGGATGAACTACTTTTCATCCCTCCTATACCTAGTAAAGTGATTTGTTTGTATCTTACGCCAGTATCATTGAACTCCAGTGGAAGGGGTGTTTCCGGTTCACAACCTTTAAGCCAAAGGTATAGCCAGGTTAATATTAGAAATGTTAGTAAAAATAAAATGATGTCCCTGTACTTCGTATGGAAGTAAGACATACTGGTAATAATTATACCACCAACAAAACCAATGCTTAAAGATAAACCACAGCCATCAATTTTGTTTCAACGATGAATGTTTCTTTGCATCGAGTCTGATGTGCTTCGTCAGATCGACTAATGCCGTCATCAATGCTTCCTCTGTGAAGAAAGTGCGAAGGAAATCTTTATAATTCACAAGTAAGATGCATGTATTTCGATTCCAGTAATTTATTGCTTTCTGAATTGTAACACTTCATTTAAAACTAATTTAAACTAAACATGACCTGAATAATTTCGAGGGAAAAATTGTTCCGGCGCCAGGTATCGAACCCGGGACCTTTGGTTAAACGTACCAACGCTCTCCCAACTGAGCTACCCGGGAACTCTACCGACACCGATCCCTCTATATCCACAGACCTCAAAGTGGGCCGACAACCGTCAAGCAACCAACATTGAGTGCACACTAACTCTGTGTGACTTAAATTGTGGTTTTCTGTTAACGACCAGTGACGTGTATTATGCAAATCAAGCTTTCAGGTATAACTCCCTGTAAAGTTGTCAGAATAACTTGCGTAATGGAATTTTGTTTTTTTCATAAAGGGAACAATGAAGCTTCAATGTTATATATATTTAAAAAATGCTCTAATCTAGAGGGTTCCCAAAGTTCCATTGTCTTTCATTTGAGCTACGTAGAAGTGTTTCCTTGTTAAGCACTTACTGTCTACATTTTGTAAGGAAAAGGTCAGAAGATGGAATACTCTCTCCCAATTCATCCTCCTCAGATTTTACGACAATTACAAGCACTTCACCCTCTCGGTTTAGTGAACGCTGGCCCAAGTCCAGGCTATCACTTCACAGTGATAGTTGAAGTTCAGTGCTGTCCGTTTAAAAGGCAAAGTCGTGGATGTGCAAATAATCCAGATTTTCCAAAGCAAAGATAGAAAATAAGTGATTTTGTGAAACGCGTATTTTGAGTTCAGGGGATAATGACAAGCCCCGAGTCTGGTAAGTAGAACTTGTGTGGACGGATTATGGGTTCAGAAGAACTGGGGAGGGGGAGAAATCGCTATCACTGTTTTGGAATTCTCAAGGTAAACAGAAAATCAAGAAATCATGGAGATGATACTAAATTACTTTCGTACAGTTAATGGCATTGTAGAAAGTAGAATACTACGTTACTGTTTATTTAATGGGTCACCAAAGTGATTGTATAGAAAAATCTTCGTTTCTTGCGTGAACAGGATATAAGAGTTATGGAAGAGAAAAGAATGGCCAAGCAGAGTTAACATTTACATAGGTCTGAAAAAAATTAATTCATTTTCATTCATGGTCTTCGTCTCCTCATGCAATCCATATATTATAATGTTGCTATCATTCGATATTTTCTTCTGCCCCGAAATTTTCTTCCGTTCACCATTCCTTCCAGTACATTCGTCACTAGATATTTTCTTGTTAGCCAGTGACCCAGTCAATTCCTTTTTCTCTTCGTGGTCAGTTTCAGCATTACTCGTTCTAGCACAGCCATTATTCAAGAACCATTATCTGACCCCACTAGTCTCACATATTAAGCTACATCTTATTGTATTCCATGGTATTCGTACATCACTTCATAACTAGAATATGGAACATGTCAAAAAAATCTTAATAGTACCGGCACTAGCAAGTCTTATTATAGTCACAGTCCAGCTGAAACATATGCAGAAGAGTTTTACAATATACTAGTACAACACGAAGTTTTAATATCCATACTCATGGTTAACATTCGGCAGGTCTTTGAGCGGCCTCGTGCATAACATTCGGCAGGTCTTTGAAATTTAATTATATTATTGTTTTCAATTTCTTATGTCGCCGCTCCAATCACTCGCCTCAATTTCAATATTGCAACCAATACGCTACTTCCATTATTAAATGACACGTACTTGTCTAATCCACGTGGACTAAAACCGAGGTTGCGACGTCTTGTGCTGAGGACGAACATTAAGGTATATGATTTAAAATTATTATTATTAAGAGTTAAAGTCTTGCTCAGGATAGGGACCGATGACGGGCTTATGTGAGGGCGGCAATGAACCTCCGGCTTCCTTAAAAGCCAGTAAGTATTAAGAATGTCAACGTAATCGTATATGATGAAATAATAATAATAATAGTAGTAGTAATAATAATAATAATAATAATAATAATAATAATAATAATAATAATAATAATAATAGTCATTTAACAATATAACAAACTAGTGCTTATTCTTATCGAGGAAGTAGACGTGACAACGTGACGCTTAGAGTGAAACCTACAGAGCAACAATCGGTAGGCAAAATTATGTTTTAAAAGCACACCGCACGTTATTGTATCACGCCGACATGTTAACCATGAGAGCGCGGCGATAATAATACAAGACAGAAATATTTACGAAGCACTGAATGTCAAACCTGGAGGTTGTTATAGGAAGACGGCCTATCACATGATAAAGGCACAGTCTACTATATACAGTCACGAAGCTTGAGTTTTCAGGGTGCTTGAAACAATAGACTGTGACGGTACTATTTTGCATTGCCTGTAATAAGGCGATATTAGCGATCCTAGTGGTGAGCAACTATCTAATGTTATGCATATTTACTACGTATTGAGAGTCACGAAGCTTGAGTTTTGAGGGTGCTAGAAACAACAGACTGTGACGGTACTATTTTGCATTGCCTGTAATGAGGCGATATTAGCGATCCTAGTGGTGAGCAACTACCTAATGTTTGCATATTTACTACGTATTGAGCTTCGCGACTGTATATACTAGACTGTGATAAAGGGTTAATAGAAGTATTTTTAAATATAATCCTTTAATAATTTTCCGCGAATGTAATTACTCTTTTCACTGCAGGTCATCATCATCATCATCGTCATCATGTTCTGCATTGAACAATTACGGCGAAAATGGAATTCTAATTCCGAATAAAGAAAAGTTGTACAGGAAAACAGTTGGAATCGAACACGTGATTACGTCGGGTAGTAGTACTTCAGTATTAACTGGCTGAGCCACTGCCCGTTCGCTGACTAAGCTGTATCAATTTTAATTTCGCGATAAAACAGAGGCTTTGAATGGTTGTCCTGTGCCCCCCCCCTCGCACGCCTTTGGACGTAAACTCGGTAAAGCACTGCAAACGAAATTTATTTTCTTCAATCATTACAAACAAAGCACAGTAATACAGAGGCATTATTTCAGTTTTTGCTTGGGGTGAAGAAGCAAGATTTTTTAGGGAAGACCTTTTTGTTTTAAGGTGAAGTTTACCCCACTTCACAGTACCACACAAGGCCTAATTTTAACTTTTTACCCTACTTACAGTGATATCTCACCAGGGAAGGGTTTCGGCTCGAACAGGAATTTCGTATCCAAAATTTGTATACAGGCCCATCTTTACATCTCTGTAAAGCTCCCAAAAGCATTCGCTTGTGTAATGTGTGGTTTGTCTGTTAGAGCACTGCACAAGTTGAGGGGATGGGACACCTTACCCGTAAGCCTAGCCTAACCTAGAAGCTAGTGCGAGTGGTAAAATGTCTAAAGCCCATTTAAGAATATTTTTCTCCAACATTCTGTCTGAAAATATTGCAGCTAATCAAAAATGTAGACTGTTGTGCGAGTCATTGAATGTGCACAAGGACACAACCTTAATAAATGAATCATTCCAAGGCTAAGACATGAAATGTATGATCATTCCACCTAAAAAAAACTAAGTATTTCCAGCCTCAGGATATATATTTCCCTAGACAATATAAACTATATGCTCGGAGGATAACAGATTGCATAAGGACTCTTGCTGAGAATCCAGAACTTAAATTGGGAAATCGAGTGTTTATAATGAAAATGCACTCTTATTCATAACCAGTTGTCTGCTCCAGTATACCGCCCTATGCTTCAGTATTCCTGGCAGTCAGCTGGTGAACAAGTCTTGGACTTCAAAAATGTAAGTCAGGTGGCATTTGATTGTTCAGCACTGGAGTGTGGTTCAGAAGATTGTTCAGGTGTTGCTTTTGCGTGTTGTGCTTATTGCTCTGCTCCATGCTGTTTCATGCATTTTATAGAGAATCCTCATGTACATTTTTAAAGAAGTGTATTGACCAATATCAACCAAACGGAGAGTTACACAAATGAATGCTTTTACGGTCTTCATCACCATTGTGAGGTAAGCCTATGTACAAATATTTAACCAAAAATTCCTGTTCGAGCCGAAACCCTTTCCTTGTCAGATCAGTCAAACGTACAATTTTGCTCAACTTACCTTCATCCTTTATAGGCCTTACACCATACATCATTTACATGAACGTGCTGATCATATGAGGTAGGTCCGAACAAATGAACACACAATTTTATTGACAAATAAATTTTAACTTCAATTAACAAAATAAATAGCACTTTTATTTTCAATACGTAACAACCACTAATATAGCAAAGGATAACTAACGCCTTGGTTTCATTTGAGCAAAGTCATCAACTAGCTCGTCTTTTATTTCTTAAGCGTTTACAAGAGTGAAATATTTTAATATTCACAGTACACTGTTGACATTCTTTTCTTCTGTAGTACCGATACTATTTAAATATTAATCTCAGAGGGTGGAGGAAAGGCAATTGTCCTTTCTATGGAAGAATAACGTGGCTTGAAAGAAATATAAGAAAAGGGTAAACTAACCGAGCTACGAACTTGGGACGTTTTTACTAGACTGACGTTCGACTACACGACAGAACAAGCTAAGTGCAGACTAGAACTTTCACTACAAATAAGTTGTCAGCCATTAAGAGTTCTATCATTTGGCTTTGCAACTCGGCAACCCGTATACATTGCCTCTGCTACTCGCATACAACATTCACGTTCATCCGAACCATTATCAAACAGGCGCCCTTATATAAAGTAACCGAACAATGTCATACCACAGTCTACTATATACAGTCACGAAGCTTGAGTTTTGAGGGTGCTAGAAACAATAGACTGTGACGGTACTATTTTGCATTGCCTGTAATGAGGCGATATTAGCGATCCTAGTGGTGAGCAACTATCTAATGTTTGCATATTTACTACGTATTGAGCTTCGCGACTGTATATACTAGACTGTGGTCATACTCACGGAGTATCCTCGTGTCTTTACTCACCGCTGGCTGATGCGTGTAGGCTGTCGAGTATGAGGTGGCGTTAGCGGGGCCCATCGGAGCAGGATATCTCAGTGACGTGTACGGATTGGGCCCTCCGCCCCACGTACCCCCTCGGTAGATGTTGTTTCCCCCCATATTGGTCGGTTGTGTTGTGATGCTGCCGCCTACAGGGGGGGCCCGGGGTCCGCTCTTACCCTGGCCGCCGTTTCCCGTGTAAGTTGGTCGAGGACCGTTGGTCCCCTGCAACAAGAACATCACCACCACGTTAGAGCACCACAGCGCCTCAGGATTTACACTACCACCAGGCAAACAAATACATTTAGTGTCTTGCTATTCCTTCTCGGCTGTATTCATTCATTTTTGTAGCATATGCATATTTGTGCTTATAGTTTTGTAGAGAATGGATTGTTTTTCCACAGTAGCTCCTGCAAAATTTCGTAATTTCTCTTGTGATGTAGCGAAGTGAATGTAATCTCTGCCGTCATACCGAAGGATACAAATCTCGCAGTTATACATGCTTTAGGCCTACTGCCAAGGCGCATAAGCATTCAATTTTGTTGTGTTTGGTTTCGGTTAGGCTCAAAAACTGTATTTAACATTCTTGGTTTTAAAGTCGTTCTACCGACATAATATAACTGGCATCCCAGATAAATGAACACATTCACTTGTTCTAATATTTTATTATCTATTATAACCTCAGATTTGAAAGGGCACTGTTATACGTATTCTGGAATACAGAAGTAGAACTTGGTTATAGCGACCTCGTTTTGTGCGACACCTCGCCTATAACGTTACATATTCTGTGGTCCCAACTAATTCCCCATGAGACATATGCTTTCCTACCTTGCTTAATAAGGCAAAGGCATATGCGTCTATCTCGCATATAACGTCAGTTTGGAATAAGATTTTCTAAGAAACAAAGTATCTTAAGAAATATTTTATTGAAATCTGATCCTGACAAATTCTTTACAGTCTCCTTCTGTCATAGACCTCTGGAATACAGGAGGATTCCCCACCCCATTGTAACCTGCCCGAATTCATGCGGTATTAGATCAGTTTCGACAGGAAGTTTTCACTAAGTGCAAGCATTTTAACACAATATGGCCACTAAAAGAAGTGAGTGACGCTTTAGAAGCCATTAGAATTATGAACATGTTCTATGAAGCTAGGGAAGGGAGCAGTGAAATTGCAACTGAAATTATGAACATAGAAATTAATTTAGCCCTAGAAAGTGTGTATTGGGCAAGTAGAAGACAACAGAGTAAAATGACTGATTACTTCACTTCTATGTAAAATAGTTTGGTGAGTACTGAACAAACTGTTTTAATACAGAATACTGTAATTATAATTGTAGGCCTACATGTATTTTATTATGTTCTTTGTAGGCTTAAAAGTCAATACATAAATCTAAAATAAGTCTAATTAAGTTTGTTATTTTTCATTTTCCACCTCACTAGATTGATAATGTAAATCTCGGTTCCTACGACACTCGTTTATAACAACATAATTTTTAAGGTCCCTTGGATGTCGTTATAACCAAGTTCCACTGTATTTTCAAAATATTATTCAGAACAAATAACTATGTATTACCAGGTAGTACATCTCACTTGATATGTGTCAGAGGAAGAACAATTGTTTGTATACACATGATGTCTGACTAGTGTATATGTAGCTAGTCAGCGATGTATGCAATGGAGGGGGAAAGGAGCTGACCACCCTACCTCATTATCTCCTGTCTTAGTAGCCTCATAAGTGGTGCCTTATTGGTATCACTTGTGAGTTCAGACCATAGACTTACTAAATAGCCGCGTTCTGACCTGTCTTAGGACAGCTGACTGAACAACAATAATCGGGTTTCGAGACTTTCATTCCCTTAAAAAGACAAGGCTGTGACCATGCCAGCCTACTGTACAGATTTTATTCCTCATCGTTGTCATGTTGCACTTCAAATTAATATATTTTTCTGCCATGGACGCTAATTTAAGTACTCGAATCCCAAAGATTCTTATTATAATTGCAATGAAAAATATTGAAAGTTTTTGTGAAATAAATGTTTCTTGTACCCACCAAAAATAACGATTCCCTAGCAACAGATTCACATAACTCTACGTAAAGTAATTGAAAGGTGTATAGCCCAGAAATGTGTCAGAGAAATTACTGCCTGTAGAATTACATCTCCGAACTCCAAACATACATTTAACGATTAAAGTGATCAGAAAATGTTAAGATCTGTTGAAAACTAACATATTAAAAGCAGGCGGAGAAACACTGGAAACACAACAGAAAATAAGACCTTTCAAAAGGTGGAGTGTATCATCTCAAAACGTTCACCACGAGAAAGAATGGCCAATAGTAAAAATAACGATATTGAATAAAAAAAGAGGAATAGTGTGAAAAGATCTGACGGACTCTTGGCAAAAATTAGTCTTAAAGATTAGAACATGATCTAATTCGAGCCAAAAGATAATTTTAAAGATATTAAGGCCTTGAAGGAGGAAACATAAGTTAATGCTAGAACTGATATTATTCTAGAAACCTAGTGTCCACTGTTGACGTCTGAAATGCAGGAGAAATACCCGAATGGCTACAGGTCATTCCTTATCTCGTGAAACCAACTGGCTCGCTACGCTTCCACTTGCAGCTAGCTATAAATGATTACAGGTTTAGAAAAAATCATGCCACGCCTAGTACACTGTAGAACAGGCCTGCACAAACAGCTCCTTCGGAGCGGGAGAGCGGTGTTTACCGCTCGCCGAAACGGAGAGGAATATACGTCAGAATGACATAGACTTGCTATAGGTAGAAGAGAGGGAAACAACCACTCAGCTATGTAGTGGAGTGCAGTGTGTAGGCCTATTCTCAGTAACTGTTTCACGTTGCTTACCTACTGCTACAGTACAGTATGGAGGAATCTAAAAGACGGAACATAACATTTAACATTTAACGATTTACAGCTCGAACTTATTGTCTTCAATGTGACCTAAAGGCTAAAGATCGTTTGAATAATATTACTAGCCTGGTTGAGTTTTACAAGACTAAACATTAGCAATAATATACACGACTACACAGGCTGGCTGTGAAAATGATTGCTATGTTTGGCTCAATATTTATATATTTTGTGACCAACTGTTTTCTATAATCAACTTTAACAAAGGCAGGCATCGAACATTTAATTGATGTTTCATTACGATCAGTAGGCTACTGTTCTTTTCAGCTGCCAACAGCATAAAACCTCGTTTTGATGTACTGATAAATAAAAATATAACAAAATGATATTGTACATTTAAGTAGCTATAGAATATCTATTACTTCTGTAAAATATATATTTCTTTATTAATTAATAATAGTCCAAGAATAGTTCTGCAAACACTGAACGGGAATTCATTTCAAAAGCCTTTTTGTGTATATTTTGTACGAGATCCGCCCCTTCTTCCAGTCCACCCTTATACAGAGCGCAAACCTTGTGTAGGTCTGCAGCAGAAGCTCTGTGACAGGTAGACGTTCGTATGGCAACTGGTCAATTGATGGAATAGCCCCATATGCAGAATGCATTTGAGCTTGAATCCTCTACAGAAAAATAACCCCCACCGTTAGGTTCTTACTACGAGCCTCGGCGCACGCTTGCATTTGGTTTCACGAATGATCTGTAACTAATATTTAAATTGTTGGTTCACGCACAGCGATGAGAGAAGCTAAATATAACAGCAACAGAAGCAATGAGGGACATACATAATTTTATTTTTCATCCAAAAATGGCTATTTAGTAGGGAATTTGTATCTTAATGAAATGAAATGGGATAAAATTATACAATACATCACGTCATTGATATGTCGTCGTAACAGCACACAGTGAATTATTCTTCCCTACAGTTAGTTATTTTTCATTTCTGCCAAATGCTTGTTTGTCACACATTCAAGAAATTTACATCTTTCTTTGTTGAAAAGTTGTACCAGAAGAAATCTTGTGTGTAGTGTATTGCGCTCTTAAGTGTTATTAGTGTAATATGTTACTAGACAGCGATGTATGCAATGGAGGGGGAAAGGAACTGGCCACTCTATCCCATCATCTCCTGGCTCAGTTGCCCTCTTGGTGTCATAGTTATGAGGTTTTAACCCATCTTCGAACCGTTGACTAAACAACAGTGTACTGTGCAGAAACACAACGCTCTCGCCGTCTGTATTTATAACACATTATGCATTAGAAAATGAAACTGTCATTTCCACGCTTGATTTGGAATACCCAACGCAATATGCCCTAGCTTCCTTTGATAACAGTACTTTCCACTACATTTTCTATTATAAGGAAACAAATACACTGCGGGCTAAAGCAGGGAGATATACTATCACCTTTACTTTTTAACTTCGCTCTAGAATATGCCATTAGGAAAGTTCAGGATAACAGAGACGGTTTGGAATTGAACGGGTTACATCAGCTGCTTGTCTATGCGGATGACGTGAATATGTTAGGAGAAAATCCACAAACGATTAGGGAAAACACGGGAATTCTACTTGAAGCAAGTAAAGACCTAGGGTTGGAAGTAAATCCCGAAAAGACTAAGTACATGATTATGTTTCGTGATCAGAATATTGTACGAAATGGAACTATAAAAGTTGGAGATTTATACTTCGAAGAGGTGGAAAAATTCAAATATGTTGGAGCAACTGTAACAAATTAAATGACACTCGGGAGGAAATTAAACGCAGAATAAATATGGGAAATGCCTGTTAGTATTCGGTTGAGAAGCTTTTGTCATCCAGTCTGCTGTGAAAAAATCTGAAAGTTAGAATTTATAAAACAGTTATATTACCGGTTATTCTGTATGGCTGTGAAACTTGGACTCTCACTTTGAGAGAGGAACAGAGATTAAGGGTGTTTGAGAATAAGGTTCTTAGGAAAATATTTGGGGCTAAGAGGGATAAAGTTACAGGAGAATGGAGAAAGTTACACAATGCAGAACTGCACGCATTGTATCCTTCACCTGACATAATTAGGAACATTAAATCCAGACGTTTGAGATGGGCAGGGCATGTAGCACGTATGGGCGATCCAGAAATGCATATAGAGTGTTAGTTGGGAGGCCAGAGGGGAAAAGACCTTTGGGGAGGCTGAGACGTGGATGGGAAGATAATATTAAAATGGATCTGAGGGAGGTGGGATATGATGGTAGAGACTGGATTAATCTTGCTCAGGATAGGGACCAATGGCGGGCTTATGTGAGGGCGGCAATGAACCTCCGGGTTCCTTAAAAGCCAGTAAGTAGTAGTAGTAGTAGTAGTAGTAGTAGTAGTAGTAGTAGTAGTAGTAGTAGTAGTAGTAGTAGTAGTAAGGAAATAAATACATAAATCAATCTCATAGCATTAATGTCACTAATAAAGGTTCAAGAAGAGTCCATACCAGTGCTGCTTACCTTGTGGCCTGCAGCCTCGAATTTTGGCGGACATGCAAGTATTTACCACATTTGTATAAATCTACATGTGGTAGATTATTATAATGCCGACTCTTGAACCCGTCAGCAATCATAAAGCGAACATAATGGAAACCACAGGCTAAGACTGCCTCCAGGGTGTAATGCGCTTTGAGATGCCAAGCGACTATTATTTTCTGAAATAATTAAATATTTCAGCTATAATACATGGTCAGGTTTTCACCACCATCTCCGCGGATGTCATGGCACAGCAAAATCACGGAATACCGAACATTGCCTTGGTGACGATACGCCTACTTAACCTTGAGAATGTTACAGGTTCCCGCTTCCAGATGGCATCACGTAACTTTGTCAGTAACACATGCAGCTTTCTGTATTTGGAAACCTGTTCCATTCCGCTGCCAAATTCACTGGCATAATTACATGCATGCGGCCAGTGTCGTGCCGCGGCGCATTCACCTGCATGCACCGTTCTGCACAGAGGACTGCGGCTGCAACCCGCAACATTTACTCGAAAACAAGAAGCACGGTGAACGAACTGAACTACGGCTTTAACATGAGCATTCATTCTACAGGCTAGATTTGAAGTATGCCATAATAGCTCATATCTTTGCAATTGCAGTTGCATATAAAACATAATGAATGGCAATGACTAGATGTTACGTTACAGAATCCAGGGATCCATTAGAATCTGACCATTTTCCCACTAGTATTATGCGCCATTTGGATCACAAAAGTTGACAATGTTAATGGTTCACCAGCTGGAATACACTTCTGACTGATTTTGGCTGATATGTACGTCTGTCATTAGGCAGTACATCTCACTTGACGATATGTATCAGAGAAAGAATTGAACTGAATTTATACTACAGTATGTTACTAGTCAGCAATGTATGCAATGGAGGAGAAAGGAACCGGCTACCCTACCCCATTATGGCCTGGTTTAGTTGCCTCATGATTGATCCCCTATTGGTGTCACTTATGAGGTTCAACTCTGTCTTGGGACAATTGACTACAGAATACATGCCAGTAAAAAAAAAAAAAAAAAATAGAAATATCATGAATACTAAAAAAGTTGCAGCGGAAAGTTAAAACATATTTTAAAATGATATTGAATTTGTATTTGAGTAAGAGCACTAAATTAATGTGAGTTAAAGAGAAACAGAAAATTGACTGGAGCAGTCATTTCCAACTGGACAACCTGTGACGTCGGAGCACGTTTCTCCGCATGTGACGGAGGCTAATGATGTGTTAAAGATCTCCATCCCTCCACTGCCGCTCTCCCTACTTTGCTTCCCCTCTTAAGGAGCTCGAGAGCAGAGACGTGTGACGTCACAGAGCCAGCAGTTGGAAATGCCTGGACTAGAGCATTAATGTGATGCGGTATCGCTGAACTATAGTCCGGATCACCTTACTTCATACCCTAAGGGTGAAACCTAACCATTTTTCCCCTATTACTACATATGCTAGTGGATTTTGGTGATTTTCTTGTTTGCAGGTTGAATTTTCTTTTACCAACTTAGTTTAGAATTTCGATACTGATAAATACTACAAATGGTAGTGATTTTGTAACTGTTATGTTGGCAGATGAGACAAATGTTGCCAGTACTGGAGTTCCATGAAATTAAAATTGTACTAGATTTTCTGAGCCGGTTACTTGAAGACAGTGAAATTTGAACATATTAATTAATATTAACACAGAATAGTTATTTTATGTGTTGCGTTGTGGTTATAATTCAAGACTATGGTCAGGTAAGTTTTCGGAGTTAGTACTAACAATTTCATGTGGTCAAACAAAATACATTTTTAGGTTAGGTCTCGTGAGTCAATTGTTTAGTCAAACCAATGAATTTCGTATTGCCAGACAAAATACCTAACATGTTGATCCCTTTTTCGTATAGTTTGCCTACGAAAATATGTTACAAATTATTGAATTATTTAGAATAACATTCCAACATTAAGGTAAAGTACGGTACGTAAATAAGTCATTCAGTATGTAGGATCGTGTGATATCTGGTAACAGTTGGCAACACTGACAAGACGGCAATATCTGCTGTTTAGGAACTGTTCTTACTTGATCCTCACTATATGAGGATCCGAGTGCGCGCAAGAATCGGCATAAGTAGCATCGATTTTCAAGTCAATTTCGTAAACGAGGACTATCACCACGTTTCTGTACGAACGAAAATTAGCTTAAATATGCATTTTCATTAAATTAAATCACCAAGACCTGTTCTCTTGTGAGTTTAAATACAACATATTTCACAATAAAGTGTTATGATATCACCTCAAATGTTTACTGAAGAACTTCACATTTGCAGAAAACTGATATGAATTCATATTCTCTTTCACAGAAAAAAATACATCGATGTACTCACACTTGTAAAAGAACACAGCGGTCGACACATACGGTGATGCGAAAAATCCTATTTCTTGTGCAGTGCCAGAATTGTTAAGATTGTACAGAAAATGAAGAAAATATAAGCAATTAGAGTTACCTCTTACTTAAAAAAAGAAACATACATGTGTCCCATCAATCTAGAATCTTTGTAATTACTGTAGAGAATAAATCTTTGTTCTAATGTAGCCAATGTTGATCCTTCGTTACTAACAGCACCGGTAGCCCGTAACTTTGGGCAGGAAAAAATACAATTCAAAAGACTATTGTACAGCGTTCATATTTTGCAGGGTAGTACACATCCTGCAGTGTAATTAAGGTAGTTCCTCTGGAATAGTTTAACAGTTCCGAATCCCGCTATCAGAACTATCCGCTCTCGTAAATGAGATCGCAGGTGACAGCGCCGCCTCACTGGGTCAAGGCTCTTGCGAGCAGTTATGCCGATGTCCGCATATTTGCAGGCAAGTTCACCTTGACGCCGTGGGTATCGAACCCGGAACACAACTTGCAGAGACAGTGTATTATTGACTCTAGACCTCCAGAAAATGTAAAAATATAAAATAACCGTCCTCTTCTTTAATATACACGGCGTTCCTTATTGCTGAAAACGTATACCAAAATTAAAAAACTTTAGATATGTTACAGGTGACACCATAAGATAACATACGGGTATGCACTATGCAGTAATGTAAACTTGCCTCACTTCCATTTCAAGACAAACTCCTCAAAGCTATATAGTTCTGACATAGTGGGCAACACAGCTATAAGCTATAGATGTCACAGTACTATAATATAAACTGGAAATCATTTCAATTATTTTTTGAAATTTAAATATAAGAATACAATCTACATAATCACGAACACCTTCAAAATATTTGTTTCTAATAAAATAAAATTGTAAAAAAAAAAATCTATCCATGTATTGTGGGTCCCTATCACCACGGCATGGCGCGTCCTCAGGTTGCGGATAGAGGAGACGGCCTCCAGATATGGAGGGTAGCTGCGAATATATTGAATAAGCAGTCGTGGACAGCCGATAAGGGGTGGTCCTCCAGCTTGGGGTTTGGGCGAAGGGCTAACAACCCATCACCGTAAAAAACAGTTTGTTACGAATCCCTACAATAAGTAAAAAAAAAAAAAAATCTACGAAAACTTCTAAAAATAAATAAATAAAAATATAAATCCACTAAAACAAAATTGAATTCTTTGTTGAAATTCAAATATTCGAACACCGCCTATAATACTATGGTCATCTCGGAAAAAAGGGGTTCACTAATAATTATTTCTAAGAAAATCGCTTTTAAAATAACCATAACACGCAGGAGTAAAAAAAAATAGAAACCAAAGGTTATGATAATATAGATACAAATATGAGTAATGGCATAAAGAACACGAAAGAAAATAATTTGGTCAAACTCATAAATTAAGAAAATTAAGCTACAGATTGAATTTATTATCATGGAATTTTCGTGGCACAGACTACCAAGGGGGTAACAAGATCACCCCGCATGAATTAAACCAATTACTTCTTAAAGTAGACGAATTATTTACGTTATTCTTATTTTAAAATGTAAGTAGACATATAAGAGGCAAATAAAGGAATTTAAAAAATAAATATGGACAAAAATGAAAACAATACTCAAAAATCATCAGTGGGGTAATCCTATTACTCCCCTCGGCAGCAGGATTCGGCTTTGTAACAGTAAGGCGGATTTGCAAATTATTAATACAACGCCGTGTACAAGAATGTATGATGCTAAAAATCATGAAATTACTGTCACATTTTTAAAACTCTAAGTGGGTATGAAATTTGATTTATTTTTTCCAAAAAAATCTTGTCCTCTGTAAACGACATAGTATGCGCAGACAAAAGTGTGCCCCTGTCTACACTCTCACTCAGCTTCTAGATCGTTAGGAGTTCCAGAAACATCGAATCTATTTCCAGTAAGGACCAATGTGCTTTTCGTATTGAATCTCTTAATATGCTATCACGCAGGTAACGTCTGGAACTTGACGAATTCCAGAAACATCTTCTAGTGAAAGTATTAAAAAGGTAAAAAGGTAAAGGTATCCCCGTAACATGCCATGAAGGCACTTGGGGGGCATGGAGGTAGAGCCCCATGCTTTCCATGACCTCGGCACTAGAATGAGGTGGTGTAGTGAAAGTATTAAACAGGGACTATTAAACAGGGACAAATTCCCATGCTCAGAACGAGAATCGAGCCCGGATCTCATGATTTGCAGTAGGTAATGCTGACAGCTAGACCTCAAAGCAGTGTTGTAGAATCCGGTTATTACTGTATATGATAGATAACGTCTCCTGTTGCATATGCAACTACCATAACCTTGGTGTATCCAAGGTAGCATAGTATTCTACGAATGCTGTTAGAGGAAGAGCAGTATTCTACACTGCCATTTCGAATTCTTTAGTGGTTTACTGCAGCTTTGCGATATATTACCAAATACATCTTACAAGCAACAAATACAAATACTCACATTTGTCGAAATACGGATTTACAAACGTAGAGCTGTCGAATTAATCGAAACGATTAAACCTAATTTTGAAATTCGATTAACCGATCAAATGTGTTTTAACAGATTGACAGAACACACTGTGGTGAAGTCTGTGTAGCACAGGCTTGCCAACCGTCCCGTATTTCCCGGGACAGTCCCGATTTTGACCATTGCGTCCCGTGTCCCGAAATAATTTGCACACGCATCAAAATGTCCCGATTTCGTGGCATATTAGACATTAACAGCTGATTTTCGTTCCAATCAGATTGTTGGATTTAGTCTGGATTGAAAGATATTTCCGCACAGTCTCAGAGACATGCTTCCAATATGTGACGAAATGGAGAAATGACTCTACTGCGCATGTTAAGGCAGAAATTTAATTCACGGTGACGTGTCAACAGAGTGGCGGTGCAATGATCATAATACACAAGTTAGGGCGGGTTTGATCACAGGGTACTTACTGATTCATCTATTCTCTATGCTCATCTTGCGCACTTTGACTTCAGTTTCGCACGATAGATATAGACACAGCAAAGACCTGTAAAATGCCGCAGTGTGATAAGATCTGATAGTCCTGGTGATAAATCATGTAAATGTCTCTGTGTTTTCCGAGAAGAGTGGCTGAAATCTTTTGTGTAGGTAGGTTAAGATAGTTCGTGTTAGTTCAGTTTACGTTAAGTTTATATTAGTTTAGTAATTACATCTATATGATGGGTCCCTAGTTCACAACGAGTTAACATTTCTTTTATATATATATATATATATATATATATATATATATATATATATATATATATATATATATTGTATAATAAAGTACCACTGTTGAATATGTAGATTGATAGGTGGAAATAATTAGTGCAATAAAATTGTCAACGTTTGTGTCCATAATTTTTACTTACGAAAGTTGGCAAGCAGGAAATCTGTATATCACTTGGTGAGGTAAACTGTTACGTTAAAAAATTGTGGGAGTTTGCTGGGTATTCAGAAAGCAGTGTTTAATATTTTTGGAACTTTAGCTACACATACGGCTTATGAACCTTTGCGCGGAAAAAGTTGTGGAAGTTAAACGACTGTGGAAAGGTGACGGACAAAAAGAAAAGTGTATGGTAAGAAATCGTTCAGTTATAGCGGAAACACAATATCACCTTAAACAAGTCATCCGTCTACTGACGTTGCTGCACCTAATAGTGAAGCCTATGTTACAGAAACTGAAATAACGAACAAACTGTGAAGTAAAATGTGAACGCAGTGACGTGTTTGGCTGACTGTAAATAAGTGTGCCAACTAAAATTTTTTGTTACTACACAAACACTTAAAATTCCATTCACCGGTCGATTGATCGATTAAAGGCATCCCGTTAACGGATCGACAGCTTTACTTCGCGTCCGTACCGACTTCATATTGTATATTCTTCGTTACTAATTAATTTGTCGGAGTACTAGCTGGTTCATTGGAATAGACGACACAGCACGAGGGTGTGAACTGGGACAAGAAGAAGCGACGTGCGCATGCGCAGATTCCGTCGGTCGCCGGGGTCGTTCACTTCGCTTGCATTCCGCGCATTCTCGTCAAGGACTTGGTGCGCGCCAGTGCAAGGCATAGGCCTCCGCTGAGACAACACATGACAAGAGTCCAGCCTCATCATAACTTTTAGTTTCTCACAGACTCAGCAGAGCCATCATGTAGGAATTACGAAAACATCAGTTTTGAGTTGTCTGCAGGGTCGTGTTCCCAATACAGCAGGCATTGAGTATCCATTTCACGGTATTCAGAACAGACCTACATTTCATACGAAAGAACACTTCCCATTTTTGTTATGGTAGTAAATAAGTGTCTAAATGTATGCATTTTGTTCATATTCAATATTTGTAAGTCTATTTATCCGGGAACAATGTACATAAAATATAGTTTACTAAAATAATGGGTTTATATTAGAAGTTACCTCTGATAGAGGTTCTAGCTGACATGTACATCTATTTTTATCAGGCAGTACAGCTCACTTGACGATATGTGTCAGAGGAAGAACAATGTTTGTATGCATCTGAAGTCTGACTAGTGTAACATGTAGCTAGTCGGCGATGTATGCAATGGAGGGGGAAAGGAACTGGCCAACCTACCCCCTTATCTCCTGGCTTAGTTGTCTCATGAGTGCACCTTATTGCTGTCACTTAGGAGGTCCCAAACTGTCTTCCGACAGTTTACTAAACAACAATACTTGGAATCAGAAACATAACGATGATCAACTCCCGGATTCGGCACAAACAGATAGCTGGGACGAAGAAGTTAACAACTTTTGCTACGAGAAAGAAATGATTTTATACACAATTATTTCTAGATATCGCACAGTGGCACATTATCGACATTTCCTGGCCAAAACAAGAAAAAGAAAAACACGTATTTGGACATTCACTCTTATCTGAAATTAAAGAGGAAGAAGCTAAGAACGCGCCCGACTGCGTGTTATCATCGGCCTGAATAGAATGGATGTACGATACTAAATAGAAGTTTATATTATTATTACTATTATTATTATTATTATTATTATTATTATTCATGGCGCGTCCTCAGGTTGCGGATAGAGGAGACGGCCTCCAGATATGGAGGGTAGCTGCGAATATATTGAATAAGCAGTCGTGGACAGCCGATAAGGGGTGGTCCTCCAGCTTGGGGGTTGGGCGAAGGGCTAACAACCCATCACCGTAAAAACAACTTGTTACGAATCCCTACATAATTAGGAACATTAAATCCAGACGTTTGAGATGGGCAGGGCATGTAGCACGTATGGGCGAATCCAGAAATGCATATAGAGTGTTAGTTGGGAGGCCAGAGGGGAAAAGACCTTTGGGGAGGCCGAGACGTAGATAGATAGATAGATAGATAGATAGATAGATAGATAGATAGATAGATAGATAGATAGCTTTATTGATATTGTTCACAAAAGTACAAAACTTAATAATTTAACAAAAGATCTATATACAAATGTAGTTCTACATAATAAATATACAATTTCCTAACTAATTAATCTATCGCAAATCTCAATACTTTTATTGGTTCAAACTTGCACTTAAGAGACGTAGATGGAAGGATAATATTAAAATGGATTTGAGGGAGGTGGGGTATAATGATAGAGACTGGATTAATCTTGCACAGGATAGGGACCGCTGGCGGGCTTATGTGAGGGCGGCAATGAACCTTCGGGTTCCTTAAAAGCCATAAGTAATAAATATTATTATTATTATTATTATTATTAAGAAACAAGTGTGTCGCGATACCGTGGGCGTTCAGTAAAGTGTGTCGTCAGTCAAAAAAGGTTGGGAACCACAAACTAAAACAACACATGCCTGATTTTATGAGAAAAACTGAAAAAGCTGGGGAAGGCGGAATACGCGATATGACACACACAGGTACCTAGGATGAGAAGAATATACAATCAGGAAATACGGGATCCAGAAGAAAATAAAGGGACAAATAATATCTTCATAGGTACAGCAGTGCCCAATTACCGAGTGTTAAAAACAAAAGAAAACCAATGAGCGCCATCTGCATGACGGATTAAGAAATTCGATTAAATAAGAGAATTCGAATCTGTATTCTTGACACTTGTTACACACGTCATAAAACTGCTGCATTTGCATTTTATGGCAACCTGTGGAGTGCAGCAACATCTGACTACACGACTTATTGATCCTAAGAAACACTCGATATTCGTGCATCACACACTAGATACAGAGGAAATTCTGATCAGTCCAAGAATATCCCAGGAACTTATTCGTGTCTTAACCAACAAGCAAAAGCAGTACAAACGAATGTTAGGGCCAGCCCGAAGTCAACTGCTGCTCAGTGCTCCACCTCGTCTTTTGGGACAAAAACGGCGGATTACTTTTGGTGGGGGTAAATCGCTTATGATAAACGTAGACATAATTCAAACACCAAATAATTCCAAGAGCAGAACCACATTATTTATCCCCTTCCAAAGCAACTATAAAACAGCTTCTAATCATGCATCTGAGGTTCTGGCTGATGTGTACCCTATACATCTATTATCAGGCAGTACATCTCACTTGACGGTATAGTGAAGACCGGAGGGCCTTATTAATCAAGCCCACGCTAAACCCTGGAATCTTTTAAGAAGCGAAAGACAGAGTGGTGTGCGAAAAGCAACGGAAAACTACACCATTTATTGTCGCACCATCGGATCTGTGCCCCTTCAGCGCTGTCGTTGTTCTTGGAAAAGTTAACGCCTCTACTCACCCCATTCCACCCGTTTCTCTCCCACTACGTCAAACAGCAGACCACGAACCTTCCCGAATAGGGATGTTGCCAAACTTCCGGCAAACAGTGTCATGTCTCTTGAATATTGCTTATAATAATGTAAGGTTAATTATTACTTATTCATAATTTAATTTAAGTAGGTCTTTCATTCAAAATACATCTTGTATTTCTACATTTTTAAATCTAAATCCCATGTCTCGAATCACTTTCCGTGCTGTTTCTCTCCCTCCTTGGAAATGTATTGCTTCTCTCGCAACCTTCAATAATTTCTCCAATGTCGGAACTTCTTTCTGCATCGTATAAAATTCTTGTAGGCCTATCTTTCTTCTTAAAATACATCTGTCCATATCATCTACAAGAATTAAAGGTTCCCTTGGTCTGTTCTTCCCTGGTGATTCTAGCTTTTCATCTCCTGCACAGACTCCCTCTCTCCTGATTTTCTTTAGGCGCTCTGACCTGTCTATATAAATTACATAAAAAAAGTTGTATTATATTAGTATTAGTTAAGTAAGTAATTTTAATACGTAATCAATTGAAATAAAATAAGCCTCATCTGTGATCGCAGCTGCCCTTTTCGTTGCCTGATTTATAGGAAACAGATATTGACCTGTTTGTTTCTCTTAATCGCAAAATGCTATTACGTACTTGCTTAATAATATTTCTTTCGCCACTCCGTGCTACAGTATTCATGTTGAGTTGACAACACTGGACTGCAAGTGCAAATAAACTGTCCCGCAAGAAGGCTCAAAATTGTGAGTAATGGGGGACAGAAAGAGAGGGGGTAGAAAAGAGAGAAATAGGAATACAGGGAGAGAAATGAATTGCCGAGGCTGAAAAGGAATTAGGGTTCAGTTCGCATATCTTACGGGGGCACAGAGCCGATGATCGGACTATATTTTTCCGAATAGAAGACTGCAAATATCGAAACTGCCTATGAAGAATGCACTGGAAGGAATGGTGAACGGAAGTAAAGTTCGGGACAGGAGAAAATATCAATGATAGAGAACATTAAGATATGCGGAGACGAAGAAGGCGGAAAAGAGGGAATGTTGGAGAATGCTGGGTTTGCAGTGAAAGACATTCCGTTGGGTAGAAAACTATGAATGAATACTTCATTTGCATAGGGTCAGTTTAATTAAATCGAACAGAGGAGAATCACTGTACACGGAACACAACTCTTTCGCATTTTCGTGGAAATCTCGAAATCGATATAATGGAAAAATAAAGAGAGTTGATGAAAATTTCGTAGAAAGAGCTCCAGGATACGGACGAGCCAGCCGGTGACCTCGCGTGGCCTACATACCAGCGCGTAGCAGCCACCTGCTTGTCCACTGGAATGTCAGTGGCCATCGTCAGCCACGCGTCTTATTGTCTGCGGCTCGCATCCAGGCGGCCCGGGTTCGACCCCCGGCCAGGTCGTGAACAAAGCAGACATTGCAGACTGTTTTTCTCGGAGTACTCCCGTTTCCCTCTATCTCCATCTCCCCTCTTTTCATCTATCATCCGCAATATTAAAAATAGGCTGGGGTCAAGTCTTCGGCCTACTCGTCTGTCAATGAGTCCTGGCTCCATCACAGGATGCGCCTGTCGAACTGGGGTCCTTAAGCCAAGCGGTCATTCGCTGGGAACTGATATCACCTTAAACTACAACACTGGACAGCCCTGTGCGCGGTCATGCGGGACAGAGACCTGCGCCACTTCCGTGCTCGGCTGATACCGTTTCCACCGAGCATCGAACCCACGACCGACCTTGGAACCAGTGCAGACGGGATGCCTCCATCCATCCCAATTGTAACTCAACCCACATACCGGTATTGGTGCCGTTCACTTGTTTCTAACACATGGACATTACGACGAAGTGAAGAAATGTGGATATGGAGAAGAATGGAGCGTGTGAAGTGGACAGACATCGGTCGTGATGGCCCTTCACATTTCTGCATACTCCCCAGGATACATTTCCTGCTTACGCTTTTTTAAACACTCGGCCATTACATTTAAATGACCCTGATCACTTTTCTATCACGTCTCTCACCTCTGTTCCCGTCCTTCTTTTCCTACTCACCCTCCTCTCGCAGTTATCTATCTTATTATTACTAATCTCACTTAACTAAACGATCACTTCTCCCAATTCCTTGTTTACATTAAGTTGAACTCTCCCATAGTTGTCAACTTATTTTCTAACGTTCACTGACCACTTATTCCCATTAATCTGATCTGCATATTTTCAGACGAAGTAGTTTCTACAGTTTCATTACATTTCCATTCCCACTTTCTTTATTATATTTGTATCACTACTTACTTATTACCACTCCCTGGCTATTACTTGCATCTTATCCTTTTCCACTATTATTCCCTTGCCTTACAGTCTTTTCTGGACTGACAGAATAAGAAACGAAGCTGTGTTGGAATGAGTGGGTGAAGAAAGAATGATGCTGAAACTGATCAGGAAGAGGAAAAGGAATTGGTTGGGTCACTGACTGAGAAGAAACTGTCTACTGAAAGATGCACTGGAAGGACTGGTGAACGGGAGAAAAGTTCAAGGGAGAAAAATATATCAGGTGATAGACAACAAACCATATTATGAAAAGTATAAACTCAAAGAAAAACGAATGAAAAAGATTAGACGTTTAAAAATAACAAGTTTCCATCCGTCCAAATTTCTAGTAGCTCAAAAATTCTCAAATTGCCTGGAGTAAAAAATCAGGGCTCCGAGCAGCGCAATCTGTACTCTTGGGCAGAGAACTATGAATGACGTGAATGAATCTCATGAAAATGTTTGTCAGGTTTACCAACGCCTGCAGACGAAAATGGCCAGAAATCAGAAGTCAGTGCAGCTAGTCATGTGTGTAAACACAAACAAAATACTTTTTACAGCTAAGAGATAAGGAGAAGGATAAAGGGCTAACTTACGTAACAATTATTTAGAACTCACGTAACAAAAATATATGCCATCATTTTATCATCGTCATCATCATCATCATCATCATCATCATCATCATCATCATCATCATCCCCTTCAATGTTAAACGCCACTCAGGAGTTATAAGCAAACATTAGGGAGACGAACTCGTGAGAACAGTCGAATCGACATTTTTAGTCGTAAACAAGGAAGCCCAATTACTTTTACTCGTAAATAATGTAAGAATTATTTTACAAAATGACCTAAATTCCAAATATTTTCATAACCTGTTGTGCTGAAATCCACAATAAAAATGTCACAAATGAATATGACTAGACATTGCTAAATTAAGAAAAGAAGTTGGCCAAAGCTTTTCCAAAATACGTGACTACCTTAATACTCAATTGGCAACCCTGGTTTGTGTCTTAGCCAACATGAACACAGGCCTGTGAGGTTTGAAAGGCGTCATCACAGAGAGGAAACGTCCTGCCAGATAAGAGATAAGCGGCCACAGATAGCAGGAGCTTCAGTCTGGTTGCCTAGCAACAGCATATCAGGGAATTCAGGCGCTCAATGTACGAGGCAAGTCGGGTGACAGGAGTAATGGTGCAATGAGAAACCTGTCTACCCGAAAACTCCGTTCAAACAAACAGTATTTTGTGTTGTTTGTATATACGCTGAAAACCGCATATTCTCTAACCCCTGACTTGACTTCCACACACTGTGCACGCATTTCCGTGTATTGGTGGGAGAGCCGATTCGTCAAACTACAGTTGGAACCTCGAAATAGCATTAAAATCTGAACTCAGAAAAGACTTGGAAGGTTTCTCACAGCACGATCGATGGAGATTATCAATGTGAAAGGCTAATTTTCCAGTATGTAAGATGTGCTCCGCGAATTCGACGGCCGGATGTGCTGCCAACTGTTGTGGGAGGGCAGACACATGATGTCATAAGCAGCAGATGAGTCGGCGAGGGAGGGGAGGCCTTCAGGTGACATCCACACTTCAGTCACCTATTAGGAACAGAATTATCCAGCTGTGCCTATTAACAGACCATTGGCCTTGACTATCTAACTTTGAGGAAATTATCACATAATACAGGGTGATTCCGTAAGACGTACAGAATTAAACAGGAAATAGGGGATGCTCTACAGAACTTTTTGAGACAGCGAACCTGTGGTCTACGAAGTCAGATTAAGGAGATAAGAGCTTAAACATGTCTATCGCTATCACTTACTGTTTTCCATATTACCTACATTTATTACAGTATTTGCATTTATTTACACTTATTATCTACATTTAAGTACAATTATCATTTACATATATTTACACTTATATACATTTCAAAACTATGCCCATATCATTTAAAGATCTCAGTTATCGTCTCACTCAAATGGTTAACGTCGTCAAATCAAAGAGTTACTGTTAACTGTACTACAAACTATCACTCGCAGATCTCGCTAGCAACATTGACCGAGTTTTTTCTTTCTTACAAGATATCGATATACTGCACGCTTTTAAGGTGAAGATAAGACCTGAATGCCGACCTCGATCTCGACCTCTCCCTTCACTGATCCAAATTACTTTGTAGATATAACAATTGGCGCGGGAAACAAACGAGTAAAATAGTGAACACGCGGTGAGCGTTGGGTATCAAATGATTGTCGACATTCACCTTTTGAGTGTGACGATAAAATAACGTACCATTTTGTACCTCATAAGTATAGAGAAATGACGGCCACCAACATTATTTGTATTTAAATTAACATTAACTATTTTCATGTCGGCAATCCATCGTGTTCTATCACTAGGCTTGCAAACCGTCCCGTTTTTCCAGGGGCGGTCCTGATCTCGACCATTGCGTCCCGTGTCCCGAAATAATTTGCACACATCAAAATATCCCGATTTCATGGCATAGTAGACATTTACAGCTGATTTTCGTTCCAATGAGATTGTTGGATTTAGTCTGGATTGAAAGATATTTTCGCACAGTCTCAGAGACATGCTTCCAATATGTGACGAAACGGAGAAATTACTTCACTATGAATGTTCAAGGCAGAAATTTAATTAATTTTTTGATATGTCAACAGAGTGACGGTGCAATAATCATAAAACAGCGTTAGACCAGGTTTGATCACAGGATACTTACTGAATCATCTATTCTCTGTGATCATCTTTTGCACTTTGACTTTGTGTAAATAATATGAAAATAATACAAAATGTAAATAAATGTAGATAATATAGAAAACAGTAAGGGAATAGCAATGGACAAGTTTAACTCACTTCGCAGACCCCAAACGCTCTGCACAGCATCCCTTATTTCTTGTTTTCCGTGTCCCTGATTCTGGTAAGTGATAACACTACGCCAGTTTCAATTACTTCCAATCTTAGCATCTGCAGTTCAACGTCCGTGCCTATCAGAGGCATTGCCACCTACATCATTAAATTTAGTCACTTGTTCTACGATTTCAGATGCTCTGGACTTACAAAACGGAAGACGTTTGTCCGTTTGCTGATCACCGGCCAGATATTGTGTGATGTCCTTCTTGTGTATTTTCCCTGTAGATATGCACCCAGCATTACACCGCAGTGCAAAGGAGAGAGAAACCACATGCGCAAAATCTACAACCGATATTCTATTCCGTAACATTTCTGTGGTCGCTACAAATTATACAGCTCGAAAGATCAGTCACTGTAATGCTCACAACTTACAATTTGACTCCATTCGTCAGTGCAGTAAAGTGGAAAATATTTCTTTGAGCAGACATAAATGACTTGTAACGTATTAGATATTGCGAAAACACACACGTGAAACATATGCGTCTTTAATGTTATCTTGTGGTTTCTGTATATGGGTAATTCCACTGTGACGGTTGTGACATTTGTACTATAATTCACGAAAGAAAATATTTTAAAATAATAAACTACATGTTCAAATTTGTTAAAAATGTATTTGCACAGTATTTACAAAACTACTTCAAAATCTCTAACATAACATAATTATAAAAGAGATTGTCGATCCTACAAAACATACTTTTTTGTGGCGGTTGTGACCATTTTATGACAAAGTTCCCACAAGAGTTCTTTAAGGCATGACTTCTGTGAGGTTTTGGAATAAATAATATCCACCTTTTTTTTCCTGATACATTAGATAGCAACGCGTAAGGGCTCATATATATGGTGTTACATTTTGATTGCACACTTTTTAGGAATATTGTTATAATAACCATTTTCATGAGTTAAAATAAAAAATAAGTTGTATTAAATTATAGTACGAAATATACCGACACACATGTTGGAGCCTATAGTATTTGCAGTCGTGCTAACCACACGATACCTCTATTCTGATTGGATGATCGTCCACCTCTGCTTCGGCATGTGGCCGTGAGGCCAGCAGCCGGCTGGTTGGTCTTGGCCCTTCGTGGGCTGTAGCGCCACGAATTATTATTATTATTATTATTATTATTATTATTATTATTATTATTATAGTATATTTGCAAATCACATATCTCCAAATGAGCAGAACAAATCACATACACCAACCACAGCTACAGCAACATAGAAACAGACACTGAAATCCTATATATCCAACCGAAAAGCCAGAAGGACCTCACTAATTCTGAAGATGGCTGATACGAAGCTGAAACTAGTCAAGTTGGTAATTTACAACTTAGTTTTTTTTTTAACATGGAGGTGGTTATTATTACTATATTCCTAAGTGATATTATGCTATAGCTCTGCGTAGTGGATATTTCTTTAAACGTATGTGACGGTTGTGACATTGTTTAAAAATTTTAATGACATACCATGATATCTGCATATACATAATGTTTATATAAAATGATAAACACGTACTAATTATTCTAAATGTATGAAAAACATTTATTATTCACGTTTTGTATGAAGATTGTGAGTGTGATATCAACGCCTATTAACTATGCTAAGGCAAATGTGCTTAATATATTTAGCATAAAAACTGAAGAATCTATAACGAACATGTAATTCCCTCCAAAATTAAACAAGAAGCAATGGCTGCCTTCAAAACAAAAAAAAAAAAAAAAAAAAAAAAAAAAAAAAAAAAATTGTGAGTTGCACAACACAATTTAGCAAACCACAGAAAATGAAATTTAAAAAAATGTAATTTTACAAATCATAATACTACCGCGGACAATACAGTGTTACTTCAAAATCAAGCGTTTCGAATATTAACAGCACCTAAGGGTGCAACGCTAATCCCGACTGGAGAAAGAGCACTTCTTCTCCATGAAACAATTCTTAAGAGCTCAGATGAATTGTGGCGCAGTTATGTTACAACACAAATGAAGGCTTTATTCAGTCTGAAATCAAAACTTCATCTAAAAATAGGCAGCCAACCATTGGTAAATCTCCAAAACCTTCTTGAAATGACCACTGTTAGATCCTCCATAGCATTCAGCAAGTCACACCAGACGCCCAGGATCCCACATCTTCACCGATGGATCCAAAATAGCCGGACACTTGAATGCGTGCATAGTAGCCTGTTCAGGCATTACAACTTAGTCATCCTCTGCGACTCTAGAATGGCTATCCAATCAATTAGACTTTTCGGCCTGGTTCAACAGAAACAAAAGACTGTCAGTTGCTCTCCAGTGGATACCTGTCACTGTCACTCTATGGAAGTGATCAAGCAGACTCCTTGGCTAAGTTTATTAATTTTACTTATGTGGGAACATGTGTGTTAAAATACAAATAAAAGATATGTCCCATTACTCAAAAATAATTACACCTTAAGGCTTAGAAGATTTCCTCTCCAAAGACGAGATCCTCCTGTAGAGAAGTTATCGCTGCGGACGCATATGACTGTAAGGGTAGCCTACCGATTTGTTGACTTTTCTCAAGCCGAATTTAAAGCACACAATACCATGAAGTGTTTCAAACTTCATTCTATTTCGCAATTTAGATTTTGTCGAATCCAAGCATGCTCAAAAAAAGGGATTTTCACTACCACAAAGACAACTCCACACTGCACTTCTCTTATAAAATACTGCTAACAGTTTGAAAGGGCCGTTGCGTAGGGATTAACAAAGCGAACGGCTACTGAAATGGAAGTTCTGTACCTACTTTCTGTTGCCTCATGCTCATGACCTCGTAACTCCTATTCTTTGAGTTAATAGGAAGGGGAATCCCCACGTGGGGACGTTACACATTATTTTGAAATGCTAAGTGATGCCAACCTTTCCTCAATCAATTAAGATTTGAGGTTAACTAAAAGAAAAACCAAAATAAATCACATATTAATTTTGTGCTTACAATACCCCAGATTTATCACTAGACTTACTTTTAAAAGACAAGAATTTCGACATGTCGCTAAATGACATTTTTTGGCACCAAGTAGCTTTCCAAAAACACCAGAACTCGTGACAATCTCCAATTTGGCAACACTGAATGTAAAACAAATTCGTTTTATATTGTGTATGGCTCCTATATGTGTGGCATAGTTATGAGTCATATGTTTGTAGCTTAAACTGTGTCTGTTATCAGTTCTGGAATAGGGGCGTGGCGTCAAGTGAAGACTTGATACAACCGTCCTGCATTCCTCTCAGGGTCGGTAATCTCAGACTCGTATAATAGATAAGTAAATAAATAACTAAACCAATATGTAAATAAATAAATAATTTTATTAACTTTTAAATTAGAAAATCTGGAATGTTACAGAACACACAGGAACAATATTTGGTTGTGATATGCCAATGACCATAAAATTAATTATAACTTGTCGTAATCCACAAAAAACTGACTGCAATATTTTAGTGATTATGTCAAAATTAACATGGAATGGACATTTCCATTACAGTGACGACGTTAGCTCAGCGAACAAATGCTACCATAAAGCTAACTGTTCTCGCAACTTGGTCCTTATTTTATGTAAAATCTTCTTTCGGCCTAATTATTTTGCATTTCAATTTTAAATTCTGCTGGAATGTTTGAGACGAAAGTGAATTATTTATAATAAAAATATCGGATCAGAAGTGTTACCGCCCTGCACAAGAACTTGGAAGTTATTACGTTTAGAAATTGAAGGGCTCTCTGCAAAAGGGGGCTGGCTCCACTTTATTTTATCAAATTAACGTTCTGCTTGTTTCATACGTTAAGAAATATATCCACTCTTTAGTGCAAGAACGGTGTGATTCCAAGCATTTGGTAGTAAGTTACAGCGGAACTGGAGCTGAGCTACCAATCAGGAGGCAGCTGCCGGAGCTATACACAGGATGAACCTGAGTAATGCCATTAATTTCAGGGGTTAGTCTCTGAGAATTTCAAACAAAAAAGTTCAACAAAATTTTGTTCGTTTTTACTTCCTTTCCGAGATAAAAATTGTTTTATATGAAACATTACACAGCGTGTTTAGAAAGAGCCAGTGATTTAATTCCCAACAAGATCAGTCAATATACTAGAGCAGTGTATTACGATAAGAAGTGATAGAAAGAATTTTAGTTTTGTCCTTTAAATATGCAAAATTTGATCTGAACAAATGTAACATTTCGTTCAGCAAAGGACTTTTACAATATTACGTTTTGTTCGCATCAAATTTCTGCACATTTAAAGGACAAAACTAAAATTCTTTCAATCATTTATTATCATAATACACTGCTCTCTTAAATTGACTGAGCATATTGGAAATTAATTCAATAGTTTCTCGAAACACGCTATGCAATTTTTCATACAAAACAATTTTATGTCGAAAAGCAAAAATGGACAAAATTATATTAAACAATAACCCCCTGAATTCAACGGTTCACTCTGCGTTGTAGTTTATGATATTCGCACAATGTATGTCTGTCCTTTGAGACTTATCATTTAAAATAATGCTAAAGCTTCAAAGTGCCTGATTTAATTATAAGAAGTGCAACATCAAAAGTGACAGTCACTAAATTGGCAATAACAGCCACCACAAGCTACGGACCACAGCCTTCTCTAAGCCAGGGGTTGACTTATCAAATAAGCGTATCTAAATCAGTGATCTCAATATTATAGAACTCAATGATCTAGTTATTACACGTTGAATACAGTTCCAGAAGGCTGTGGTTTAGATTTACGAAGCAAACAGATAGTAGACCTACTCTTTGCTGTGAAGAAATGTATAAACAAATTTTTACGGATCGCATTTTGTCAGTGACGATATGTCAGTTTTCATTAACGGTATGTTTTCGGACCATATAAACCAGTGGCGGTATTCTATACCGACGCATACCGTCTCACTTCCCGCACTGGTTGCAAGATGTAAGTTTGTCTCGTCAGGCTCTTGTGCTCCATCGATGTAATACTGATCCAGCATCTAGTCAGAAAACTAAGGTGAGTCGTTGTTTTTATCTTTAATTGTTCATACCAGTTTCTAAAAAATCCTCCTTTTTTTTTTCAGCATATTTTAGATTCCATGTCCTCCTATAGAAATTCTTCTTATGGTAACCCTAGTTGAGGTAATAAAATTATATTTGTTTCGTTGTACAGTATATCTGATCATGCGTACCGCCTATAAATTATCTGTGCGACAAAACTTTTTTCCAAGACTGTACATTTCTACCAGCATTTGATTCTGAGGTTCTGTCAGATAAGTATAGATACGGAAATAAAATCTGGAGCTCCCTTATTGTATGTGTCGCATTTACAGTAAACAAGAGCCCCTGTACATGTGAACTGTCGTGTAAATTGTTGCCTACACACAGATGGACTCCCTCCAAATGTTATGTTCAGAGGAAGAACAATTTGTTTATATACATCTTAAGTGTGATTAATGTAATATGTATGCAATAGAGGGGAAAAGAAACCGACCACCCGACCCCATTATCTCCTGGCTTAGTTACCTCATGAGTGGTGCCTTATTGGTGTCACTTATGAGGTTCCAACTGTCTGACGGCAGCAAGCAGGTCAAATCCCGTAATTCGTATTTTCACGGCAACTGACTTCTTGCCATACCTTGTGGGTCCGCCACTATTCGCGAGGTTCGATTCTCGACATGGGGATAGATTTATCTCCATTCGATGAGAGTACGTGTAACGTCTTCGCAGTGTTGACAACACGTCAGGAAGCCCCGCAGTGAGTCCAGTTATTCCGTGAGGCACACTTTTTTATTACAGGTTCTAATTGCTGTTTATGACACCCTCACCAATATGAAATTTCTATTTTATTGTTATTTTCTATTCCAAGATCATTGAGAACGACGAATATTATTCATGGCTGTTTCCTGCACTTCTTAATATAATGTTTACGTGCCACATTACACTTTATTTGTCTTTATTTCCGTAAACAATTATGCACAAAAAAATCTTCGTGCACAATCCACGCTATATTCACATTCTTTTGAAATAATTAATTACAGAATGTATTCGAGACTAACTTAGAAACGTGTTAAACGAATTCTCTTTGCACCAAAAAACGGATGCACCCTGACCAAAATGATTATATTTTAGTTACCTGCATACACTACAATAGCCATTAAGTAACATGTTAAAGGAATTATTCTTGCACCAAAATATGTGCTCTCTGGACCAAAATTATGGCATTTTTATTATCTGAATACAATAGCAATTAAAAACATGTTAAACGAATTATCCTTGCACCAAAATGGACAGCCTTTGGATAGAATGATAGTACTAAATACATCATAGTTCCATCTGACATTTTATGAAGTTAAAATGACTGATATACCTACTGTCAATAATGGTAAAGTCACAAATCGTGGTGAAGATGTTGCTTTGTTAATTATTATCCAGTATGGAATGTTGTGTACTATACGGAACTGTTACATTATTATTATTATTGTATTCTTCGCCTGATATAATTAGGAACATTAAATCCAGACGTTTGCGATGGGCAGGGCATGTAGCACGTATGGGCGAATCCAGGAATGCATATAGAGTGTTAGTTGGGAGATCGGAGGGAAAAAGACCTTTGGGGAGGCCGAGACGTAGATGGGAGGATAATATTAAAATGGATTTGAGGGAGGTGGGATATGATGATAGGGACTGGATTAATCTTGCACAGAATAGGAACCGATGGCGGGCTTATGTGAGGGCGGCAATGAACCTTCGGGTTCCTTAAAAGCCATTTGTATGTATGTATGTATGTATGTATTTATTATTATTATTATTATTATTACTATTATATTTCCTGGTAGGTTATGAAACATGGGCTCTCTGCTGCTCAGGTATACATCCACCACAGGCTTCTGAATTTCATGAAAATAGCTCTATAGTGAAGGAGCGAATAAGTGCATCGTCACTTCGGCCCACGTTACGCAATGCAAGGCATTCCACGCTCCCAGTTGCTATGGAAACCTTGCCGTTTTAACTCGCTTGCATTAATTAATTATTGTAACAAAACATTATCAGAGCTACGAAGAAGCGAAGGTGACGCCACCTATAACATGTATGGGATTGTTCACAAGCTGATGACGTGCGAGAAACACGACATGTCGAAGTTTGAATCTGACTTTCAGAAATATTGGCATTAATAGTACAAAATGACAAAACGCCGTTGCTCATTTGCAACTATTTAACTCAACGCATTACAGTAGGCATGTCGCACTGCTCACTCCAAACAAACATTCCACGACCTTCTCAACTACTGAACTCATGTCTTATATCTAATTTCTTATTTTATTCAGTTTTGTGCAGCTTTTTGCTCTTGGTAAGTTATTATTTTACTACGAGTGTATTAACTTCCATGAAGCGGTGCTGGTACAGGAATGACTTCACACAATGTTATTCCAGCAATGCTTGGGATCAGCACAATTTTCAAGTCTCGGCCAGCGATTCCCAATCTGTGTTTCGCGGAACCAAATTATCTTTTCAAACGGTATCTTAACTGACAAAGCTCTACTATATCATGTTCTCTGATTTTATCAGATGGGAGGAATATTTTTTTTCCTTGTTTCAGACTTTTGAGACACAGTTTAACAGGAATGGCTTGCAAGTCTTGCGTACCTGTCCAACATTTAAAATTTTTAAATCCCCACCTTCAGGGTCTAACTTTAACTGTTGTTCACAGTTCAGGATAAGACTCAAGCATCGATAAATAAATTAAATTTGTGGTGTAGCTAAGGTAGCAATGAAGAATTAGGGTCATTTTCACGCTCAGTGATTTTCTAGCAACACATTAACTTGCGTCCCATTCTTCTGGAAGTAAAAAGAAAAAAAAAAACATCTTCATTGACCGATCTTAAAATTAAAGGAATACTTTTATTTCTGCAACTGCAAAAACAATTACATGAAAAATCGTTTTTTGGTGACTATTACACTCTTACTACGTCATACTACTTTTGACCAATAAAACGGTACGAAAGGACGTATTTCAACCAATCATGGCTGCTTATCGCACAATTTTATCGCGTCCCTAGCATTTGTTTAATTTTATCGCATCCCTAGCATTTGTTTAATTTTATCGCGTCCCTAGCATTTGTTTCTTTGTTTGCCAACATTTGAAACTGCGCTGGTCTGGACGTCAAAAATATATATAAAATTACAAACCACTCCAGTCGATGCACAGCAGTTTCAAATATGACTCGCATTGGCTTTCAAGAACAAGAATTAATAAAAATCACTTATCATACCTATGCATCTTCTGAAATCCGATTTACAAATAAATGAAGAGCACCATTCGGAAATCCTGAATAAGTTGAATACACCATGTAGGCCTAAATCAACGAGTTCCACTTCTATTACGCACACGTCCAATATAACATCAATTGAAGCACCAAGCACATTCAAATTTGAAAATTGTACATTCAATAATTATTCCTTTTAAAATTATTCGTATTTATTTTTTATGTCATCGTCGTTAATTAAAACTTTTCTAACACTTGTGTATATTAGTTAGGTTATGTTATAGCTTCTGCTATATGATATTATGGATAGTCACGTATCAGAGATTGTTTAATATTAAGATTTATTGAAAATCATCTATCAAGTGACGTTGATTACTGGGATTCGGATAATTGAAGTGGAATGCAACTGTCTTAATAAAAATGAAACTGAATCAACAAAGCCTTCTTGACTAGTAACATTGCCATCGTGTATAATAGATCGAGAACTTCTCGACGAGAAGGCATTGCTCACTACTGCCATCTAGCATGCATCTAGCGTAATATTTGTAATGTTGAGATGGTACAATAATACATTTGAAGACAGTTGTATTTTCGTAAGTCAATTAATATTTTATTGTATTAGAGTACTTCGTTACTTCTAATCTTTATATACTTTCTTCTAATCATGTAATAGTCAATTAAAACCCATTCGAGTTTTGATTTTCTCTAGATAAATCAAAACGTCTAGTGAGATTACTGTTGATAACAGTTTGCCCGGTATAAAACAACTACAATTACCCTGTGGTTCGAGTTTAAAAACCGCGTCTCTTATAATGTCCCAGTTGCAATTTTCCTTGCATGCACTACCTATATTGCTATTCCAATGTTTCCAGATTGCAATACAACATAATCATTCCTGTGTGTGATACATTTTCTGTCGTATCTTCTTGAAGAATACAGAAGTAATACAGACGTTGAGGTAGAGCCAGACTTCGCAAAGCTGTATCAGTCATCCCAATGAGATAACCTTATTGTGGGTCTAAAAAAATCTTTTTGCACAGTCGTGTTTTTTTTCTGTATTTACCGTTATTGTTGTTTGGCCTTGAAACTTAGAATTCCCACACAGAAACTTGTAGCTAGGAAACCATTCTTCACAACATAAAACTATACTGAAAAGGACCCATTACAGTGCACCTTTTGTTATTTAGTTACCATTACAGTGCAGTTTTGCGAAGGCCATGGAATAATACTGCTCTAAATTTTCAATCAAAAGTATATTGTATTTGCAATTTTAAAAATATCATCGTGCAAAAAATGTACAATACACGTTTGTGAAGTGCATTACAAAATCTCGAAGGGAAAAAAACTCGCTCTGCCTCATTTTTCAAACTTCTCCTTGATTTTGTAAAAAGCACTTCCCAACCTGTATCGTAACATAGCCTACAAAAGCAAAGACAACCCGTATATAATGTCAGGCAACTTTGTATTTACGTATTTTCAGATCACACGCAATAAATGGAATAAAGGCTCATTCACAATAAAAATTAAACATAACGTAAACATTAACATAAGCACATAAACATATGCCACAAACTTAAGTAGCCAAGGCCCATTCACAATGAAAATTAAACATAACACGTGTGTGGAAACAAACATACCGAATCAACAAAACTACAGAATATATTACATAAAAACGGAGAATTGCACAATGACTGACGATGTAGCTATTCAATTTATGTTTCTAATAACTAACATGGCTTTCAAATACTTGAAATCAAAGAAACGGAGATGTAAAATAATCAACTTTTCGTCATATGATTCCATGTTGCGCGCCTAGCTATCATCACGGCCAATAGATCAAAATATTGCCTGTAGGCAAAGCCCATGAGATGTTAAACAAAAATTGAAAACACGCTTTCCGCTTGTGTACTGTTTCCAAATCGCATAAACATAAGCATGAAAGTTTGGAGTTTGCAAACTTTCATGTTAACGTCTTATGATTAAGATTAAGTTTATGCTTATGTAATTCATTGTGAATGCTTTCATTAAATAACATGGACACAAGGTTTTATGCTTACGTTATGTTTAATTTTCATTGTGAATGGGCCTTAAGGATGTTTAATTCTCTACATTATGCAAATGTTTAATGGATATTACATGAATACTACCCTAAATTATCGTCGAATTGAAATATGGATCCGTGGCCCTCAAAAGGTTGCGAACCAATGGCCTAAGTAGTTAACTACATGTCGCATTATCACTTCACGATACGTGCTTCACACTGTGTAAACCGGTATATTAGTTACACCTTCCTAAACTATAACAGCTACTTAAACCACGCCCCTATTCGCCAGCTCCCGAACTGACAATGTCCACAGTACTGCACAAGCTTCATAAACCCTGCGTTAGACTTTCAGCCTGTTGTAACTTGGGCAAATATTATTGAATCTGTTTATTTTCCAAAACATTTCTTAAGGAACTGAAAAGATGTCGGGATACAACGGTGCAATCCAGTTCTAAGAACGACAATTACGTTAATACTGTATATGTTTTCTGACAAGTAACGTACATTCCAAAACGAACAAGCCTGCATTAGTAAAATAACAAAAGCACAATTATTGCAAAAAAAAACTGGGGTTAAAGTATCAAACAAATGAAAACCAATAATTATATCAATTCCTATGACAACGCAGAAAACAAAATAAAATACAAGGTTATTGCAGCATTATCAGTAGAGATAAGACTTGAAACATCAGCTGAAAACCAATGCCAGGAGAAACAGTATCAATGACTAGGTCTACACTAAAATAAGAATTATATTGCAAGTTCCAAAGAAAACACGATAAAAATTACAAAATCGAGCATTTCGTAGGCAATGCTTTGACTAGCGAGACGCACGTCCACATAAATCACTGCTGCTTGACTGGGACGTGACACACATAAAATTACCGCACGCACCTAGGCACAGAAATCACTAGTACGGCAACAGTTTTGGGATATGTTTTTGCCCCAGCCTTCCAAAGATGAAATGATTAAAATCTCTCACATTAATATGTACACCCTCACTGCTTGGGTACTGAGTGCGAACATACAATTTACGAAATGACTTCTTCTTTTGGCATACAGCTCTTATAGTTTAGCTAAAGCCTCCTTCAAAACAACAGCCCAATCACTTCTGTCCTCTGCCCTCTTCCTCCATCTCCTTATCCCCACTTTCCTCAAATCTTCCTCAATACAGTCTAACCATCTCAATCTGGACGACCCCTATCTCTCTTTCCCTCCTGTGTTCCAGTGTAGATCATCTTCGCCATTCTTTCGTCCTCCATTCTAATTAAGTGACCTACCCATTCAAGTCTTCTAATTTTTATTGAAGTTACTATATTAGGTTCCTTATATACTTGTTCTAATTTCAAGTTACTACGGATTCTTCAATTATTTTGTTCTTTAACAGGACCATAAATCTTTTAGGAAATGACAGGCAGCGAAAAAATACATTTTCTCTTTCAACAACGATAAAAAAAAAGTGGATATTCTGGTAATGAAATTCAAAGAAAGAAAGAATGCAAGAAATAGGAAGTCACGAGAGGAGAAGCGAATAAAGCGGGATACCCCGTGATCTTTATAAGTCAATAATGTTACGGTCGATTGCATGTCACATTACCTTGCATGATGTGCCGTTAACGGTAGGACTTGTTAGTGAGGTGCAACACACGATGGTGACAGCAGAGATAACGAAACATCCACCACATCCTCCTGGCTCGGACTCCTAACTACCAGCTTAGGACGCGGAAAACTAGCAACTCAAATTCCGGTATAGACATACACTTCCGAAACATGAGAGCGCAATGATGACGTCACATGGGGCTCTGACACACTTCATTCACGTGTTGACATGGACCTTGAACCGAACACACTTCCTGTCGCAATTCGCTCCTCTATCGGTAACAGTGCACACATTTCTTTGCCGAAAGGAATTTTTTTTCCCCTGAAAAGCTGTGATTTCGTGACAGTGACATGCGTTTTCAGCACGGTCCGGACCGCCCCTGCATGTTCACTGTTGATAATTTGCCTGCGTCATTCCTCGCTCCGCAGCCGGTGGGAGTGACTTCGTAAAGTGGAATGACCCATCTACCAGCTGCTGCATCACCATTCACCACCACTGGCTTCCACGTCGATACGATGATCCAGAGAAAGTCGAAAAGGCGGAGAATGGACGCGGACACATTACACATAAAATTCCTACCAATGAAGAAACACCAATTATTCTCTCGCATTCAAATACACAAAATGTGTACATACGTATATGTATATATTTTCCTCCCAAGAAAGGTGCGAAAGGGATTAATTGAGTGGGTTCAAAAACCTTATTATACGCAAAAACTGGGTGGGGTCGAATTGACAAAAAAAAATTATAGAGGGAGCAAATGTCAAACTGATCGTCTAGCTCGAAAAGCGCAACAGATAGTATCGGGCAGAAGTGGGAGGAGTAGACGTGAAGAGGGAGACAAAAGAAATATCCAAAGTCCTAGCAACGAATCTGCCGACTAAAAACAAGAGAAAAATAACTTTACCATCATCTTATAGTTGAGCTTCCTGGGCGCTGCCGCCGCATTTTCCATCCTGACTGCCATGTTTTCAAGGTTACAACACTGCTTCGTTGACAAGTCGCAGGGGTGTGCCGACCCGTCACTGCGCCATCCCCACTGCACTGCACTCCAAGGCCACCGCGGAAAGTTGCACTACTCTCAAAAAACTAACGTGGAAAGGTTGAATCTTCTTGTTTTTGTGGTTGGATCCGAAATCCTCTAAGCAGAAAAGTCTACACAGCAGACACTCGCCGCCGGACTGGCCACCATCTTGACTATGACAGCGAGTTCGTGGCACACGCCGCCAGACAGCGCTGCGATCAAACAAAATAGCGACGTGTGAGGGCACGAGCGCGATGGTACAGCAGCGGTCGAGTTTGTATTTAATAAGCACACGAACAGAGGACAACGCAAATTCGCCAAAAACTTGAGATAATTATGCAACAATTAATTTCTGTCTAGGAAGGCTTTGTTTTTAATCATTGCTAGAGATAACCTGTAAAAGGCCCGCCATACACAATAATAATAATAATAATAATAATAATAATAATAATAATAATAATAATAATAATAATAATAATAATAATAATAATAATAACTTTTTATCATTTAAAGTATTATTATTGTTTATTAGTATTAATTCTTTGTCGCTTAGTTTTATACGTGCACACGAAACCCGTATATTTTTATTTTATTTGGGAATAACTCACGTCACTCCGTCAAGCACCATGTTGACTACATCATGAAGAACTCCGGCTATATCAAACTACTTATTACTGAAGCATGATACAGAATGCTCCAATTATAAGATAGATGTCTGGTGATATATAGCAGTTCTGTTATTAATATTTTCCTTTGAAAGGCATGATAAGTCAGAATTATTGTTCTTATTTTCTCAGCGTCGAGGTGTATTAAAATTGCTAACTTACACAGTAAAAATGTGGACTCTTTGCCAACAATAGTTTATATAAACGACAATTTCAGGAACTACTTAAATTTCGTTTTTTTTCTTTATCTATTTATTTTTTGTATTTGATTCCGCTAGATATTAATGGAAACATGCCGTCGGTTAGTACGATGATAATGATATTATTATTATTATTATTATTATTATTATTATTATTATTATGTAACGTGTCGCTTGACTGCACTGTACATTCTACATGTCGGGTGATCGGAAGTCAGCGGTACTCCCGAGCCCCCGACCAGCTGATCACGTCAGAGTGACGTAGAAACATGCCGGCTTCCAAATCAGCTGAGAGGCACAGCCAAACTCACCTAATCCGCACGCACTGATCAAGTCTGCCTTGGATGCTTAATTCGGGACATTACACTGTGAAGCGACAGGACAAGGGTTCGGTGCTACGAGATATGTGGAATATAAAATAATCTCTCCCGACTATTTCCTGATTACACCATCTGCAGTTTGACAGATCGCTGGTTACTCAGTCGTACGATAATCAATTAGGATATCTTTTTTTTTTTCTTCCATAATTTCATCCAACAAACTATATGCCAGTCTGGTAATAAAATCCTCCCTACAATACGAATCAATTTTTCACATTATAATAAAATAGTTTTCTTTTTCTATTTATTTTGTACGATTACTGATCGCAGACGAGCTCCATAAACTTACATAACATTAATTTGAAACGAACTGATAAGGCCGCTGACTGCCTGTACTCAAGTGAGCACGCGGTTCCTTTGCAGGTGTGAACTGTTGACCTCTACAAAGCACTGATAGTTGTAATCTTTAACCTTGGTCGAATTTGTAATTTTTTTGTATGCGGTGACGAGGAATAAGCTTGTGTGCTGACAACATTTTAACATTTTATTTTGAGTTTTTATATTCCTTTAAAAACGTAGCCCAAGAATATACTAGCAATATTTCGATTAGCTAAAAAAGTTGCAAGTACCCTAATCTATTAATCCTGAAATATACACGACTGTCTCATCTCTATGGCGATCGACAGCTCCAGCATCCAGCTGTACGCACTTTCCGCTTCTCCTTCCTCATTCACACGCACAAACATTTCTCATAATACGCAACAATGAGGAGGGTATCATTAATAATGTGAATTAATGAAAACTATTAAGAACAGAACAATTAAACAAGTGAACTATATAAAATAACAGTGATATGAAGAGTGAATGTACTTTACTAACAGCCAGTGTAACTTCAAAATGTTACACATATTGATTAAAATGTTGTTACTGTTTTTCAAAAACGAAACCAAGAATCCCCTGCCTTTTCAAAATGTTGACGTCTATGTGGTAGTTACCTTACTTACATACTTACTTACAAATGGCTTTTAAGGGACCCGAAGGTTCATTGCCGCCCTCACATAAGCCCGCCATCGGTCCCTATCCTGAGCAATATTAATCCAGTCTCTATCATCATACCCCACCTCCCTCAGATCCATTTTAATATTATCCTCCCATCTACGTCTCGGCCTCCCTAAAGGTCTTTTTCCCTCCGGTCTCCCAACTAACACTCTATATGCTTTTCTGGATTCGCCCATGCGTGCTACATGCCCTGCCCATCTCAAACGTCTGGATTTAATGTTCCTAATTATGTCAGGTGAAGAATACAATGCGTGCAGTTCTGTGTTGTGTAACTTTCTCCATTCTCCTGTAACTTCATCCCGCTTAGCCCCAAATATTTTCCTAAGCACCTTATTCTCAAACACCCTTAACCTATGTTGGTAGTTACCTAAGAGAAGCAATTTTTGGAGGAAAATATGAAGTTGTTAGAAAAAGAGACACACATTTAATGCCACTAACTTATATTACAAGTGAATAAAATGTAAATCATGGTGAGAGAAGTCAGGTCTCTTCTTGCATGAATAATGTCATCTGCGTTCGATTCAACATTTTTTACTTTTAGTCAACATTGTGCTAATTCCCACGCTTGCTCTTCACGAGACTACATTTCGAAATGTATTTTTTTTTTCATAAAGATAAACTACACTACATAAAAAAGTAACTTTATACTTTATTTCTTGTAATCAGGAAATAACTATCACCCAGAATAACGATTTAATGTACATTTAAAAATGTTTTCAATGAATCGACACAATTTACCGTAATTTACCACTGAGTACCTTAAGCACTTCGACACGGTACTTCATTATATTGCATTATTGGCGTGAATTTTAATGCATTTTATGAAGTTTTTTTGTCGCAAAGATTATTTAAGTTTTAAACTTAAAGATGAAGTCTCAATCTTTGGTTAACACGAAAATTTCACTATTATGTCACCATAATTTCACTCACCAGTTCGGAACCCTGTGCATGCTTGAAGTGGAAATAGCTAAAGCCTCTTGTAACAGCATCAAGCTTACAATACAAGAAGATGCACATGGCATAGAAATGAAAAACTTACATTAAATCGCTTCCTTGAAGCTTGGTCGCAGTTTTATATTATGTATACATTCGACTGCAAGCTAAGCACTGAAGTTTTTACGAAATTCGCTAAGAGACAATCCCCGGGCGTTGCTCAGAATACCTCAACAACAGTGGCCATACGTAAGCCTACGTCTTCAAGCATTGAAACTTCTTTTGTGCGAGATCGTGCCTATTTGCTTGGTTTCCGCACAAAACCAATACGCGGTAAGTCTAAAATTCCACATTCAGTATTCCCAACCTAACACACGTAACAGTTTTCCTCTTCTTACCGCTTAAGTGACATTCATTTTACTGCTTTAGGCTTTTAACATATTATTTTTAGAGACGTTCAATATAGTTATAATTATAAATTGGAAACTTACCACTGCAATTTCACCTAAATTGCACTGTTAATTATTGTTTTTAAATATTTGCAAAAATTAAGTAAACTCTACAACTCCACTAAAGTTACTGCATTTCTGATGCATGTAACATTAAGGAAGCCGTTTGTTTTAAGTTCGCATTTATAGACTGGGGGGAAAAAAAGACAGACGTATATCACGGCCTGCTGGAGTATGCAAACACAGAAAACATTTTAAAGCAACAATGTTGAAGATAGATATTTTTGTTTTCCAAAATTGCCGTCATTGAACAGAAACCAAGATGGAGATTTCATTGCAACTAATTAGAAATTCCTCTTTCAGGTATGTAATAAACGATCTTCGCACAAAATAATGTACGATACACGAGCGGTATGTTTTCTTTCAATTCTCGGAAATTAAAAAAGCTCAACTACGTTTCACTTTTTCAAACTTTTCCTCGAACATGAAAACTTCAACATACCGCTCTTGTAACGCATATTACTTTTACCCCAGAGCTTGAATTCGTTAAAATCATCAACAATCGAAGTTGAAATCAAACTTCTTTTGGGGGAGGGGGGGGTTTCGACTTACGAAAAGCAACTCCTGCAACAAAAGCATCATTTACGCCGCCAAATTGTTCTTCCTGAATGCAATCTTAACAAGGTGACCAGACGTCCTGCATTAGCCGCGACAGACTTTGTTTTTTCCGAGTCTGTCTCGAATTTTTTAAGGTAAAACGGAACTCCAAAATGTTTGACTCAAAGATTGGTAAATAAATTTCGTGAAACGGGAAGTATTCTTGATAAGAAGAGTACAGCACTCGCAGAAGAACCCTAGATAACATGGGACATGGCTCTGGATATCGCTTCATCTTTTTCAACAAATGGGAATATCTTATGCAGTGGCGAAGCTAAAGTACAATTAATACCGGTAGGCTGAAAAAATCTCCTTACCTGATATTTTTATACAGCAGGTCCAGGCGTCGATTCTTCTTGGTTCCAAAAGTATCAATTTTGGTTAAAGCAATAAGTATGTAGTTATATTTACTTGTGAATTTATCACTCACGTTTAAATTTAAAGTGAATTTTTATGACTAAGTGTAATGTGCATTGGTTCCATAGGCGGAGTTATGGGGGGGGGGCCTTGAGGGGGCACTTCCCCCCCCCAAACTTGTCTGAACGTTTTCTTTTTTCTATTCGCGTTAGAAAATATTGAATTCAAAAGATCTTTTTTGCTTTTGTTAATGATTGAGTTCCTGTGCTTAAACTGACGAATTGTCTTCAGATCATGTGTTCGGACTATAATATTTATTTTAAATTTCTGAATATATAAGAATTTCTTTACCTCATTTGAGGAACGAAAGCACTGTAATGTTTCTTTTGTAACAGCCTGTATTCATGTGTTTGATGTCTGCAGGTCTTCAGGCCGCCACTTGCAGAAACATGAATAACATACTGCACAAAAATGCAGAAAAAAGAAAAGTGATCCCGGTATAATGTGTGAACTTAAAGACGAGATTAAATAAAATAGAGTTTACATTGCATATGATATATCTTCAGGAAGGTAAGCGTCATAAAAAAAGTTTCTGTTAGCACTGTTACGTAGTTTTATTGATGCATGCTTGTGTTTCTGTATGAGAGAGAAAAAGAGGGAGATTGTTTTAAGTTATGCCCTATTATAATTTGTAGTAGACCTACAGTTCAAGCCCTGTACAACTCGGTCCGAACAACGCGGATATGGAAGAAAGTGTAAGATACATGCCCCCCGAAAATACCTTTATTAAATAATCATATTCCGATATACTGTACCACGTTCAAGCTATACCACTGGGAGAAGGTAAATGATGTCCCCCATAACCCCGTTATATGGGGATTCTATGGTTTTGCTTTGCCTCTCTCCCCTCTCTCCGCCTAGGGTTGGTTTCTTTCTGCAAAACATGGCCCATTATTGTAGACAAGATGTCAACGCCTATAGCACGACACAGGCTACAGTAACGAGTCAGAAAATCCTGTTAACACTATAGACAAGGTTTCTGTCATGCCGAGTTCGATCGCGAGGAACGGCAGACACATGAAGACTGATAGATGGCAGCAGAGCTCCGTCCGGTGTTAAATTATTGATTGGGCCTGCTAGACGCGCGGGGGGGGGGGGCGCACAAACCACGTCCGGCTACCAACACCCTGTAGCTCATCGTGCCTGCCTCAGCTCAGCCGGTCTTCCCATCTAAATTATCCGCGTCAGAAAAATGGCTGCAAACCCGATGAGTTCAATGTGTCATGTCTAGCGGTTGCCGTGCTGGGTTCTGAGTTCGATTTTGGCCGAAAGCGAGGGGTCTATGGGCGAATCAAAATATCAAATGAAGAAGAGAAGCAATGGTCCCACACAGCAGATTTAGCGCACTGAATAAACATGTATGGAATTAGAAAACAACCCATCGTTACGGCGTTTTCGGTTACGATAACAGTTGTGGAAGCCTCTCGTAGAAAAGAGTGGGAACATGCAGATATAAAATCTCTCTGATCTACACATACAGCCTTCTCTGTCTAACAATACCCGCCGATATATAAGAGACGCAGAAATTAAAAATGGGTCGCCATTAAGTCGACATCACGACGAACGATAACGATTAAGACGACTCAGTCAAATGTGAAGACGAGATCGCGGCCATGCATTAAACTGCGCTATTCACCATCTTGCATATAATAAATAGTGAGGTAAAATAGATCAGTGGGGATACCCAACCACGGATTCGCGAAAAACGGTTCTTCAGCTGACAAATGCAAACTTTTATGTTTCGAGCCTTCCAGATCAAAATAACGCAAGCTTAAACTCGCGAACTTCTGCGAATACGCGAAATTTTTTTTAGCACAAATGTTTTTCAAGATGAATTTTTATTTTTCTTTATGAAATTTTGATTTAAAGATTGATATTTATGAACAAAATTTTGAATTTCATATTTCGACTCTATTTCAATACATTATACATACTTTTCTTGTAGTTGTATTTTATTTCTGGTGGTGTGGAAGAGAAGGCTGATAGCCTTAACTCCAGCAGAATAAATAAATAAATAAATTACATACATAAATAAATAAATTACATACATGAATGAATGAATAAATAAATAACTATGAATCCAATATTCAAACCATATTTCGAGTGATTTCATTTTTTTGGAGGCTGATCTTGCAACTCCATGCATCTGCTCAGTCTCAAGTTGGTTAACCATCCCAGATCTCTCCCTCGGACTTGCCTATTCTCGGAATTAAAAAAAGGAAGTTTTCATGGAATGAAGCAGTAACAAGAAGCCTGGTTTGAGACCAAGACACACTGCTCAAAGTTTTGAACTGCTTCATGACTGAAGTGTCTGAAATCCATTAGAAGAATTATGTTCGTAAAATTTAATTGAAGACGTCTATCCTGTTTGGATTTCCACACGTATTCAACTGGTGAGAAACAACATTCTTCGCTCAAACAAATTTGGTAGTCAGAAAAGTACCAACAATCAGGAAACTAAGAAAGGTATAAGCTTATTTATAATCTGTACACTTAAATAGTTAGTTTACTTTAGATTACTATCAATTTTAGTGTACACTAAGGCTAATAACTGACGCGTTTCGTGTGAAATGACTGAGCACTGTTACAGTCAGCACTTGTATTTGTCTTTGTGCAGTACGAGGGGAGGTTTCGACATGAACTCATTGTACGTTTATGCCACCCAGGGCGAGAAGTAACACAAGAAAATGAAATGAATCCTTGCAGGTCAGAGTAAATTGCATGGCTAGGTACCTTCTTGCTGCATTTTAATGCGTGGAAGAAGTTACTGTATCGTAAAACAGATCTTTGAAGCTGACATATTGCACGCTACATGGCTTTGAGATCATTCAGTGAAGCGAGAGGTCGTATGGATTAACGGCGACTATCCAAAATCCTGCTGATCAGTTGAGGAGAGGTAATGCACCAAGCAGGAAGGGGAGGGGCAGGACTGCATTAAATTAATGTTTTATTGAAAAACACTTTCCAAAATTTTAGTTCACAGGGAGGGAGGTCTCTGCGGTGCTGTCCCCACTTCTCGCACCCGGCGCGGCGTGAGGGAGTGATGACAGTCCACGGCATGTAGGGCTACATCTGTGCGAAAACCTACACACGAAGCTGTCTCAACTGACATTTTGGCTAGATGAGACAGAGAATCGCCATTCAACCAACCGCTGCCACGCGCGGCTTTCGTTTGCTCACTCATTAGCTGCGGACGTTGCAGAGAATTTCTAACGGGATTTTATTGAACTCCTGCAATATTCTTCTTACAAAGTAAGTGGACAAATTAGTAAGGATATTTTAACTCGACTAGTTAACAAACGTAAACACAAATAAATTGTGTGCTACTGAATAACACTGTACATGCCCAGAAATGCTACGTGCCGGTTGCGCAAACTGCAACCAAGGTTGTCACCACCTTTCTATTTCCAAGAGATAAAAATGCGTTGTAAACATTACAAGAGACGACTGGGATCCACAGGTGTAAAGTTTTGTGGCAGTGCTGGTAGTCTACAGTTCCAGATAACGCACTGATTTCTTGATTCACGCACTGCCTACTACTTTCCTTGGTTTGCCTAGTTAGGTAAGTGAAAAGGCACATCCAGCAACTCTGTTAAAGTCGCTGTTATAATGTAAACTCACACCCAAAACCTGTTCGATTACATTATATACAACTAGTCACCGTAAGGTGAATGCCAGGTAATCTATGGCGAATCCTCGGCCTCATCTCGCCAAATACCATTTCGCTATCACCAATCTCATCTACGCTAAATAACCTAGTAGTTGATACAGCATCGTTTACTTACTTACTGGCTTTTAAGGAACCCGGAGGTTCATTGCCGCCCTCACATAAGCTTGCCATTGGTCCCTATCCTGAGCAAGATTAATCCAGTCTCTACCATCATATCCCACCTCCCTCAAATCCATTTTAATATTATCTTCCCATCTACGTCTCGGCCTCCCTAAAGGTCTTTTGCCCTCTATATGCATGTCTGGATTCGCCCATATGTGCTACATGCCCTGCCCATCTCAAACGTCTGGATTTTATGGTCCTAATTATGTCAGGTGAAAAATACAATGCCTGCAGTTCTGTGTTGTGTAACTTTCTCCATTCTCCTGTAACTTCATCCCTCTTAGCCCCAAATATTTTCCTAAGAACCTTATTCTCAAACACCCTTAATCTCTATTCCTCTCTCAAAGTGAGAGTCCAAGTTTCACAACCATACAGAACAACCGGTAATATAACAGCATCGTTAAATAAACTAAAACTAAAACAACTATAACTAGTCCCACCAGCATTGATACTGATCGATAACATGGGGATTTTCTTTAGCCCATCAATGAACTGTCAAAAGTTGAACACGACGCTGCCAGTGAACGACAAATGCTATCCCACATGCTGGCCGGCTCATTTCCCAGACGATCGCTGATAACAGCACTTGGTCAAAGTTTTGTTCACTCTCGCCAAGAATCAGATGTGGCTGATTTTATGCAGACCATTTTAATACGCAGCTTGCTGTTCCGGAGCTGTGTTCGGCCGTAGGTTCGATTCCTGCTTGGGTTCATTACCCAGTTACGTTTTTCCGAGGTTTCCCCCCACTGTAAGGCGAATATCAGGTAATTCATGACAAATGCTCGGCCTCATCTCGTCCAATACCATCCTGCTATCATTAATTATTACATAGACACTAAATAAACCTAATAGTTTATACAGCGTCGATAAATAACCAACCAAACAGAAGACGTGTTCCAACGTTGAGGTTATCTCTATTCACGGTGCCTGCCGCCATACTTCCATGGCAACACAAAACGAACGTCAAGTGCTCTTCTACTGTTGTCAGTCTGCTCTCTTCCAGACATCGTGTCTCTGTATTTCACTTCGCATTCTGATGAACCAGGCGCGCTCGGCCTAACCAACAATGTTGAGCTTCAATCAGATGTTCTTGAAGTTGCCTCGCCTCTCACCCACAGAACTGTGCTGGAGGGGGAGACTTCAAGGTGGTCTTTTGCTTCTTCCTAGAGGGCTAATTGAAGTGCAAGACCTAAACAACGGTTTTCTAAGAATGAAGAAAAAAATATAATACATAATATCTCGATACGCCAACCACAGCCAGCGTCCAAGCTCCGACACCTGTTGAGTCCGCAGCCCAAAGACGCTCTTCTGTTTCAGATGCGGCGCCTGCGAGGCATGCAGAAGCCTGAGGTGGACTGAAATGGCAATAACTGCGATTTGCTTATGTCAGTTTGAATATTATCACAATTTCGCAACCTAGGAACCAAATACGCATTTTTATAACAGACATAATATACTAGCGATTTGCGACCATCAAAGCCAATCTTGTTCATGTGAGGAGCATTTGTTTAATTTCTTGTCGCATCTGATATTCAGATGTTAAATATTTTCATTGTTAACAATACAGAGGGCCGTGATACTGCGTGATGGCCGTGCTGTCAATAAATATTTAATTAATATCTTAATTTACAACAATCTGTTCCTGAATATTATAAATTATTTATTTATACGAGTGTATTGTCGAAATAGTTTTAATCAAACATCACAAGAGTTCTCATGTTGTCCGTAACTCATTGAATGAAAGTGTCTAGTACGAAATATAATGTTATGAGCTCAAATATTTAATACTGCTGGTTCACTTTCTACAGGAATTTCCAGATACAGAGGCCGACCAATGAAATGTATTAAATTAGCAACTTGGAACATTTTATTTAATAGCGATATCGTCTTTTTATTATTATTTATTTATTATTCGCGGAATGGTCTTACGCAAGTTCTCTCTCATACCTTTGGATGTGATACTGGCTGTAGCTGAAGCTAATAACGAACTTCATAAACATAATCAGCAATTATTCCCATGACTCACAAGATGTGTGCCTCACTAGTTCTTGGAACACCAAGACTTCCTTCAAACAATAACCGCCCGCAACATTTCATGCAATGGAATGTAAACAACTAGCTAACGCGTAGGACTGATCTTACGTAGCAACGGCGACATTAAGAGAAATCAATGATCGGGGCTGGAACATACAATAAGTACATGACGGGGAACTGAGCGTGCTATGAACTTTAATATCAAAAGTTTAAGTGTGTGCGTAATTCAGATATAACAACTGATCTGCAACATGGATTACAATATTATTCAGCTTTGTTTAATAAGATAGTTCTCTGAAACTTGGTAACTATTTTGCTTCCCAAGCAATACAGTTCTGATGCATTCAGTCAAATTTTAAACAAGACATTAAACTGGAATGAAAATCATATGTTGAAAGGATTAAAGAACTTGATCTTGGTATATCTCATTACAATAATAATCATCCCTGTCTTGGCCAGTATTGCATCACATTACTAGCGGATGTGGCAGACAAGACGGCCGGAGCCTGATGCCTTGTGGAATGCGCGAGTGAGTGAACTCTGACGAGAGGCGCCTCGTGGGGGCTGCGCCTGCTCTGCTCATTCATGAATGGGTCATCGCTGTTCCGCGTTGCGTTGCTAGGCAACCCGCAACTGGGCGCGGACTTTTCGCAATTAGTACTCAAAACTCGGTGACGTCATGGTTGTTGCCTTGGAAACAAGCGGCCAATTAAGAACGCACACTACGGACAGCGGCAGTGTTGCCATATTTAGCGATAAGTCGCTAAATCTAGGGAATTTTGAATCAATCTCGGCGACAAATTTTGTAAAATATGATTAGCGACTTTTCTGCTGATTTTTATATTTTTCCACTTTTTTCTTTCTTTTAAGTTAAAACATTCAACTGAAGTCATGCACTTCTTAGTTTTAGAAGAGGCACGGGTGCATGAGTGTAATGATTCATACGTGAAAGCCCTGATCTCATATATTTGTGATCAGTGATCAGGGGTGAAAGATGCTCATTCAATGATTCTCACGGGCTAGGTCTCTCTCAATGCTACTGCTCCATTGACTGACACGTGACGAGACGCGGGCTGCGGCTAATGCAATCTTGGTTCTTCCCCGCAACGCGGAGATTTTCCACTCGGAATCGACCCGAGGCAACTGAGTTTTGGAATTTTGTGCCGACAGTTCGTGCGAAGCAAATGAGACTGTAGTTTTTGCTGATTTTAATATATTTAAAAAGTGTTAGATTTCACAAGAAAGATTTGTAGTCAAACACTTAGGTGAAAATTTCCACACTTACAATTTGCCACGAAGTGTAACTTAGTGTCAATGATTGGATTAAGTGCAGTGTATTCACAGTCAGCTGTTCCACCTCAACATCACAGCCGTCAACAGTGTAACCAGACCCCGCAGAAGAGGGTGATGAAGAAGAAATGATAATTTTCTCCACATAGGCCTATGTATGGTTTTCCTATTTTTATTTAGTGACATTTATTATTAATATTTAGCGACATTTCTGGGGATTTTTTAAAACAAACTTTGGAGAGATTTAGCTACTTTTCGTTGAAAAGTTAGCGAGATTGTAGGACGATATGTTTGCAACAGTGGACAGCGGAGCAGGTTTCCCTCAAACACTTCACTTCCATTCCTCCGAAGTGCTTGTTTTCCCCCATCCCTGCATTCGTAAGCTCTCACTTCTCAAGATCTTAACTATGTTTTGTTCTATCGGTTTCATGGAGAACTTCCGACAGTTTGCTGCATTCTTTAAAACCAACAGCCTACCCGCGTGGTCCACGACAATCCATGTCCATTTTTTAAAGTAATTAATTTCATCTGCCAGAAATTTTACTGTCGCTGTGAACCGTTGTCGTCCTATTATTGATGGACCTTTGTTTTTTAAACAAGCATTAGTTTTTTTTTTTTTTTTTTTGCTCGTGTCTGGCCAGATCTCGCAGAATGGACGTTAGCAAACTTAAGCATTACGATGAGTTGTCACTATAGATATTAATGCGAACTGCTTCCAAAACACGTGTAATTGTATGTATTAGTTTTTAATATTAGCTGATACATTGGCTTCATCTATTTACAAAATCCTCAAAATACGAAATTTCTACATTTATATGAGATTAAGACGAAAAAAAAAATATTTCACTAATGTAAATGTCCATTTTATTTTTAAAAACGTCATTCATCATCCAATGACATTCTTCAAAAGATGTTACGTTTTTGACAGCCAAATTGCTCAAAAAACTCAATGAATAAAACTGTGAACTGTACAATTTGCTCTCATTCAACTGTGTATTTTTATTTTATTTTATTGGGTTATTTTACGACGCTGTATTAACATCTCAGGTTATTTAGCGTCTGAATGAAATGAAGGTGATAATGCCGGTGAAATGAGTCCGGGGTCCAGCACCGAAAGTTACCCAGCACTTGCTCGTATTGGGTTGAGGGAAAACCCCGGAAAAAGCCTCAACCAGGTAACTTGCCCCGACCGGGATTCGAACCCGGGCCACCTGGTTTTGCGGCCAGACGCGCTGACCGTTACTCCACAGGTGTGGACATTCAACTGTTTATTAGCGAGCTGCTAATGCTAGCTGTTCTGATGACGAATACGTAAGCCCCTTCTGAGATCAGCGCAATTCAATATTTCACAATATATACTAATGGCGACTCCAGGATTTTTTGGTGACAAGAAACTGCTCATAAAAGTTGTAAATATTAGTGAAGTGTGGTACGGTGGCTGCAGTGCCATCAAGTTGATGAACAGGGGACCTGTGGTAGACAGTGGCAGAAGTGGTGACATCCAGCACAAATGAAAATGTGCGTTTGGTGTAGGATATATTCACTCCAAGTCCCCCAGGCCGCTCGAACTGTTCAAAATAATTAAATTTTCGCCCGTGGAAGTTGCACCACTTGTCAGGGAACTATCGGATGCAGGATGTGACCGCATTAGTGGCCAGCACGGAGTCCTGACCTCACGTCATGTAGGTTTGGGCGAAGGAGGTTTAAGCAGCAAACCACAAACTCTGGATCGCATTCGGCACGCTCTGATCAACACTAGTTACTGAAGTCAGTCGAGGCTATTACAGAAACTAGTGGACAATGCCGGCACTTGCGTGGAATGCAATATTGCAGACAATTTCTATCATTCTGCAGCTCACTGTAAGACTTTTCATCACAACTGATCAATTATTAATAAACTTATTACTGTTATTAACAATAAAATCTTCAATAGGCCTTTTACTTTCACCCATCCGGATGGTATTGATATTGCCAATATTAAATAACGATGAAATACGCTGTGCGAACACTTGCGGCGTTTAACGCATGTGTAGTTAGGCAACCATGCACACACCGTCCTTAACAAGTTATGGGAGGAGGTGCTCGTCGCCTTCACTATCTACATATTCTCGGTACCTCAAGACTCGCTGTGGTGGAAATCTTCTGACGGATATTAACTATCAGTTCTTCGAGGATGTGTGGGCTTGTATTATTTAGGGTATCTCAAAAACAAACCCACAAAATCTTCTGCAACGCTCAATTAAAAAAACATTAATTCAAAAGGTGTCAATCTTCCAACTCAAATAATAAAATTGATACATATCAAATAAACATGATTTGTGATTAGGCAGTGTGTTATATGTGTTATAGCCTACACCACCTGGCATCGAACTGTTGACTTCTGATTCGTCGCGGAATCATAGGACCGCTCTCCATACACTGTCTAATCACTATTGAGTTAGGTTGTATTTACCTATTAAAAATGGGAAATCATTTGAAAGAAAATAAACAAAATATTGGGAATGTCTTTCCTAAATAAACACGTCATTTCCCTTCTTTCGGCCTTTCAGAAAATGTCTAACTTTCACACTGGGCTTTAACAAATTCACAGAATAACTTGAAAAATATTTAAAACAGGACTGGGGGTTTTCCCTGGCCTACTACCACAATTAATTTGTCGGTCTATTTTTGAGACACCCAGTAAGTTATCTTTAATTTAGTCCTGACGAGATAAAAGTCGGAAGAAGCGCCACCATTTTGTCTGAGTGGCGCGCTCCTGTCTTGCATTCTGACGTCACATGTGCAATACGTCATTGCCAGAGGAAAGTACATGCACACTTTCACATTAGAATGAACAGGTAACTCACGTTGGCGTGCTGGCGGGGCGCGCGGGGCGCCGCGGCCGGGGCGCTGGGTGGTCGGTAGTAGTTGTACAAGGCACCGCCATGCTGCATCGGGGCCGTCTGCTGCTGCATCGCCGCTGCAACAATCAGTACTCAGTCAGTGGCGTGTGGGATAAATAATTCTGGTGGTGCACAAATATTTATTATGATTATGATTATTATTATTATTATTATTATAGGTACTAACTACTACATAACTATTACATATGTTACGTAGGTATAGATTTACATAATTTTGTTAGTCAAGAAATTGCAGTTAATCAGTTTCCTATGTAGGTCCAGTAATAACAAAGTAAAGTGTTCAATTTCTATTGCAGCATACCGTAAATAATATTGTTTTCGCTATATTGCGTTTTATAACACAGTTCACACGTTCTCAAGCATTCGATACGTGTGTTGTCCCATCAGCCTTAACTGCTAAAAAGTCAGCAGCTTTCTTAATTTCTCTGAAATCTCATCATGGCATACATCAAAATGGCTTGAAGGACTTCGTTCTGTATAGTGTTTGACGTGCTCTTAAACACTGTTCCTCTTTCCAAATGTTCCTTAAGAGTGCGTCTAATTCAGAACTACAATTGATGAGGCCAAAAAAATACTAGCGTTTAAATATGAGTTTCAGTCTTCGTGACCTCTTAAAGCCAACTCAAAAGCTCCACAAAACCGCACGCACATATCTGTTCTTGGTAACTTTATCATTGTGAAGTGCAACAATCCAATTTAATCCAATTATGTCTCTATGTTTGTTTGGCCCAACACTGCTAATTTAACATTATTGTTGATGTGTGCAGCTGATGAATCGTGTTTTTTAATTCTTTCATTCATGTGCTTCAAATCAATCATACCTGCAGAACGGTAATCAAAATTATTTAGTTACTACGCACAGTCCTAAATTCAAACAGAAAAAAAAAAAATTCATAAAACGTATGATACTTATTTTTGTCAATAAATGTTCGCCGTCGAACAATAGACAAGGAAAACAAAATACAGCGTCTTTTATATTGCAGCCGCATATTGCATTTTTCGTAAGTCCGAATGTCGAATTTTCTTGTCACTTCTCTATTACTGTTCTTCGTCACTTATAATTTTAATTCATGTGTAGGTCTACCCATCTTCTTTATTTTGATCTTTTCGTGTAAAGGTCTTACAGAAAATTACACATTTAAAAGATTTTGCTCACTATTCATAGTAACATTTATGATGGAACGAGCTTGAGAACACATCTGAAAGTGCTCCTAACCCCCTCTACGCACACTGTATTGCCTCCCTACCATGCTCCGAAGCCTGCCAGTGAAACAGTACTATTGCGCATGCTCGAATGGAACAGTGTGCCGCAAGTGTCGAGCGGTAAACGTAAGTTCCAGGCGTCAACAAGAACAGTACACATGAAGTGTTATTTTTACATAGTATTATAATAAAGAATTATGTCGCTCACATAGTCTACTGCAGCTCATTGATATAAATTTAAAACCATGTGTTATTTGAAGAGGTGGTGCACTGCTCCTGTGCTCCTTAAGAGCAGGGTTGTTGTAATTTAACCCGACCCAAAAAAAACCATATGAGTTTAAAAAAAAAAACCCTTCAATAAAACCCGACACAAAACCCAAAAAAACCCATATATTTATTTCTCGTAATTTAATCAACATACAAAATATTACAAAAAGATGCATCATATTTATTTACTATAACAATTTGTCAGCAGAAGTTATTAATTAGGTAATGTTTCATTATAAAGAAAAAACTACTTTCATCAACACGGTGTTTTATTGTAGAATGGTATTAATATTAACTACATCACAATTCAGTCCTTCTTAACATGCAGAAATCTGTAGATCTTCACTAATTTCTCAGCTTTTTCCTCTCCTAACTTATTTCTTAACTTTGACCAAACAAGCCCATAGGTGGAGAAGATTCTCTCAATGGATGCAGTGCTGGCAGGGCAAGAAATTAAACTTTTCACAAAGCTAATAAATCCTGTTGGCAGGTTCCCCTTTTTTGTTGTTTTCAATTCCATTATTTTCCACAATTTTTTGGACTGAACTGTTGTACAACTGCGTCAGAAAACATAGTAGCAGGAAAATAATCAGAATCAGCAATCCTAAAAGACATAACACTTGTCACCCACTCTGGATGAATCTCTGTGAGCCAATTTTCTGCACTTTCCTCTTGATCTGCAGTTTTCTTGCCCCTCTGAATCTTGGATCTAACATATTAGCAAGATAGTGGAAGGGCTCTAGTGCTTGTTCCTTTCGTTTTTTAATGGCATCCTTATATGGTTCCATGTCAGGATTTTCTAGGAGATCAATCCAAAGTTCTACAGCTTGTGCAATATTTGTGTTGTCCGCTTGAAGATGATCCAGGACTCTACAAACCTCAGACAGTTGGCGAAGAAGATAAGTGGCATCCTTATATATTACAACACTATCTAAGATTTTGCTAACATTTGCAGGAACTTCTTCAGAGTGCTCTGTCATAATTTCTACATATTTAGAATAATTATCAATGAAAGTACGCAGACAATCATGTTGAGAATTCCATCTAGTGGAATTTGGGAGTTGTGGCATAAGACCTTTCTTTTCTCTTAACCAACCATGTGGTTGATGGTGGTTCCGAAAGTACTTGTGGACTTCAGCAATATGCTTAATTACACTTTTTGGTGTTACTTCTTCTTCGAGTAGATTAACATAATGAGCAGAACAACCATATGTCAATAATTCAGGCAGGTCTTCTTTTAAAAGCTGTCGCATTTTTAGCATTTTATTTTCATTGTCAGTGCAAACAGCAAACACATTTTTTCTGAAACTTATCCTCACACATTTTAATTGAATTTTTTAATGACTCCGCACAATATTCAGCTGTTTTTTGGTTGGCTTCACAATCAATTGCGTTTAGTAGAAATGCCTGCTGTCCTGTATGGATACTAGTTGCTATAATTGGGCCATTTTTTATATTAGACCACCCATCCTGCAACAGTACAATGCTATTATGTTCATGTAACTGAAGTTTTATATTTGCATCGACCTCATCTGCAACCTTATCAAGTAATATCCCACTTAAGTTGAGGTGATCAGGACCAACATAACCAGGCCACAATGCTTGAATCATGTCTTTGTATTCTTTACTTGAAGCTACATTGAATGCTATGTTATTAGCATAGAAGAACTTTGTTATGAAAAGATCCAGTTGTTCTTTTTGTTGATCAGTGGTTTTAATTACGAAGTATCCCAGGCTGGTCTGTTTCCTTTTCAATGGGACTGAATATTCACTGGCATGACTTACTACTATTGCACTGCTGCTGCTGCCACTAGAGGAAGAATCCAATATAGAACTATTATCATTGTGTGTTGGTGCAGCTAAGTCATCTAACTCTATTTCCAGGAGAGTTAAGTCCTTTCTTTTGTTTCTCATGGTGCATTTTTTCAGGTGACATTTTATTCTTTCAATTTTAGCACTGACTTCAACATTGCAATGCTTACAAAAAACTTTCTTCTTATCATCATCATGTAAAACCTCCGACCATTCTGGTGATGCCTTCCTTCCAGCCCCAAATGGCATGATGTTGAATTTTACCTGTAAGAATAATAATTAAACTAAGTTGTTTAATTAAATTCAATTCTAAAGGAGGTTATTCTTTGTTACACTGATTTTGATAGATTGTTGGTAATTTTTAGGTTAGAAGTACACAACAAAGCATTTTAAGTTTATTTGATTTGTGTTCAGTAAATATTATATACTATGGAAAGATATAGAATGATAAACTCATAAGTAAGATACACTTACCTTTATTTGAATCCAATGCTGCAGCAAAACATGGATTTTCACAATTCACAGAAAGCAAAACAACCATATACTTAAAGTATTCTGATAATATGCAGGCTGCCAGCTTAAGAATATTTAATAATAATTTACCAATCTTTGCTTATTTAATTTACCAGTTTTTGCTCATGAAGTAGTTCTCAGAATATGTTGGTGTTCTGAATCACTTAGTCACGAAATTGAACTATTTAATACCCATTAGAGAAAACCCCAATAAAACCCATAAAAACCCAAAGAAACCCATAAAAACCCAGTAAAACCCACTGGGTTGGGTCTTTTTTTAAATACCCGGGTTTTTCTCAACCCTGCTTAAGAGAAATTGCCACTGACTCCAGTCAGCAAAATCCAGTCATTCGGCATGTTTACGTGTTCACAGCAGCAGCTCAGACATACTGGAATCTGAACACGTCTCAAAAGTAGTAAATTATCAGCTCGAATGGTTTGTATGTAGAACATGGCGTCTGATTTCTCAGGCAGCCGGCCTACTAGGATCGGACCAAGGAGTTCCTTAAATGACCTCCTGGTCAATTTTACGAGGAGCCTGATTACGTATCGTTTAGCTTCCTTCATCTCCAAAACGTTACAACGGAAAAAACCTCATGGGCACTCCACTGCAAGTGTAGTAGTCTAAAAAGTAAAGCTATGGACTGCATATTCAAACAGCCACTCCCTTTTCCAAATTTTAAGTGACATCTTGAAACCCTTTTGCCCGAATGTGGTGAAAGATTAGTCAGTTTTCGTGGACAGGAATAAGTATCCTCTAATTACAAGTTCCACTCTGAAAACAAATTTGGTTTGAGATATATTTGCGAAGTAGAATTTTCGTCTATGAATGTAATCAAAAATAAAAACATGACTGACAAAATCACGTCTGACGGCAGCCTGGTTCAAACACACGCGGATACGTGCAGTATTAAATGTTACGCTAATTATGTGGGTTCAAAAACAAAGATTTTTATCGTCGTGCGTCCATTATAGTGGCCAGCCAGTATTATGGTCATGACGCGATGTATGTTATATATAAAATACGTTGATATTCTTTAATTGTATATAAATTAAGGACATTGCACTTGATTAAAACAAAACAAAATTGTATTTTTTCTTAAAAAAGAACCAAAATCATTTCAACTGCAGTCAACTGAAACTCTGTCAGTTTCCATGCGTACCATTACACCGATAGTTTTACATGGGCCCTCCCCATCCTTTACAACAGGCTCAATTGACTGCAGTGGCCGGGACGCGAACCTGCGATCTTAGGCACAATGAGCTGGCAGGACATATCTTGTGCGCCTTAAACAGCTCAGCTAACGAACCCAACACGAATTTACCCGATTATGCAGGCATTCGAACCCCTGGTTAAGAGTTAGACATTTGCGTGCAATAGCGGCTTCTAAGAGTTAACATCAAGCAATAAAAGAAATGTCAATATATGAAAATGCCACGAAGCATGAGCTCCTATAGTTATAATAATAATAATAATAATAATAATAATAATAATAATAATAATAATAATAATAATATTTTTTATTTTATTGGGTTATTTTACGACGCTGTATCAACATCTTAGTATTTAGAGTCTGAATGAGATGGTGATAATGCCGGTGAAATGAGTCCGGGGTCCTGCACCGAAAGTTACCCAGCATTTGTTCGTATTGGGTTGAGGGAAAACCCCGGAAAAACCTCAACCAGGTAACTTGTCCCGACCGGGATTCGAACCCGGGCCACCTGGTTTCGCAGCCAGACGCGCTGACCGTTACTCTACAGGTGTAGAATAATAATAATAATAATAATAATAATAATAATAATAATAATAATAATAATAATGACTATGTACTACAGTCCTTCAAATACATACTGCACTGGTCTATGGAGGCAACTCCATAACTTAATTTTTCATTAGGCCTATCTCTGTTATCGCGAATTATTGTGCCGCGTCATTGGTCATCCTCATACACATTATAAAGCATAGTAGCCTCAAATCTTTTAATTCTCTTGAATTTGGAAGCAAAAACCTTCACACACTTCGCATAGCAATATCGGAACGTGACTAGGCTACACCCTGGGTGTTACTTTTGAACTGAAAATGTCACATTTGTGCTGTGTTTACACACCAGCATAGAAGTCTACCTGAACGCACTGCAATAAATCATATCCGAGACCAGTGGCGCCAACAACACAGACAAATTATTGGGTGAGCTCGGGTCCCATGGACCCATATAACTTGGTGCCACTATCTGAGGCAATTATTGCTAATCTGTGGGTTTGGCTGATGCTGGTATGCGACGTTGAATGGCAAAACTATCTTACGACTTTTCAGACTTTACTTCTTAGAAGAAATAATGAACCGACTCTAAACAAACTATTACTAGAGTACCTACCGTAAACAAACAACTGGTATATATGAACCACTAACTGTGCAGCCGTATTATCGGATCGGGGAAGAACAGCATTCGTGTCTCACAGCTTATCTGCAGGCACGTGACGGTGAGTCACAGCGGCAACGCAATGTACAGGTGAGATCAGACGTCACTACTTTTGCAGTGTTACCAACAGCAGAGTAATTCCGCTACGCGTAACGAAATCGAGACCAAAAAATGTAGCGACTTTCGTTGAGGAATCCAAAGGTAGATGATTGATCGATTGATCACGTTAAAAATAACAAATAACAATATTTTTCCAGTGCTTAGGTAATAGACAGTGAAACTGACAGAATAATTTCGATAGGAGGATGTTTAACTGATAGCAGTGATGCGTCAGATGACTTGTCAATCAGTAGTGACAATGGTTCAGATTAATGGAGGGAAACTCCAGCACAGCGGTAAGGTTTAGTAACCTCCTACAACGGAGTTTTTCCAGCTGTTAACCTATAATCAATTTATTGGCACAAGACTGCTCTACCAGTTGCAAACTGTTTCTGTAGATAACATTCCTCTGAAATTTTTGAAGGCATCAGACAATATAAGAAGTGCAGATAAGCAAATTTTACAATAACTGCCAAGCAATACACCTAAAAGTATGCTTTATACATGCCATAAAAAAAAAACAAGGGACTAGCAATTTTCAGAAATTAATGGGAAACTTATTTGCAACAAATAAATATTAACAATACGCTACAAAATGCAAGTCACCAACGTGTTAATGCTGTATAGAATTATGAGAAGATTCACAAAACTTGTGTCACTAAATTAAAGATGAATGAGTCAGATGAACATCCATCTGTCCGATAATTACGATCACGCCTTGTAAATCACGGAGGAACTGCCCTGTTGATCTCTTCTCTGTCCGCAAAGCCATGGACTGTTCGGTTCACATGACAGCAATGGTCCCACCCATTAGATCTATCTGGTAACACAAACCACAGCAGGCAATGCAGTGTGGTAGAAACTCTTCCTCATGTGTTAGGGAACTGTTCTCAGGGAGAATTCCTAACAATAAAATGCCACATCATCATCATCCGAAGTACACTGACAAATGCTTTATGTGATAAAGGTCAAGAGCTGTATGACGTGTTTTGTCTCTCTGAGGAGTGTAGCAACAGAAGGATTGATATAATAGCTATTAACAGAAAGAATCTGCTGAAATAGTAACCCTACAGTCAGATTTGAAATCTCGATTAGATAACCTCTTGAGGAAGAGAAAAAAAAAAATTTACAAGCCAACTATAAATTATTTTTTTGGAAAAATATAAACTGAATCAAAATAAATTCACTGGCCTGTTCTTTGGTCCACATAGTACCATTACAAAATGTTTTGTGCAATGGAGAGGAACATACAAAATTGGTAAAGATGTGCAGGATCAAATTATTATCAATATAATTACTCTACAGCTATCCCCTCCTCCCAAAAACAATTATATTGATTCAACAACAATTTAATCAGAATGTAATCACAACATATATTCATTCATAGATTTCTGTCCAAGGGTAGGTCTTTCACTACAAACCCAGCATTTTCCAATCTTTCCTATTTTCTGCCTTCCTTTCAGTCTCCACATACAATCCATATTCATTTCATTTAGTGTTCTGCCCAAGGGCAGGTCTTTCACTGCAAACCCAGCTTTCTCCAATCTATCCTCTTTGTTACAATCCATATACATACAGTATCTTAATGACACCTAACTATCTTCTTCTGCCCCGAACTTTTCTATTTTATAAATTTGTATTATATTACTGTTTAATGAATCAATTAACACTTACAAATATTGAATTAAATTTATAATTATATATAGCCTACAGTATTCTTCCTATTCTTCTTATTTATCTCTTATATTCAAAGAACATTCGGAACACCTCAAAATCTCTGCTTCAGTGGCTGACCATGACAATATCTTTGAAAAATATTGGAGTGCAAGAGGTCAAACGTCTAGCATTAGAAAACAATAACATATTCAAAGAACAATCAACACCAGCGCCAATAACTGCGGTTATTTATGATAACTTGCCATTATTATGTCAATATTTTCAAACGTTACAGTCCCTAATGAAGATAAATAAAATATACGTTTGATGTAATTTCAAATAACATTTGTAAGTAATTTAAATCTTAATTCAATTCCATGTGCACTTTTCTATTTGGAAATTTTGAAGCTCGGATCAACTACGAGGTTATTTGGAGTTGTTAAATGTTATGTTTTATTTAACGACGCTCGCAACTGCAGAGGTTATATCAGCGTCACCGGATGTGCCGGAATTTTGTCCCGCAGGAGTTCTTTTACATGCCAGTAAATCTACTGACATGAGCCTGTCGCATTTAAGCACACTTAAATGCCATCGACCTGGCCCGGGATTGAACCCGCAACCTTGGGCATAGAAGGCCAGCGCTATACCAACTCGCCAACCAGGTCAACTATTTGGTGTTGATGGAATTGGTGATAGCGAGATGAGGCCGAGGATTTCCCACAGATTACCTGACATTTGCCTTATTATTGGGGAAAACCTCGGAAAAAACCCAACCAGTTAATCAGTCCAAGTGGGAATCGAACCCGTGCTCAGCACAACTTGTCTTGCAAAAATATTGACTACTTCATTGCTATGGGTTCTGTTCATGGAGATACCATATGTGATGTTAAGTCAAGCTCATTAAACTGATATACTGTATGACAATGTCTTGGATTTACTGGCGTACATTAGTTGTATGGGAAAGCAGCACAGACAACCGATGAAGTACCCATATCCCAACTGAGAAATGTTCACAAATATTATACACTAGCTAAAAGCATCCTGCGTTGCCTGGATTTTCCTTTTTGCTTCTGACTTAAGGAGATCTCGACAACTCAACTATAGAAACCCAAAACGAATTGCTGTCTTTACTAAGCTTTTCTCGTCCCTGGTTTACATAGCGTCATTGACACGAATTAATGACCTTAGCCAAAACGCCTCCCAAGATTAACACAATTTAAAACAACTGAAGATCTGGCATAGAAAAGATGTCATCATGTGCCTTACTGTTTTTGTTTTTAATTAGTTTTGTCTTATAGTTTAGCTAAACAAAAACATCCCCTTTTGTCCCTTTACACCTGTTTAGCATAAACACAATGTTCTACATTGATCTAAAGCTGTGTTGACACAAATTTAATATAATTTCCTGTCTACGTGTGCTTTTGCTTGACATTTAAAGATAGCTGACGATAAAGAGGGAATTCTCTTGTTCTCAGTCTGAACTGCTTGGGGTATCATAGTGAGTTAAAATTTAGGTACCTCTTTATCGGTCGTATCAAGAATCAATATGTAAATAAAAATATATAGGCTATAATAGAATTGGAGAATTTTGTACCTCCTGTCCGCTTTATGCCCACTTATGTCATAGCCAATTTCTTAAATATGACTTGAAAAATTACGTCTTACAAATACTCGTATATAATACTGTATAATAATTATGTCATTTTTATTTTTTGTACAGAATACAGTATAATCTCCCTATAAATCATTTTTGGACTTGAAGAAAAATATTTTGAGAGAAGCGTATTTAAAAAATTAACAGATTGTTCTTTCCAGTAGGTTTAACATACATACTACTGTACATTTCGACATGACAATACAGATATAATTTAGCAATAATACATATTCGGACATGAACAACAATATTTTGAAAGATATATATTTTAGAATTAATACACTGTTATTTTCAGTGAGCTTATTTACATTTACATAATTGTATGGTAACTTTGAGACTGCATAAATAAAATACTACGGATATTTTATTTATGTAGTAAAACCCCCTTTATGTAGAGTTAAAATAAAATAACGTATTTAAAATAATATAAATAAATTATCAAAATAATAAAAAAAATCAGTTAATCTCAAGTTCGAACCTGGGTCCCCCTACAACAAAGCCTTTGACTGTACCACTATGCCAGAGCTGGGCACCAAGAGCGAATTCTACTCTCTCACGGGGAGCCATATGAGTTCTCTTCAACCCCTTTCTTCCCTGCTGTACTCTGTGCAGCGTTGATGCCATGATGAATGAATATTAAGCGTCCTCGTTTAGAGTTTGGATTCGCTCCTGGTGCCCAGCCCTGCACTACGCTATAAAGAGCTACCGTATGTAGTAAAGTGGTTGAATTTACATGTTATGAATACTTTCATGCTTGCTGCCTATTATGTTTGATTTTGAATTCTTAAATATTACACAAAAATGTGTTTTATGCCACATTATATTGTATATTTATGCCATATAACACATTCAATCAAGAGATCGTCCCTCATTTACGTAATTTTAATTTAATGTTATTTTATTTAATATTTCAGTAGCAATATGGTCACATTTACAACGGAGAAAGATGAGCATCACTGCGTTTCTGATTTCAGATTGGATCATGTCCAACTTATACATGCATGTTTGATCGTATTTCTTTCTAATTTTTATTGTTTTCAACAATTTAACGTCCATCTGTCCAATTTTAATGTAGCCTATGTTCTTCTTCTGAAGATTAAATGTGCAAACTTTGGCAAATGTCGGTCAAAGCGTGTAGATTGATATAGAGTACATACATACATAACCACATTGACTTATATGTAAGAAGAAGATAAGTCACGGAAACAAATAATCTAACATTTCTTCACATTCCTCCTTGTAATAAAAAGCAGTCTCTCTTTTAACATTGAAATATGTTTGAATTCTGCACAGAGCTTCCTAAATTACAATTTCTTGCGACAGATATATTAATACAGTTTTAATTCTATGTTGCCATGTCCACAATGATCCAATCCTGTTCCTAATTTCAGAGGACATCACACAACACATTGAGCTGCTAAACGAAGTGTACATCATGCAGACCGAGCAATTATCTGTGTCTGCTCGAATATGCAGAAACAACTTCGGGCACGGCAACTCTCCACTAAAACTAGGCCCTACACCTAAGGAGACATACCTTCCTTCGCCTCCTACTTTTTACCAACATAACACGTGGAGTCCGGGACGCAATACTAGGGGAACGAACCAATTACAGGACATTTTACCCAAGAAATTTTGTAACACAGACAATTTGTTACAGGTACCAAAATGTCACATTTATTATTTGTATCAGTTACTGTATGTATATTTTAACATTTATCATAATCAGTTTTCAGTAAAATCCAAGATACCAGAAGCAAGACAGACCAGACGTCCTGTATTGTTGTTGGTGTAGCAGATCCTATGCATACAATAATTTGTATGTTGGAGTAATATTTCATAACTTATAATATTAATGTAAGTACTTCCCACGGAAGTAAGAAACTTAATCATAAGAGTTATAAGATCTGAAAGGGAGAAATTCTGTATCTTGGAGCTGCACCACATCTAGTGAAAATGTTCATAGCCATGCACCAGACTGGGTTCCTGTCAAGCTGCACAACTTAAACAACAAATAAAAGAAAGATCTAGCTCTAGTGTAGAATCAGCTGCGAGTCTTGTGCAGAATTTAGTGCAAGGAACATCAAGTGAGAAAAACGTAAAGCCACGCCTAGAGACTCCTCTAATTGGACGTATTTCTCTGTAAAAAAAAAAGAACTAAAAAAAAGTCCTAATATTGTACAATTATATATTACTTCCGGTAAATACTGTAACTTTTTATTCTGCTTTAAACCACCACACCTATCAACAATGGGTATTCCACTCAACACAGTAGTCGTTATTGCACTCCACACAGCGACAATGACAATACACGGTATTACTGAGAAGAACAACAATGTACTCCTAATTTCAACTAATGTTCACAAGCACTATGTGCAGAACAAAACTGTCAGTTCTCGGTTCATAGTTCGTTTGCCCTGGCTAGTTCTTCTACTAGTTCACTGCACATCGAACTCAGGTCTTCCAGATATGCCGCACTCGTCGGACGCTGCCACAGTTACGGACCCTCTCAAGTTCAATGCACATCGAACTGAAGTCTTCCAGAAACGTCGCCGCTGTCCAAGACCTGAAGGCTGACTGAAGACTGACTTACTCGCGACTGACTGACTTTCGTCGGCAACTCACGGTGTTATTTAAAAATAGCGTATTAAACGGGACCGTGTATTAGCGAGAGTGGGTCATTGTTGGATTTTTTCAATTTTAACACAAAGGTATGAATCAGCAGAAACATTTGTTGAAGAAATTTAAGGATTAAATACTGTAATTATGCAGGATAAAAGGTCATTTTATTTTCTTTACTTTCAGAAAATGTCAGAAAAAAATACATTGTCTTATCAATTAAAGTGTTCCTTTATTAAAAAAGTCAAAAATTGTTTTCCATCATGCACTTGATCCAGTAGTATGAATAATTGCATTTTCCACATGATTAATAGAAAGTGACATCAGTAATTTGACTACTAGAAACATTAACGAATCTACGAATCACAGATACCATGGCAAGGGTTCCTTGCAGAAAGGATATGGAATGTGTACCGCTTCCACTTCCTCTTCGTCAAGTCTTCACTGACAATGCGATTTAAAACTGCCAGCAAGGATAGGCTCTGAATACAGCAGTCTTGCAGGTACTCAAGGGTCGCATTCCATTCTATTGTATTCACCAAACAAAGACTCCTACAAATCCTTGAATATGCAGGCGCTAGCGGTACGGTAAATGTAGAAGTCCAGGAAAATTTTCTCAGTATCCTTTAAAGTACGATATTTTAGAGTTTCCGGCAGAAGAAAGAATGTATTAAACAGGATGATGAGCATATTAAGCGATGGATTTTACATGGTTTTATATAGGGATGGGAAGGGACTGGACGAAAAGAACGTATAATGCGGTGTAGCGTAACAAAGGGGCAGGTATTATCAGGGTTCCTCTGTATAATCTTTTCTGCCTTCCGAGGAGTCTCTGAAAAAGTCTGTACGTTGGACAAGGAGAGTGAAACCAACATCTATTGAGGATATAGAAAATCTGCCAGACAGGTATAACTTGAGGTTATTAAAGACAGGGAACATTGGCTGCTTCACTTAGAGCCGATTTCACCAAACAGAATTAATTATTCTATTGTCACAAGTAACTTAATCTCAGTATATATTTATTCTCATTTGTTAATCGAGATTATTTTGTGTGCGTTTCACGAATTCTCTTCATGCAGAAAATAATCCCTGTTGGTGAAACCGGCCCTTAGATGCAAATTGGGAAATAGCAATTTTTTTGATTGGTTGGCAATTGCGAATGCTTAAAAAAGAAAAATATTGGATATGCGATGGAACGTTTAAGTTGTCACACAAAATTCCAAACCAGTTGTATAGCATCCACTGTAAAGCGCGTAAAGCGTGGTTCTAGCATTAACTACTAGAAAAAAATCAAGAAACATATGGAGAAATATTCAATATATTAAGAGAAAATGTACAAGGCAAATTTCGGGAGTACTTAAACCCGATTATGTATTAACTGATTACGAGATAGCACTCAGTACAAATTACACGCTACTTCTTTCACTTTTCACAGGCCATGTGGCGTCATATGCAGGCTGAAGATCTTGTTGACTTGTATATGGATGAGAATAATAATAATTAAATTCGTGTTCAGTTCCACTCATTCCCTGCACTGACCATGTGCACCAACAAAGGCGAAATAGCTGACGAGCTGCAAGTTATGTTCTGGGAAGACGTCAGGGGCGGGGCTGACGGGCAGCAGTATTGGGATGGTAGGCCTAATTATGTACATTAACTACCTCGCCTATTCCTTGCGACAAATATTCTTGGGCAAATTGTCCAGTCACGGAACAGACCATTCTCCTAGTAATTCGTCCTGGACCTCTCGCACGTTATATTGGTAATTAGTAGGGAGGGACGAAGATGTGCCTACTTAGCAGGTTATTTTACGACGCTTTATCAACATCTACGGTTATTTAGCGTCTGAATGTGATGAAGGTGATAATGCCGGTGAAATGAGCCCAACACCGAAAGTTACCCAGCATTTGTTCATATTGGGTTGAGGGAAAACCCCGTAAAAACATCAACCAGGTAACCCGGGCCACCTGGTTTCGCAGTCAGACGCGCTGACCGTTACTCCACAAGTGTGGACACTTTGGTGTAGTTCTGCTGGAGAATTACCAAACTTTAATTTCCTAAATTTTCCTAATAACACATTAAACCATTCGAAACTGAAACGCTAACGAACAATACGCTCCTTTAACAACCATATGCCTTTTATTTACGGCTGCAGTCGGAACAACGCTCACAATACTTAAATACTAGTACCAAATTTCTCACATGCTACCGTAGGCCTATTTGGCCAATGCCTTTGTTAATTATAATTAGAATCAACATTATGACATTAATGTAAACGTAATTGCATTATAACAATCAAAATATGTGTAAACATAAATATCGATATCTAATTCATGACAGATGCTCTATGTTGAATTCTAATAGCCTATCATACATACATATGAATGTAGAGATTATATATACTTCGTTTATTTATACTTCAAGAGTATTGTCTCTGGATCTGAATTATTTCCCTTTTCTTGTCCTACATTTGTAATCGTGTAACTGACAATAATCAGGGCTATCAGTCATTAGAATGCAATTGGTGTTATTAATGCGTTTGTAACACAATATGCAATTCGTTTTTTTTATGTGCGATAAATAAAATATGCAGTTATTGTATAAACATTGGTGTAATCAAACATACCTACTTAAATATTTTTCTCATTTAGGCTATTTTATCAGATGTCAGGTTTGTAGTTTCCGATTGAGATAGGTTAGGTGTTCCATTATAGGCCTAATTACTTCATAAAAGTAAACGTATTGCATTATATAATTATATCACCTCACTGCCACTAAATACTGCATTGTAATGGCTGTACTCCAAGGCAGTCAGTGAGGACCGACATTTTATTTACTATAGTTAGGGGACAGAGTACATGTTGATGAAACTTACGCTGAATGCTGACTGCGGAAATTCCCGATTTGGAAGAAATTAAGAGGAACTAGAGGTACTCAGGATGCTTCATGCTGATCAAGCAACTATCTGAAAAAAAAAAGATAGTTTGTTCCATACTTCAATCGAAATTGTCAAAAGTTATTCCCTCACATTTTAAAAACACATTCGTATGTTCAAATTGTTCCTCAATCGCATTTATAAAATTTCACCATTTTGGAGCACAAACTTACCGATCATTACGCAAAATCGAATGCACAGAACACAACAAACCAAAAGGCACTGTCGTCAGTCTTTTGGCACGAACGAATACATTAGAATTTTGTTAGGAAGAAACAGACTTCAAAGAAATAAACACTAATTAAAAACACTCCCTTCCTCCTCGTATTTGACACCCGGCTGCTGTGGATGGGCAGTGCCTATTGACAAGTAAAAATATTGACAGATTTTGACAGTTTTCGGAAATTGAATCTAAGGTCTTCTGTCCGATATGTAGACTTATTATAGGCACAAAATAATTACCTTTTAAATTTTCTACATTATATTTCAATCTAGAAGGCCCTTTGGAATGGTAAACCCGAAATTGCTTCTTTTTAAAAGCAAACGTACGGTGGGCGTGGATTACTACCTACTATAACCATAGCTACTCTCTTGCCATCTAGCGAGCGTAGGTCACAAGAGAATGTACTTCGAACGAAGCACAATAGATACGAGAGCATGGATAAATATATTATCTATGGTAGGCCTATTATCATCATTGATCACATCCAAAGAATACTCTGTGCTCGTTGATCCCATCTTTTTCCGAAAGCGCCAGTGAACTTAAAAATACGGAATTTGATAATTCGTAGCGTTGAAAAAAATAGTTCCTCATTTTTTATTAACAAACTACGACCAGAAACAGAATATTCATGGCTGACGAAGGAAAACAAAACGCAGAACAAGATGGAATTGCTGGAACGCGGCCACAATTTGGAAATCGATATCTTAAAAATGGCGACAATATATTCAAACACAATGCTTGGTAGGACATATTGACGTTTAGCAGTTATGCATTCTATTATACATCTATTAAGTAAGCAGAGAAAGCTTACCTTTAATTTTCTGTGGTGTTTATATCATGTGAAAACGTGTCACACTCGATTCAGAAAAAGATCTCAGCTTGGAACAAGATTTTTAACAAATCCCGATAAGGTGTTTGAGTTCAATGCGTGGTATGTCTGCCCACTAGAGAGATTTGTAAACTCTAAAACAAACTGGTAACATATCCACGTTAACGTACATATTTCCAAGGAAGGCACATAATATAACATTCAGGACTATATACTGTATATTTACACAATGTTTGCACCAATAAACATAACCTCACCCCCACTTCATCTCACTGTTGTCGTAGTCTGGAGACTAGCGTTTTTGTTGCGTACAGTGCACCCAACTTGTTTTAAAAGGCAGTGTCGGTAATTTATTTTGTATACAAAGGTTGGGATTTTGGGGGAAGAGGAGAAGGAAGGTAACCATGTTAAGTTTATCCAGGCCTTTTCTTTCACACCACCACAGTAGGTGGCAGCAGAAGGTTGAATCATTTCTCTATTAATAATGGTTTCTAGTAAGAGCAGGGACATGTACTGATTTGTAGTGCGTGTATTTTGACATGCGTCATGAATGTGACTTTGCTTTCCCAGATTTTGAAGTTTCCCACGTGTAATCTGTTGTACTGCAGTGATCTTTAATGATTATTGTACTGATGTGCAGTAGTTGTCTTCCCAGTCAATGGTTTCTTATTGTCTTGGAGCAGTCAGGAGATCGGAATTTTTTTTCCTCCCCTTTTGGCTCTCTTAGATATACCTTCATGTCTTTTATTAATTGGTTATTGCCTGCAGGGTGTTCCGTTTCAGAAACCGGACTGTTGCTTTGTATTCCATAATGATCTTCGTGAATACCTTGAAAATTGTGTTTTCCAAAGCTATTCCTCTATATGAATCAGGCGATGTGTTGTCGCCTTTGCCTTTGTACATTATTTTGATTCTGGAGGTACTTGTTAAATAATATTGTCCGATTTCCTTCAATTCCTCGTCCTGTAGCAGTAGACAGAGTGTCATCTAGTCGGGTTGTTTGCAGGGACAACGTGCAGTGGGATGCTGCACAGGAAGAGCTGGCGCAGTGCAAGGTTCTGCAGAATTCGTCCGTGCTGGCCAGTCAGGCGGAGCGGGACCAGTACGAGAGTGGAGCGAGCAGCTACTGGGACGCATTCTATGGTGTGCACCACAACAGGTTCTTCAAGGACCGACACTGGCTCTTCACGGAGTTCCCCGAGCTCGCTCCACAGCAGCGCTCCAGGGTCCTGGAGATCGGCTGTGGGGTAGGCAACACTGTGTTCCCCATCCTGCAATACAGCGCAGATCCGGAACTGCTCGTGTACTGCTGCGACTTCTCTCCAGCAGCAATCGAGATTCTCAAGGAGAATCCTGAGTATGACTCCAAAAGGTTGGTTTGATGAGGGAATACAAACTGCTAAAACTTGAAGAAATCCTTACTTACTGGCTTTTAAGGAACCCGGAGGTTCATTGCCGCCCTCACATAAGCTCGCCATCGGTCCCTATCCTGAGCAAGATGAATCCAGTCTCTACCATCACATCCCACCTCCCTCAAATCCATTTTAATATTATCTTCCCATCTACGTCTCGGCCTCCCCAAAGGTCTTTTCCCCTCTGGGCTCCCAACTAACACTCTATATGCATTTCTGGATTCGCCCATACATGCTACATGCCCTGCCCATCTCAAACGTCTGGATTTAATGTCCCTAATTATGTCAGGTGAAGAATACAATGCGTGCAGTTCTGCGTTGTGTAACTTTCTCCATTCTCCTGTAACTTCATCCCTCTTAGCCGCAGATATTTTCCTAAGAACCTTATTCTCAAAAACCCTCAATCTCTGTTCCTCTCTCAAAGTGAGAGTCCAAGTTTCACAGCCATAAAGAGCAACCGGTAATATAACTGTTTTATAAATTCTAACTTTCAGATTTTTTGACAGCAGACTGGATGACAAAAGCTTCTCAACCGAATAATAACAGGCATTTCCCGTATTTATTCTGTGTTTAATTTCCTCCCGAGTGTCATTTATATTTGTTACTGTTGCTCCTATAAAATTAAGTACCGGGTCTTTCCCGGGGGTAAAAGGCGGTCAGAGCGTGGTGCCGACCACACCACCTCATTCTAGTGCCGAGGTCATGGAAAGCATGGGGCTCTACCTCCATGCCCCCCAAGTGCCTTCATGGCATGTTACGGGGATACCTTTACCTTTTACTGTTGCTCCACTTGAAGAAATCCAGCTTACTTAAAGTATTTCACACTAAAAGTGTCAGGGATGTGAGGAAATCCTTATGATTGCAGTAGAGTAAATAAATACAATTTCTTGTAAGATTTAAGTTTGTCTAACGGACAGAATAAAATGTTATAAATAACAGACAATCCTCGAATAATGATAATAATTATGATAATAATAATAATAATAATAATAATAATAATAATAATAATAATGCATTAAAACAATGCACTAGGCCTATTAAGAGGAAAGTAAAGAACTGTTGTTGAGCAGCAGATAACTGGTATCTTGTATTATAAGAATATCTCATAATATTATTATTTATCCATCTATGTGTAATGCCAATCTTGTATTAACTTTCTACAGTTAATTGTGCACGCAAATCATAGCCGAATATTTTAAATTCCAAGTAATACTTGTCTTTTTCACTGGGAAAGAAATAGAAAAATTGATCTTTCACTTATCTGGGAAGTACGGTAAATAAAGATGGTGGTGCAGATGAGGATGTGGAAACCAAAAGCAAACAGTGCCTTTATATAATTATACCCTATATGGAGAAGTTGTATAATATTAAAAAAGGAAAAAAATTAGAATTTTTTTTATAAAATGTGAAGTCATTACTCTTACATGTCTGTGAGACATGCAATGTTGGCAATCAACTACATCCTAACAAGAAAATGGCGCTGGATCAAACATATGCTAAGAAAGCCAGAAGAATGCATAAAAAAAAAGCAGCAATAGATTGGAACCTTCAAAGATCCAGAAAACGTGTAACACTTGAACTATAAAGGAAGAGATCAGGGAGTTGGGGAACGTGAAATGATGGCAGGAGACGGGATAAATGAAAAATGATACCTTGAGTCCTATGCGGCAGGACATAACTGCATTCATACACATTATGCATCACCACGATGAAACTTATTTTGTGATGAATTTCATAAGGGTTCTCCTTCACTAGGGACCTACCCAAAAAACAGATGATTGATGCTGTAATTTTGCGAATGTCTTAAGTGGCAAAGCCATTTTACATTGCATGTTACCTGTCGCCATTGTGCTGCCATCTTTGTCTATATAAAATTTACTATTTCATTATGTCATTGGTAACTACTGCCAACTTACAGGCTATTAATGTGGTGTTTTGTATTTTTAACGATTATACTGTGCAGTTACTTTAAGATTTCACTCTAAATTTCATTCTTGTGTATGTTTTCGCAGATTATATAAACAGAAAAGTAGTAATTATTAAGGTTTAAAAATTTAATAAAAAAATGTGGTCTTGTAAGCCAAAAATGAAGAATAGCTAATGCTTTTCTGCTGAAAATCCCCTATTACATTAAACTGCATACAGAACATTTTACCACACATTTCTACTGCAAACTACGCTGATGTAAATTAAATTTCCAGTTTCCAGAGTCACATTTGTATTATATAAGTTTCAATGCAAATTCCCAAAACGTTCTCAATTTGCTCGGCATATACTTCATTATATGATTCCTGTTTGAAATGAGTAAGTGCTCTATTTAAATAAGCTGTAAATCCTTCTTTAATTTCAGCTTGAATCAGTTACTTAGCTTATATTAAAATAGGTTACATCATTCTGGCCATTGCAGATGTGTGGCTTTTGTGTGTGATGTGACAGACGACGACTGGCAGGCACCATTTCCACCCAACAGCCTGGACATAGCAGTCATGATATTTGTTCTGTCAGCAATTAATCCTGACAGGTAGGTACCATTCCCCTGGACATAGCAGTCATGGTATTAGTGCAGCTCAGTGCAGAGGTTGGCATGTGTTGCAGGATGGCACATGTGCTGCGCAAGGTGTTCCAGTACCTACGTCCAGGCGGCCTGCTCTTGTTTCGGGACTATGGGCGGTATGATATGGCACAGCTGAGGTTCAAGAAAGGAAGGTGCCTTTCAGACAACTTTTATGTAAGGGGTGATGGCACCAGGGTCTACTTCTTCACTCAAGGTATATCACGTCATCCAGATTCTCCCCTCCTCTAACCATGCTGTAGTTTTATTATGAATTGCTAGGCAGGATGGACTTGGAGAGCAGTACATGTACAATTATTTGTTGAAGCTGTATTTTCTTGCATGAAAATCTTTCCATAAGAACATGTTTTACCGTTAGTCTGGGAAGACGTAAAATCAAATGACTGTAACAACTATACTAGTTATATTAGTTGCAATATGACGTTAAAACACGTGAGTCTTTGTCATTCTTTTTACGAATATAAGAACAAAAGAAGTCATATTGTCACTCGATAGCGACTGTAAGGGAATTAGCAAAATGTATGTTGTGTTGTGCAGAATTTGAAAGAGTAACATCAGTTCAACATCGTTGAGTAGCTATGCTGTTCAGAGAGCTCCACACTTCTTGGTGGCCATAGGCGTGTTCTCGAAACCGAAGCTTTTGTTAGCGCTGGTATGACAGCGAGTACCAAGAAGAGTCTTAGAGATAGCTACGTCATACATTACCTGGAACTTAACTTCACCCTTTCTGCATGCAGTGTGTTCAGGCATTACATGATGTGGATCCAGAAAGGAAACACTTGTTTTTCATAGCACAGCTGCAACAGGAAAAACAACATGGGCATGGCGTTCAATGAGGAAAAGAAGTTCGTGAATAACATTCGACATCAACTGACTTGGTGGCCAATTACACAGCAGTCAATTGTCCGGACCTGATGCCACTGGATTTCTTTGGGATTTGTGAACAATGATGTCTATGCAGAGCAGCCCAGGGACATTGATGATCTCAAAGCAAAGATTTGGAAAGCTACCCTTGAGATGTTAGGAATAAGCCTGACTAGCCTATATGAACTGTATTGTGTGGCATGCTGAGGTGTGAACTCCCATGCCTCTAGAATGCATTTACAGATTACTAAAAAACAAGTAACAGTTCTCTTGTTGCAGCATTTTGTGGTCCGAAATGGATCAGCCTATAATATTAGCAGTTACCTATGACTACTGACAGATTGCTGGAAAGCAAAAGGTCCCATTGTATATGTACATTAAAATAATACAGCTGTAACATCCCTTTGTCTTTCTTCAAGTCTGGTAGTGTAACATTATTACAATATTCAACACAGGTTTACAATTCTACGACATCACGATTTATTTGAGACATAATTGTTCACTGTTTAACCCTAATTTTTAACAGTCTCCCGTATTATTTTTCTCCCTTATTTTTGCATAATGTAAACATTTTTATTTTAAATATTTGGTTTTGCCATCAATGATGATTTACAATGATGAGTTTTGTTGTTCAAGAGATGGATTAAAATATGCAGTCTTTATAGAATGTAATGCTCACCAGAAATGGATTTTAGTGCTCACCCGTTTAAAATCAAACAGTATTAATGTTATAAATTTGGAAAAACTGGCTAGTTTTGTTCTAAACATACCAAGTAGTAATGCTCATACAAAGAGGCTGTTCCAGCTCATGAACAATAATTGGACAGATGTTCGAAACATGAGCACGACATATTTAATCAAATCAGAGCTGCAAACTGCAGTCGACTTCAACTATTACACGGGACAAAATCTGTCTCAAAATACTCGTAATTTAATTCTAGTTGACGAAGGGTAGAATAAAGTTTTTTTTTTTTTTGTAACTGAACCAAATAATTTGTCTATTTTCTATGTGAAATTTTGTCGTTTCCATAGCATTTTCTTAAAAAAAAAAGTTGGCAACTCTAGTAACTATATGCAATAGCAAGTTATTTTACACGATAGATTACGGTGATCAATAACAGTGTAAAGTTCCTTATTTTTAAAAGTGATCTAAAGTAATGCGATGTTGGAGTGCGAGTTTTGCAGTTCGATTCCTGACACACTAACCTCAAGTTAGCCATTTCCATCTTATGTTGCAGATGAAGTGAAGGACTTGTTCTCAACAGCTGGCTTTGAGGAGATCCAGAACCTCGTGGATCGACGCCTGCAGGTGAATCGTGGTAAGCTGCTGACCATGTATCGTGTGTGGATTCAGGCCAAGTACAGAAAACCACCTGTAGACACGGCGTGACGCACGAGGAGACAGTCCAATGTGAAAGAAGGCAAAGACTGTATGGTACAAGACAGTGCGGGTGCTACAAGTTACAATTGTGTATTTTAGTGTAAAAGTGTGTTGAGCTCTGTATTGGTGTTTATTAAACGTGACCATGGAAAGTGAGAAACTGGGACTGCACATGACCATTAGCTCCATACCACATTGAAGAGAGGATAATTATTAAGTGCAGAAAGTTTTCTGTCCGAATATTGGACTAATGGCTTTGTTGCCAAATGTTTAGACATTTGAAAAACAACAGTTTTCTGTCCGAAGGCATATGTCACTGTTAATGTCAGACAGGGACATTAAGCGTAGCAGCTTCCTTGTGCTGTTCTACCATCGTCCTCACCCATTCCCTACACACTTACACACACACTCACCCTAGTGCACGACAGCTACACATCATGTATGACGTGGCCTGCCGCAGTGGTGTGCAATTTGAAAATGGGTCAGTCCCATCATCTATCTGCAACATGTGGAAATCGAATCATGCAAACGAAATGGGTAGGCAGTAGATACACACAGTTTTCTGTCCAGGAAAGAATAGTGCGACATTTCAAAACACAACGTAAAAAGCAGTACCAGCAGATAACAACGTTGGAACAGCAACCATTCATGGATTTCTGCAGTAGATATTAGTAGAGGAAGCACAAGAAAAGCTGCCACGGAAATTTGTGCAGACTGTATGGCTTCCCTTCATTCAGCTCACTGCTGGCTGGCTGAGGACTGTGACAACGTTTCGAGTGAATGGTTAAATGTTTCATTGGCTGGTCATGATAATATCTTTGAAAAATATTGGAGTGCAAGAGGTCAAATGACTTTATTGTCAAACGCCTGGGATTAGAAAACAACAACGTTTCGAGTGAGATTTATCAAATTATCACAGCATGTATAACATAAGGTGAACCTTGTCGCAGAGTAACAGATAATATAACATTGTTGAAACTGCAGAAGTACAATTTTTTTATGTATGAAAACCCAAAATGGTAATAACAAAAAAATATATATGTAATTGTATAATAATTGATATGTGGCATTGTAATAAACACTAATTTATACTTTACTGTTTAATTTTATTTAAATATTTCGATCACTAGAGTAATATGGTTGCTTTATTGCAATCTGTCATATGAAATTCCTTGTTCTTTGATATTGTCCATCGACAAATTATTTTATGCAACAGCAGTTTAGTATACACATTTAATGTAATTCCTAACCATACATTACAATCATGGAAATGTATAGGGTGGGTCATAAGTCACCGTACCCTTAGATATATACAACGTAATATACTGTAGATTTACTAATCACTAAACCTGATGACAAAAGGGTGCAGCAACACTGAAAGACAGTTGACAACAATGACCAAAACATTTGGTAGCAGTGACAATAACAGCTGAATAATGATAGTGGAATTGTGAGCAAGATGGCAGATACGAGTAATTATTCGCTTGAAGAGTGGTTGGTTGCGAGTGTTTGGATCCACGAAAGGCAGCACGGGGCAGACAATGCAGCAAATTATGACACAGTTTGGAAGAAGATTTGGAAGGCCGTACCCAGAAAAGCAACACTGTTTTTTTTTATTTTAGTAGGTTATTTTACGACGCTTTATCAACAGCTTAGGTTATTTAGCATCTGAATGAGATGGTGATAATGCCAGTGAAATGAGTCTGGGGTCCAACACCGTAAGTTACCCAGCATTTGCTCATATTGGGTTGAGGGAAAACCCCGGAAAAAACCTCAACCAGGTAACTTGCCCCGACCGGGAGCAACACTGTTAGCTTGGGGGAAGCGAGCGTTCATTACTGGCAGCGTCAAAGTGGTGGACCAGTTGTCAGACTCAACACACGACAGATTACCAGCACCATTACCATGGCCTCCACGAAGTCCCAGCTTGACAATACTGGACAACAGCCTGTGGGAGTATACAAAAGAAAAAGTGGTTGCTAGACAGTATCAAACAAACGAACTGAAAGACACAGTGACAGACGTAATGCTACAGCAGTCACGTAAAACATCACAAAGGATCTGGAGACGTATCCAACTCTGCATAGACAATGATGGAGCTGTCATGATGATTCTTTGGTGATCATAGCAAAGATCATTTGCTTCACCTTTGATTGAGGTCGTCAAAATTTTTTTGATCATGAGGAAGCTGAACCTCTCCACTCATTGAACTGTGATTTCAATTCCGGCTCAAAGTCTCTAACCCAAGTTTCATCAATAGCGACAATTCGATGCAAGAATGGTTGAATTTCAACATCGAATCTTTGTTTAAGCAAGGTTACAATGTCCAGGTGTTTCTGCTTTTGTTCAGCAGTCGAGTAGTGAGGAACCCATCGCACAGAAATTTTTCTCTTCTTTAAATTATTTGTCAGAATACGGAATACTGACCATTGGTGGAATCTCCGTGGCTTCAGGAAGTTCCCCATTTGTTGCTCTATGATCTTTTTCAGAGCATCTGCTACAAGTTTCGGTTAATTTTATGTTTTCGGTCTTCCTGATCTTGGATCACTACAAATACGATGAGCCCAACAAGAAACTGCTACAATCCGCTGTGAACTCATCACAAACTCCATTTGAAGCACTGTGGATTTCTGTGGCGTTTTTGCCAGGTAGAGTTTCGATCTTCACAGTAACAGTACCGAGACACTTGCAGGCTCCACTTCTAGCTCTCGTTATTTAAACACAGATATGCTATGGATGAAAAACCCATGCTGCTTCATAAAGCTTTCACTGTTGTTGCGTTACTCTATCTGCAGTACTGCTAACCTGTGCATTATTTATGAAATGACCCTCGTATTATTATTATTATATTGAAAATGCTATGAGGCTACATGCATATTCAAATTTTGCATTGCAAAATTGGTGAAACTGCAGTACAGTACTTCGAAGATTTCTTTAATGTGAGTTTTCATGGTCATGGAATCCACATTACTCCGACCTCAGTCAGATATCATAAATGTGTCGATGGTTAGGTTATTTTACGATGCTTTATCAATATCTTACGTTATTTAGTGTCTGAATGAAGTGAAGGTGATAATGCCGGTGAAATGGGTCCAGGACCGAAAGTTACCCAGCATTTGCTCATATTGGGTTGAAGGAAAACCCTAGAAAAAAATCTCAACCAGGTAACTTGCCCTGACTGGGAATGGATGTTTTAAAGTGTGCATGTCACATAAAAGTGGCTATTGTCTTTCATTGTTTTTTCCATCCCGTCAAGAGTGATGCTCACATATCGTATAGACAGTATATAAATCTTTACCTTTCCTGAATCCAAATGCAATTTATCAGTCTGTTTGCCATCATTTTTGCCAGGTTTTGCTATGAAAGGTAGGCTAATATTATACAATTTCCAACATTACTGGCAGCTGTGATTAGTAAACATGATATGACTTCTTTCTCTATTACATCAGTATGGAACTGACTTGTGCACTGCGATCACACTCCTACACCTTTGGAAGTAACACAGGGTTAGGTACTTTGGGATCAAAATAACAGGATAAATATACAAAATCAAATAAATTCTTATTATATATACTTTATCTTTTAAAGAATTTTTGTACATCCCAAAAATAAATGCCTGGGTGTTTCCTGCTATAAAATTCAGCTGCCAACAACCTCAACTACAACTATACAAGATTTTCCGCTGCTTCAATCTTCAAAGGTGTTTGCTTGCAGGATTAAGAAGTTACACAGACAATTGACCAATCCTACATGAAGTTCCAGAGCAGTCACTGCTGAGAACAGTCTGCACACCAGTTGGAATTTATGGTGTCAAGACAAATGGCATTTTATGTGGGTTTTTCAGCCCCTCTACAAATGAACATACATGTACATTCGTGTGCAGCGACTGTGCTGGACCTTCAATACAGACTACATTACACAACAATGTAGTAAACACGTAGAAAACTGTATAAAAATTATTCGCCAGGCATTTATTCGAGTATAAGTAAACAACACTGAGGTGCCTGCTGTACCAGTTAAGATGCTTCTTTTCAGAAAAGAAGTTCAGGAAAAAATTCCATAAATATTGAATTCTTACAAAATCGAGTTTCAGTTTCAAAAACCACATTGTCACAAATACATTAACATTCCTATATATATATAAATACTGTATAAGCTTTTCTATTTACAATAAGAGGGGAAGAAATTTAAACTGCTTAGTTATCTCTGATGCTGTGGCTGCCAGTCTTTCGGACGGGGAAGGGGAGAGGACCTTCTAGGACACCCAGAAGCTGATCACGTGGCTGTCTGCCATTCTGACGAGACTTGTATATGGTTATTCTTATTCAGACAGGATAATGAACACATTTGCTCATCGGAGTGGCAGTCTGCGCGCATCAGAAGGAGCTGTCCCTAGTTTTTGTGGCCTGTGCTGGAAGTGCATCACACACATTGCAACTGTCATGTGATGGGTAGCGGCAATATGCGAGATGCACTTCTCTTACCCTGCTTTACCTTCTGCCACGTGGTCGAACTACATAACGTAACTTCTACGACTGCCTTAAGATCCATGTGTCAATTTTGTACTATCTGGACAAAGATCTCACGGCATCAAGTTAGTAAGTAAAATAAAAACCCATTTCTTTTGATGGTTTTCTACGACACAACGAAACAGGACAGCTCATGAAATAATGGTGTCATGAATGGGGTAATCAGTCCAATAACAAAAAGCAACACGTTTCGAAGGTGCTATCAGTAAGAAAGCGAATCTTAACCACGGGGCTATTAGATCTACCTATCTAGTCTGTACAAATCCTACGAGAGGAGATTCAACCCTCGAAATGTTGTACTTTCCTAACAATTTCAGTATTGGAAAAAGTTCAAACTAATACATCCCATTAATGAAACAAGTCCATATTCAATATTAGCTTCATATACAGTTGAACCACGCCTTGACATCCCCACAATTTACATCTTTTCTGCCACAAGCAGTACACACATTTTTTGGATTCCATTTGTTGTCATATGTTCACAATGTACAGTAGCCTTTCTTGCTCTGTATTTGCCCATGTCAAATATGAAGTCGATCAGCAATTTACACTTATATTAGCTTTGGTCAATATAACTGCTTCAACATAAAACAGTACTTAACTATAATAAAATAAAATTACATTACAAATATCACTTCACGTTTCTACAACACGTTCAAATTCCAGGAGGTCCAAGTGAAATTTGGGATGGAAAAAAGATAGTGCTTGGTGAGTTTTGTGGGGTACTCCCATTTCCCTATTAGTATTTCACCAATGAGGTGCCGACATGCCATACAGTTATTTCAGCACACACTACATTGCGAGGTATTGGCCTCCTCGATCCTGATCCAAGTCCGTGCCATGTTAAAAGAAAAGGTGTACGCAAACAATTTCCATACACTCGAAGAATTGAATTAGAAGAAAGTATTCGGCATGTGATTTCAACAATTTCGGCAGCTGAAATTCGTCAAGTGCTTAATAACTTGTTCAAAAGGTGCCAGATTTCTCTAGCAGCAGAGCGATGTCATTTTGAGCAGCTTCTGTAAATAAAGGTAAGCTTAATCTAGTCACATTACTTCTTAGTTTACGCACAACTCAGGGAAGACAAGCCGGGCCGTGGGAAATGTGGGCAGGCGATTGCATCCTACATGATAAACCCTATATTACAAAGGTGAATATGAGTACCATCAGCAAAAACTTGGGAATTTGTTTGTAATCATTAACACTATCACCACAAGGCAACGAACAAATGTCAGCTACCAACATTCAACAGTTGTAAAAAATACAGAAAAATTATGTGCCTGTTGGAAAGATTTTTTAAAATCTAATTTCGGATAAATACAATGGATGTATGTGACTAAGACTTGATAAAGTGTGAGTAATTTTGTTAATGATTAATTGTGCAACTGATTTGCATGGAACACATTTAGTTTTCTGGTTGCATAACCACTTTGATCTGATATGCCACTAACAACAACTGCTTATTCAATACAACTTCACTCGCATGTCCATCATCATCTTCTTCACTTCGCAGGTTAGGAACTATCCTGTTCTGACTTCAGCTTTCCATCTTTGTCTTGTACGGCCAACATCTCTTCTTTCTGTTGTGTATACAAGATTGCCTGCTTTACAATTCTTTTATTTTCCATTCTTGACAGATGTTCAGTTCAACAAATTCTATTATCTTGGATCTTTTCTTCTAATTCTGCTCTCATTTGGTCATTTCTAATCTTGATCAGCGTTGTAATCCCTTCACTCTCCTGAGAAGTTTCATTTCTGATGACTATTTGTGATGCATATCTTTGCTTCATTATCCACGACTCGCAACCATGCAATAACAATGGGACTGCTAATGTTTTATAAAATTTCAGCTGTCTCTCTTTTCTTGTTTTCTGTTAATGCACCACAGGCACCTTGAAATGTATGCAATTTGGTGATAATCGCAGGTACTGACTTTCTCTAAACCAATTCAGCTGCTCCTACGAAGCACTGTGGCATTGAGATGAGAGCACGACTTGGAAACACTTGTTTTCTAAAATAATCTTACTTGTGCTTGGGAGTTTTTCTTGAAATTCCATTATTTTGGTTTTCTCTATGGATATTTTCAGTCATATTATCTATAGAGTTTATTTGGTGTAGCACCACTTGCTAAGATATCTCCATTTCCTTTAATTAAAATCTTGAAATTTATACTATTTTCCTTGGTCCCCTGAAAAGTGTAAAAGCGGGGTTCAACTGCATTTGATACTTCAAAAACACGTTTTCAGGTATGTGCATTGGCGTCAAATGCTACAATAATCGCAAATTCAAAGTGAACAGAGACATCCACCTCACATTGTACATATTTCCAATACCGAAACTGAGGAACTCTCTATGGCAGGAAGACAAAATAAACCAGGAGGTGTGGCCGCTGCCACCACCACTGGCCTCCAACCGGTTGGTGTCGAAGGCACGCTGCAGTAGGGATATGTGCAGGTCCACACACCATGGCCACCACACTGCTGACAGAGAAAAACTTCCCAATGCTGCCTTTCTTAAGATTCTGAGCAGGCTACATGGTGAAAAGTTAGCCCAGCTGCCTGCCAGCCATGGCATGTGGACGAGTTGTGTACACCATATCAAAAGGAAGTGTGAATGCTTTTGTTACAGTAAAAAAACACCCAATGAAAAAGTTTTTATAAATGAAAAACTGGCAAAAGGTGCACGTTATGATCGTGTGTTAAGGCCTCTTGTTTTCAAATGGCAATGCTGGCTGCTTAAGGCTTGACTCAGTGCAACGAGACGGCATGTTAGGGACTAATACTATTCACTCAGCTGTGGAACTCTGGCAGGGGCTTCACGATGCCCTCAGTGAAGGCACGGTGCACACTCTCGCACACGAAGCGGTATTGGCTCTGTAATCACACGAGAAAACACATTGTGTTCACTTCAGTCTTCTGTTATATCTCAATATATAAAAGTTAATGTGGATATGTATACAAATCTACATGCTTTGACCGATATGTGCCAAAGTTTGCACATTTAACCTCCATAACCAGGAGAAAAACATAGGCTACATTAAAATTGTGCAAATGGACGCTAAATTAATTAAAAAATAAAAAATAGAAATAAACACGATCAAACATTCATGCATAATATTAAAATGCAATCTTCTATAGTCAATTGTTTTTTTATTATTGTCTGTTATATTCAACATCGATTTTCACGAGGCCATAGAAATTATAACACGAAATTGAATAACATTGTTGATACACATCATGAAGGCTAAAACTAGGCAATTCATGCAATAAGTATCTTTACACAATCCAGGACCGTATTATGAATTTCTCGATGCAGTTGTACGTAGTGAGCAGACTGTGTTTTATCCAACTGAGTTCTTGAATTCTTTGAAACCACAAGGATTACTACCATATAATTTAATACTTAATATTGAATCACCAATAGTACTATTGCGAAATACTGACTCACCAAAATTATATAATGGAACAAGAATTGGTGTGAAAAAACTCATTCAAAACGTAGTAATAGAAGTGACAATATTAACTACTAAACGAAAGGAGAAGTTGTTTTATCCCACACATTCCTATGATACCCACTAACATACCTTTCGATTTTAAGTAACAGCAATTTCAGTGTGACTAGCATTTGTAATGGCCATATTAAAATTAACCTCAAGGACAGTTCCTCAAAGTTGCAAACATTAACTTAAAAACTCCGTGTTTTTTATTCCAACTAACAAACAGGGCCAACAAAACAATCTTTCCAAATAAGAATTACCGCACAGCCACTGATATTCACTGTACCACGCACTTTCAAAATGTTTGGTGTAAGATCTTGCACCTTTTCTGATGATAAATTAAGAAGAGGTGTTTGTTTCTCTGCTAATAATACATTTCTTTTATCACCTTCAGTCTTAGGGAAAATGGTGTCTGTAACACACTACACACTATATCGTTTATAGGATACATTCCCCAATTTTAATAAAAATATTTGAGTCACTACTTTAAAATAATTACGAAATATTCTAAATGATCGTTTTAGCAATAAGACAGAACACAATAGTGATTCACACGTTTCACAAACTGAAATGAAGAGGAAGAAGGAAATGTGAACAGACAAGGTATATATCTTAATGTACTCATGTGACATTAGTGATTTAGCCGTGTCAAAAGGCTACAAGAGTGCTTGCAGCTACAAAACAAATGTGTTATAAAAAATTCAAATATCCTAGAGAAAAGGCTCTATAAAAATCTTACAAGGGTTCATTGCCATGGTTACCATAAACAAATTAGCTATGCCTTGGGAAGAGGAAAATAGCTGCAATCTCCACTCCTCCCTTCCCCTCTCTCGCGACAAGTTACTGTACAAAGGGACGAGTGTTTCACAGTGCAGAACATATCACAACGCGGAGTGTAATGAAGTGAAATAAAATAAAATACTTGTAAATAGGAGAAGCTGCGCTCAGTAAACAGGTGGAGTGCCGCTTGATGAGCTTCACCCGATCTAGATAGCTGATCTGGTTGCAACAATGAATCGAAAACTAAAGAACATTTATTTGGTTTACAAGCTTGGTGGAAGTGTGTCAATTAAATTTAGCTTCTACAAATCATTTTCCTAAGGTAACGCACGGAAATATAACTACTTCAGTACACCATAGTAATATGATAAGCGTAAGTAATCACTTTGTGATTCAAGACAGTGCATTATTCCGTCGGACCCCGGTCACTGCACCTCTGGACATTGTGCCACTGTCACATATTCTGTGACACAATACATGAGAGTAGGGGAACACAGAGGTAGAACTTCAACTGAGAAGGATTCAATCCGGCATTGGAACTGGAATCCAGTGTGGTATGTAGAACTGAAATACCGGGTTCAAGTCCCGGTGCCGGAGAGAATTTTTCTCCATTCTATACATTCTTCGCCATATGGTAAAGCAGAATTCCTGACTCAACTCACGGCTGTCTGGATCATCATGGCGCGCTGGTCCCGCATGGCTCGCACGATGTCCAGTGGGTACACGGGCTCATTGGCCTCGATAAGGCACATGGCGGTCTCCATGAGGATCAGCACACCAGTGCGCCCGATGCCTGCTGAGCAGTGCACCACGGTGGGCTCCACCATGCCGACCCGTGCCTTGCGCACCCTGTCGGTGAATTCCAGGAACTGTGCCGAGTCGTCAGGCACGCCGTGGTCGGGCCACGCCAGGTACTGCATGTGGCTGATGTGGCGCTCCTCCTCCGTCTGCAAGGGAACCTCAGCTTCATGCTACTGTGTTGCAGCCTATCAAGTGCAATTAATTAATTATGGTTTATTTAACGACGCTCGCAACTGCAGAGGTTATATCAGCATCGCCGATGTGCCGGAATTTTGTCCCGCAGGAGTTCGTTTACATGCCAGTAAATCTACTGACATGAGCCTGTCGCATTTAAACACACTTAAATGCCATCGACCTGGGCCGGGATCGAACCCGCAACCTCGAGCATAGAAGGCCAGCGCTACAGAGGCCGACTTCTATCAAGTAGGCGTAGCAGAGCAAAGGAAGCTCAGTGCTTCAAGAAGACAATACTCAGCACTGACACTGTTACCATCAGCTGGAGTCTTTCCATGCAACAACACAAGATACCTGCTTACCTCGAGTCATTACATGCCGATTAACACACCAGCAACCCATTTTTGATGTTTTCTGCTGAGGTAGTTGACTACATGCTGTCACATGGTTCAATAATCAGAACCATCAAGTGCATGCAAGCTTTTTCGAGCATTCCTCGAGTTTACAAACTGTTCAACCCCTTAACAGCCTGCTTCGCAGTTCTACAATGCACGCATTGGATCAAATTAAATGTATGCTTCAATAATCTTACAGTGACCCATTTTTTAAATATATTCATAAATTTACACGGCGTTGTAGAGGTAAAATAAAATCAATAATTTATTACTTCCTGGCGGGGACACAGCAGTGGTCATCAGCACAGTGCACCCTTGGTCTAGCGGATAAGAGATTGCACTATGGCTGCTGGCAGGTATGCTCTCTCCCTTTTCCTGCTGCATGACAGGGTATATTACGAAGCACTGCTTACTCATTACCCAATTCAGCGAGTGCTGATGTAAGAGTTTGTCGAGCTTCAAACATGACCTCAGAACTATTTACCACCAAAAGACAGGAAAGCAGAACCAAATGGAAATGTTGGAAAACAAAGCTATTAAATTTGGTAGCAAAGTAGGACTGCTACAGAAACGCAAATATACTGTGTATGTACCTTGTTCTGAGCTTCATTTTTCTATTAAGACAAAACAATACTACGTACCTCCAGATTGGTGAGGCGGAACTCCCTGAACACAAAGCTGCCTGTGGGCTCCATCTCCTCCTTGGTGCACGTGATGTGCAGGTGGCCGAGCTCTAAAGTCTGCAGCAGGGCGGGCCAGTATTGGTGACATTTGGTGCGACCCCGTTCCACCAGCGGTGTCACCATCACAACCAGTGTGCTTTGCACCTCCACCACCATCTGCCAGAAATCCGCCACTGTGTTTGGCAGTGGACCTGTGGTCACCAACACTCAACGTTAATGCTACAAGATGTAAGACTGAAAAGTAGCAAGCTTACTTTAACTTTAATTGGACTTAAGCTGCTCCCTCATATCAATTAACAAAATATACAGAAGCAGTGAAAAATAATGAATACAACTAAAACTCTCTTAAAAACAATTTACTGATATAATTAAATTCACATTATTACCTTTCGCAATTATTTTGCTTACACAAATGGCAAAATGGAGTCCCTGAGCTAAACTAATTGTGATGCAGGAATGCCTATCTATGTTGCTTATTCAATAAAGTCAATTCATAGGCTAAAATGTCTCACATCACAGGATGATGGTGCAAATTCCAGAATAAAATGTTCTGTTTTGTCTTGCACAAAGTCTCGTCTTGGCTCTATCAACAATATCCAATGACTTTTCCTTGTAGAGAATGTCGGACTGTAACTTCTTCATACTGTCAGACTGCTTTCAGCGACTCCTGCACAAGAGTGCTTTTCTTTTTGAAATGGACGCAGTAGCCAAGTAATATCGCACATCCTGTGAAGCTTCCACAAGAACTTTCTTTGTTGTGGAAATTATTTTAATGACGTGAAGGATACCTTGTATCTTGATTATGGAGGGGTGAAGAAACGAATGCTGTATTTAGTTTGTGATGTACTGTTTACGCAATAAACTACATTTGAATGAATGAAGGTGCATTTGTTTTGAAACATCCACATGAGAAAATAATAAAATTTGAAGGTAATGTGATAATGTTCTAAGGTTCATGGAAGATTCAAAATCGTAATATTAATCATATACATACATACAGATATTGTAACATTATGAACTCTACACTATTAACGTTTCAAGCTGCACTGTCAATAGAGTAGTGCAGAAGTAATTTAAGAATTCAAAAACCTAAACTAAAGAGCCTGCTGTCCAGCTCACCTTGGGTGGCGATGTATCTGTTGATGATGCCAGAACCAGGAATCTCCATGTTCACGAAGTTGGCGTTAATGTAGTCTCCAGACGAGCCTCCCACCAGAATCACCCTCGTCACATCATCTGCAACACACCAATGAGCTATATTTGACCAATGCTACCCTATCTGGCATTCACGTCATTGGTTCCTTGCAGTCTAATATTTGTTCATAAAGTTTTACCGGTCCGAAGGCCATGACAAACAGGTGAAGATTCCCAAAGCTTACTCGAATGGCTCAGACGTCTAATAAAAACATGAGTATTCGAATACAATCTATGGCACAGATATTGCAGATGAAATAGAATAATATTACATTACAAAGAGAGTCCCTAATCATCATAAATAATGGAAGTCAATTAACAGACTGCTAACGAAGCAGCAATAAGAGACTGACTTCTCTTTACTTTGAGAGGTTTACAACAAAGACAGACAAGCACAACGAAAGGAAGGAGGCACATGAGAGAATAGCTTGCAATATACAGTGGAACCTGTATTATGAGGGGAACGGACTGAACGGTTAATCAAAGGATCGAATAAACTGTTCTATAAAAGATGTTATCAATTAAATGCATGAACTTAGCTTCGTAATTAACTCTGTGGTCATGCATAGTTGGCAGTTCCCTCATTTGAGTCTGGCTGTCAAAGACGGATTTTTAATGGCCTTGTGATGGGAATAGTAGAGGTTTTGTGTTGTAGATCTGCACACAGTTCTAACACCAATCTCATATTCTGATGCGAGATAAGCCACAGATTCTCCTTTGCCAAACTGCTCAATTATTTGCACTTTTTTTCGATACTCAGCACATCCCAAGTTTTCTTTCGACAGCCAGGAAAGACATTATGCATAGAAGTTATACAGCACGGCCACTGGAATAGTAGGGACAATGACTGGGTTTGCAGTAGTATTGTGGAGGATCTTGGGGTCATTTCTTTGAAAGCATGTAGTGACTATTTTACACATTGGGAGAAACATCCCACAAAAAGTGACTGTGGCAGCATTCCCATACATACTGTATAACGCAAAGCATTGTAATAACTCTTTCTAAAAAAAAAGTACATACTAACATAATGTACATTACCTAATTTTTTTTCTGCACCAAAAAAAAAAACAAGTGAGAGAGAAAGACAGTTGGATAATTCGCCGATCAGTTAATAGGGTGATGGATAATCGGGGTTCTGCTGTAATCATAATAGAGGACTTAGGAATCGCGAAATAATTGGACACAGTAATAGTGTGCCATGTGAATCTGATTTTGGAAATTCTAGTGAACTTGCAAGACACTTGAAATACTGCCAACAAGATAAGATGAACAGGACTTGCCATTGGCCTGCGATTACGATCTCATTTCATTCACATCCAGGACTCACATGGAGAGATGTCCCGGTACCGATTCTTATTCTGGTTCTCGCTCTTCCTGGCCTCGTCTGTGGAGAGGCCCGGCTTCTTGCGGTACAGCTGCTCGAACTGTGCCACCAACGCACCACTGGCCAGTCCGTCTGCTAGCAGCAACATGGACTCCGCCAGAGCGTCTGCCTGGTCAGTGCCTGCCGCCACGTGGGGCAAGTCGGGCACGTACTGGTACGGGGGTTCTTCCTCCTCCTCGTGGGCCTCGTACACAGCTGCCAACACACAACCACCATTGAGCCCGTGTCACCTGACCACCCCCCCCCCACTCTGCCTGCACCTCAATTAACGCACCGCTCGGCTTCACCATGAGCACCAGCTCGCCAGACGGAGTGTCCCGGGAGGCGCGGATCAGGCTCACCACCTGCTCGTGCATCATGCCTGTGACGTCATGCTGGTTTATGAACAGCACCTGGTCGCCTTCGTTCAGCTTGGGGTAGCACCGGTCGGCGGGCGTGTTGGGAGCCACCCTCGACACCAGGATGGGCATGTTCAGATCTGCACCACCCTTCACATTGAACCCAAAGCGGCCCTGGTCGTCGGGGCAGATCCGTATCAGCACCAGGCCTTCCTCCACTGCCTGCACACATCAGCACAAGTCAGTCTTAGTCCTACATTATTTGTAACATAAGCAGTTTAACTATGCTTGGCGACAGTGGCTGCCTCAGAAGGTGCTGTTATCATTCCTTGGAGGGAACAGTGGCAAACCTGTGTTGTGTGGCAGATGGGAGGTGGCTGTCATGTTACCTGCGTGTGACTGGCTCTTATCTGTCTCTAACAGAGCCACTTTCAGCAGCAGGTGGGATGCTGTCCGAGTGACTGAAAACCTACCTCTGTTGTTACTGCACAGAGTGGTGTCACAGAGACTCGGCTGCCAACACAGCACTGTCCGCCACTGCCCACTCCCCAAGTCAGACCTTTTACTAGTCATCACATGCAGTCCGCGCCGGCTGTGTGCAACATTCACATTGGGCACCCCAAACATACCTGGACCTCAGTGTAAGGAGGAGCTTCGTACAGCGGGGGGCTGGTCGGTCTGTCCGACTCCACTTCCTCGTCTGCATACGGTGGGGCACGCGCTGGCATCACTGGCGTGAACGGGGGCAACTCCTCACCTCGATCAAGGAATCCGCCTTCACTGAAACCAAAGCTGACTCATCAGAACAGCTGATTAAAACAAAATCAACATTTCAACTTCCAAGGCAGACTTTGACACTTACTCATCAGACGGATGAGCTGCCTCACCCCAAGCTCGTCGGGGCTCCCTGGCGCCCAGAGATGTCACCTTGTTGTCGTAGGGCCGAGGAGGCCGTGAGGGAGGCGCCACATGCTTGGCCTTCTCCTCCAACGGTGGGGGCACAGTCTGTCGGACCAACCTCTTGCTGGGAGACCTGTGCACACCACTACATTACAATGCTTCAAGTTCAGAGTGCAAACAGTTTCCTGAGCACAGTACGTGTTCTGAACTTTGTGTTACTGGTATAAACAGGGATGCATAAACAATCCTGATTTATTCTGGCTGTTACAGCCAAGCAAAGCAGCACCAGAATATAAGTAGCTTAATATCAAAGGCGGACATCTGACCCTCAGATCGAAATTTAGATAATGTGGATTCTTATACAATTTTTCATGCTCTTTTCAGTTATGGTGAAACCATATGCAAATTCTAGCAAACTCTAACACTACATTTACAAAATAAATTGTGTTAAAATATTACAAAGAATATTGTGAAACAAAAAAGTGCTTGTAGATCGAAACTATGGAGATGACAGATGTCTGTCTTTGATATTAAACTACTCATATAAGTAGTTCTTGCTATTCCTACATTGGTAACAAAATAGGCGATCAAAATAAACTATGGACACTGCAAAAAGACTGCAGAGGTTGTGTAATGAAACTGAGAAAATGATGGAAAAGTGGCCGTTTGGCATCCCAATGAACCCTTAGTAGATCCTTCTAAAGTCTTGCTGTTCCCTTTGCATATTACATGGGATATAATGGAAGAATTAAACCTATTTTCAAATAACTTTGCTTAAAATTTTACAGACTCAGATATAAAAATAATAACTCTAGATATTTTTGTTGGTTCTCAAATACGATATTAAAACAATAAAATTGCTTTGTGAACACATTAAGATCCAGTGTATCAAGTGTTAAATGTACTGTAACATCAGCATTGCAGAGTTCAACAATTTTGGTTCTCACAAGACGGGGTTTTTCATTCACAACACCCAGTGGAGCAAGAAGAACATTCACCACCTTGCGATTCTTTATACCTGTTGTTTCGTCAACCACTAGGTAGACACAATTTCCCTCACATTTTGACTTAGTTTCCTGAAGGTCGTCTTCAGCACACTTAGAGCCAGCTGCATACATGTAGCTGTTGCTATCCACTGACGAAATTGTTGGTTACGAAAACATGCAGAAGTGAATGCTTCCACAAGATCTTTCAAACGCTGCCATACTTGAGGTATCGTGCTGCTAGGACCACCTGAAGTTGCACTCTGTCCATCACTCTGTTTCCGAGATCTATGCTTAAAACTTTCCACATATTTCTGCACAATGAATTTTTTTTTCCCGAAATTAATACACTCTGAACATAAGGTACACAAAAGTTTCCCCTTTTCATCCACAAAACTGTCTGTAGGAAACTCGCGAACCCTTTGTATCGCAGTTACAGATGTTTTCGGCATGCTGGTATCAAATAGATGTGAACCCTTCTGATTCAGAGTGTGAACTGGCCATAAAACCGTTAAACTTGTATTATGCTCTATTTTAAATATTATGCTTTTATGCTTTATTTTTTAAATTATGCTTTATTGTGCTCCTAACATTTGTTTCATCGAGACAGTTTGACAACCAAAATAATGTTTGGGGTAGCAACCATATATATGCTTTTGGGTTATGAGCTTCCAGTTGGCTAAACAACAACAATCAACCCAGTGATGTAAAGTACTCATACGTAATTAAGTAAAAAAGTGAAACACAAGCACAAACATTGAAAGCCACTGTAGATTTTGCATCCTGACAAAGTTAGGCATCAACTCTGCTAGTAATACTCATTACTCGCCTGATGAAGTGTCTCTCAAGTCGTGCCCGCTGCCGTCCTTCTTCCACAGTCTGGAACTCGGTGCGTCCTGAGTAGTGGAACTTCGAGCCCAGGGTGAGTGGGAAGCGTCGGCCCCGGATCTGGGGGGAGTGAAGGCGGAAGAAGGTGTGGTGCTCCACACACGACTTCCACAGATTCTTCGAGGACTGATACGTGACCATGTTGAAGCCGAGAAGCGTGTCGTAGTTCTCTGACTACAAGAGAGCAAGCGGCCCATCAGAGAGCAACACGTACCGCAGCACAGCACACACCGCAGCAAGCAACACTCACCGGCTCCCTGCGAAGCTGGATGAAGAACTGCTTCCTCTTGAACGAGATCTTCACTATCTTCGACCAGGAGAATGTGTTGATGCGCACGTTGTTCTGGAACACCACCAAGCCAACTGATGTCACTCCCAGCTGTATCTCCTTGTTTGTTGTATCCTGCAACAAATAAATTCAGTCAATTACTCAATTGTCAGTAAGAACAACGATCTGACCATATCAATCTTCTCACATTATACATTGATACGAAGGCAGTCAAACATTTCATTATTTTCAACAAAAACCAAATCATGAAATATATTATTTTAATGTACCGAAGTACATATGATATTTCCATGCAGATATTCTGCGCCGGGGTGGTATCCGGTGTGGCTTAGTGGATAAAGCATCAGCACGTAGAGCTTAAAACCCGGGTTCAAATCCCGGCACCGGAGAGAATTTTTCTCTGTTCCATTACTCTTTCATCAAATCATGAAAGCTTTAATTGAACAAGGAAAGTAACAACGTAACAAAAGTGTACAATGTGAATGGAAACAGTTCCAGATGACTCACCTGGTCTATCTATTAGTTGCATCTCATCCAGAACAAGAACCTGCACACTGACATGTGACAACAATCTCAACATCTTTATATTTAGTTAAAGCCTATTCCTTAAAGGGTAAATCCAATGCATTAACTTCTTTTTACGAAGTGACTGTTGTAATCTCATTTGGCCACGGATTCCTCCCAACACCTAACATGCTCACACAGGCCTGCATGTCTTAGCTTTGCTCCATTTTTAATTCCTGTCATCATAAGATAGATTCACAGCCAAGCTATCTGACTTAGACTTCCCCATATCAACCCAGCTTGCTTTGCTGTTGACATGCACTTCGATAGTAAAACTTTGCTTTCTTGGCCACAATAGCAGATCAGCAATAATCCTGATTCTGTCTGTCCTCTGCTTTAGGGCAAGTGTTCGCATTCACTCATGCTCAGTTTTCAATCTTTGTGACTTGCCACTGCAATGCAATGGTTCTCTTGTTCCTATGTGAGCCAGTACTTAATAAATGCACTTCATGATCTTCCCATTCTTTATAAATCCAGTCTTAATTTACAATACGTTTGTTCGTCCTCTGCCTTACCCGTGCGCGGTGCAGGTCCACTCCATACATGTCAAGGCGCTTTGCATGGTCCAGGAAGTTGAATTCTGCATCTGCAGGAGTCTGCCCCCTGCAACAAGATATCTCAATTCACTCAACTGCTGCTTTGTTTATAGGGGGCAAACAAGCTAATGCTAAAGCTGACAATCACATGGTAACCTCTGCCATGAATAAATTTCAAACCTGCTTTCCTTTGCTTTAGACAAATGGGAAATCATTAGAATTATATAGAAATCACAAAAAGATCAAGTGGAGAAAGTACTGTCTTACCAATTTTGACTTGTTCACACAATCCAATCCCCCCCACTGCTCCCACAGTATTTGAACAATTGAAGACTATCCCAGAATGAGAATGTAACCAACAAAACTGTAATTCATGTTTCAGAAGAAAGGAAAATAATTTCAGGGGCATATTTCATTAGGCCTATTATTTAATATCACAACCATTTGACGTTTATTCAACCATTCAACGCAATAATTTGTTATAAATAAATGCTTTAAAATTACTTTTTCCACATACATCACATGTTTCAAGAATTTTATGTTACAGCCTTCTTCCAAGGAAGTCTTCAATTATCTTCTTAAAAAACTTGACTTTTGACACTTCCACTTAAATTAGATTTTGAAATTAAAACAATTAAAAAGTCAAATAAACTTACGCCCAAAATCACTTCAATTCCAAGTTACTCTCTTTCAGTTATGTTCCTGAATTCTACAAGACAGTGTGTACAGAAACCGAATATGGTAGGTTTACAAAATGTTGTAAAACCCACAAAAAAATGGAAACATGCTATTTAATAATAATATAAATAAAATAGACATAGTAAAGATGGCTATGCAAAACGCAACACACTGTTCATAAGATTACATTAATAACTGCATTACTTGTGCAGCTTGTGGAGCTCAGCGATCTTCTTCTCCATCTCCTCCGACTGGTTGGGCATCAGCTGCAGGTTGGACAGGTAGCCGGGTCCGTGCTCCTCGATCTGGTAGTCACCCAGCTCCGCTGCAACAAGCAACAATCCCCTCAGAACATCTTACTCAGATTACAAAGACGCATTTATCATTTTCAAGCTGATATCTATATTGTTCTTGTGTAATGACGGTCACTTGATTGGTTCTGGGAAGTTAATTAAAATCAGGCTATCCAAATGAGTAGTAAAATTTTCCAATTGTCAACTTTCTCTTCTCTTCAAATTCCTCTCCCCACATTCTTCCTACGATACTAAAGAAGTAAGTTTGGACCATTTGGCTCTGAGCCAGACATATTTATTTTTGTCCCCTTGTGATTTAAAGGAAAAGAATAAACAAAAATGCACGACTTACATCCAACATTATCATATTCAGCTGAACCATGACCAGACAGTGTAAAAACATGCCTGTTATTGAAGACAACAGAAACAGCTATTCTCAGAAAAATAGTAAGAAATGACAAAGAAGTAATGCCATGAGAAAAAAATGTAATATTCAAGAAATAGGTGACTGAATCATAAAACGAAGAACAGAATGGAACAATCACATACCTGACAGAGCAGTAAGAATGGTGAGGGATGCATTACCTGGACAGAAGAGAAGTCCTGGGAAAAGATGGAAGGATTCTGTACAAAACAAGCTTCAAGCCTACAATAAGTAAAGACAGCACGGAGAAGAAGAAGCACATGTACGATATTGTCAAGAAGGAAGCTAACTTAACTTTCGACCAGGTGAAGGGCAGCATCAGCTCCTGCTCTCTGGTATTTTTAAACCTAAGAGCATGGCTGAACTCAGCAGGTGACAGTGCGTTTGTTGGCCAAAAATTCTGAATGAACAATGCAACCTTATCTTTGGAAAGATTCATGTCCCAGACAAGAGTAAAGTTTCACCATTATTTTACTATGGAATCAGACACTGTTAACGGCATTAAACATACATTCTTTATACTCCACCATTCTAATATGCCAACTGATGGGGATTTTGAAGTAATCAAATGGATAAAAAAAAAAACGCAATATAACTTATATACTATTCAGAGGAGAGGGTGAAACTTATTGCCAATGCACCAAAAAAAGAACCCTTTTGTTGTTTGCAATGGTGAAAGACGACATGAACAATGTTACATTACTGAACAGAAAAAAGGCATGGATAGAACCTACTAGTGAGAACACAGAAATTGTAAAGAGAAAGTAGAACTGCTCATCTACATCAAAAACAAGAACCAGTGTCTTTTGATCAGTTTGTGCCAAAATATCCTGATGGTCGTCCTAACAAGAAGGCAAAATATGACTTACAAGAAATACTTCAATTTATTCCACCAGTATAAATTTTTAATAGATTATTTTATGATGCTTTATCACCATCTTAGGTTATTTAGCATCTGAATGATATGGTGATAATGCCGGTGAAATGAATCCGGGGTCCAGCACCGAAAGTTACCCAGCATTCGCTCATATTGGGTTGAGGGAAAACCCCGGAAAAAATCTCAACCAGGTAACTTCCCCCGATTGGAAATTGAACCCAGGCCACCTGGTTTCACAGCCAGACATGCTAGCCGTTACTCCACAGGTGTGGACTACCAGTATCAATCTGATGTGATTTGGTAATGACGATAAAGAATGGCGGAAGTTACGATTAATCTAACACTAACTATGAAAATGATAAGACTTTTTGCGCGTTAAAATTTACTTGACAATTTTTTTCTATGAAACCCATTACAACCGAAATTTCCTCAAAAATACATTCCAATTGATGTTTTAAATGCCCAGACTACCATTTAAGCTATGAATTGGAGAAAGATATATTGGCAAAATTTAATAGTTTCATTACACAATGAATATTATTAATGCAATTTTCAATTCCCCTCTTTGTTTAAAAACATGCTAGAATTAGAGCTTAGGCAAAACACTGGCATGACGATATTCCTCATGCATGGTAATGAAGAAAATGTAATGAACATTAAATCACTGCCAATTAAATTAAATTTTTAAGATGAAAGAAGAAGAATGTCACTTCGTAACAATTAAAAAAAACTGATCCAATTGTGGAGAACATTCACAATATTTTACAGAACAAATGAAAACTCTTGCCTTTAGAAAGACTTCTGAAAGAATACTCTGCCAAATGATACAGAAATAAGGAAAGACATCTATGGGCCACCTGCTAAATTGGTGGAATGAGGTCATAACAGACATTAGCCCTAATATGTGACAGGAAGAAAAAGAAATTTACTTGATCTAGAAAGCAATGGTGCGTTGTTAAAAAGAGGCACAGTTTAGACTTCCTCCATTGCTTTTAATGAACAAGATTACAGCTCCAGCTTCATCTTCACGTGGGTCTACCACACCCCATGGGTTCAGTCAAGCAGAAGAGTGCTTTGTAACAACAGAATGCCTTTCTCACTCCCTCTTTTCTTTTCACTTGAAGACGAAGACAGAGCCACCATTCGAAATGTTGTGAATTCCTTATTCATTAACAGCAATGGAAGAAGTTCACACTATACTCCTGCTTAAAATTTACTCGATAATTCATAATAATTGCATTTCTATATCTCTATTTCTGCTATGTTAAATAGTGTACAAGCGTCCTAGTTACTGTTTCAGATATTTCAGTAACCGTACAAATTACACCAAAAAAATCTTTCATCAATAGGGTAAAGGTAAAAAAGATTGCGTTCAAACTTGGAATGTTTATTTCTCTGAACAATAGCCTATGTAACTGGGATTTTCCGTTGATATTCAATTACACTTAGATTGCTGTGTTCCAGAAGTTGTGCTGAGAATGCAGACGTCATAAATAATATTAACATGGCAGTCAACATTAACTCTTGTTCTTTCCTTTGTCATACGTACACTGTACTGTGTAACTGGCTAGAAGGCATGCGGTGCTTGGAGGCAGCTGAAGGCGGCCCTGCAGTATGTCCCTGCGGATCTGAAGATAGAAGTGGTAGCGCGTGTACTCCTCCTGCAGCTTGCTGGGGTCTGACACGTAGAACTTCACTCGGAAGTAGAAGTGCCCACCTACGAGAGTCAAACAGTCAAGATAACACCTCACCTGTGAAGAGCTAAACTTCCACATCCATTATCTAATCTTTTTGTTATGAATCATATATTGAACAAAATAAAATACATAAAATACATTTACAAAACCTGAAAATAAGATGAGAGACACTTCTGGAGCCTAGGTCAAACAAATGGACATTCCACCATGATTCTTACCTCGAATCTGTTTCTTCACTGGTTTCGAGGGATCGACCCATCGCTGCAAGGAGAACATAAACATTACAAATCAGTGGGTGTACCAGAATAAGACCTCCTCTTCACTGTTATCACTAGTGCACTCAAGTCTCACCATGATGTCAGAGTTTCCAGAGCTTGGGAGCATTCCATTTTCAGAGAACTGGAGACCAAAATAATCTTTTTCTATAAGCTCAAGATGTTGGTAAACCATCTCCAGCAGGACATGGCCCTTGGCACGTTTCTGGGAACACAGAACAGCATGATTGTTCAGTGAGAGAGAATAGGTACATTTCTCGTGCTGTAATTAACATAATCTGTCATGTCTAAGGTACTTAAGCAGGAAAATATATATTTATATGGTGATACAGGGATGTATTATCTAGTTCCTATTAATGTACTCTCACAACTTCACAAATCATAGGAATATTGAACCATTCTGTACACGATGCTGAGGCAACTTCTTGATAACTAGTCTGCCTGAGTCCAGGATCAACAAACATCCACACACGGTTAAATATAATTGGCGCACCTCCACCTGGAAGCAGTGTTGCGTGTCATCCAGGAACACAACGGTAGCACCTAGTGTCTTCAGACGCCGATCACGTGCCAATTCTGACGCCCGGACGTTGTAAGTGCCACTTGACCCACTGAATGCACGCCGAGAGACACTTTCAATCATCCTTCAGCCGGCCTCCCAGGGGTGCAGAACAACCTGCAAAACACACATTGCCATTGCGGTTACGACCAAGTTGAACTAAACACACAATGTTGCCAACATAAGGACATGACATTTGTCTGTGGTGTCATTAGAAGAAGAAATTGTTTTTTTTCTCTCTCTACCTCCTTCGTTTTGAACATTACTGAGAGATAGCACCACTGTTAGCGAGAATATGTATTTGCATAAATATTGCGAGTAGCTTACGTGGCTTAGATGACGGACTTGTGACAGGAACAGTTTTGCTGTGGTGCATGCGCAGACCTCTCATGCAGTGGCAGCGTGATCCTTACTTGAATTTAATTTCGCGTGTAAATTCCAGATTAATTCAAGAAGATCTCTTCTTGCTCCGGTTACACATCTTGCATATTATACAAAGGTTAGGTTTGGTTAGTTTAGGTTTTTATTAACCAAGTCCGCGCACGTGCAGACAGCCAAAATGATCCTATCGGTCATGGCCCTTATGATAGTTTTTGTTTCGTAATATTGATAAACTATAATAAGATGAAAGCAGTCAATAATTTCATGGCTGCTGAAAGTTTTCTTTGTAAAAGACGAGGTATTATCTCTATACCACAAATAAAACAGCAACGCTGTTATAATTACTTACTTAACACTTTGGTGAACATTAATCGGAAATTTACTTTCCTTCATTTGAATGATATTCCCCAAAACACACAACACACCTTCCCCCCCCCCCCCCTTTACTTCATTGTGATAACCTACTTTAAGATCTTACTACATCTACATTTTCTTTTGGTGCATTCAAAACACCGCCGTTGTACTGCATAAACATTGCACTTGACTAATGCAGTAAATTATTTAAGAATATAGTTGCGAATTTTACTACCACCAATTCGACTGTCTTTTGTCTGACACAGCTCAGTACGGACCAGTGCTAGTGGCCAGTGAGCAACGTCGTTTCGACGTTGGTCTATCGTGCATATTATCCAGTTGTTCCTATATTCTGAAGCATAGAAGTACTCTTACAAGGGAATGTTTTTTATTAATGTTATTATAATGTTCACGACTTACAACTGTTGATGAGCCCATGCACAGCAGATAAACAGCTGGCCACACTGACTGTAAATGCCTACTTTGCCACGAGATATGAGAGAGCAGTCTCTCCCAGCTGTGAGCACGGGCTTCTCAATCTTTCATTTTGCAACCTTGCAGCTCATACGGGGAGCTATTTCTCTGTCTGCTATGAAGATCAATGTGTCTAGTTTCAACATGCGCGCCACAATCTCCTTGTCAGTTTAACAATGAAAATATAAACTATAATCATTCCTAAAAATATACTGCTGTCCTTGAAGACAACTCACCATACATAATTTCCTCAAAAAATTATTCCTATGAAGCTGCAGTCACTGTGATGATGTAACAATTGCCTACAATCATGAGCTGTGTCCAATATGATTTAATTCTTTTACAGATGAAATATCACAACTTCTACCCGAAAATGAAATGACACAGTTTTGAACCCATACCTGTCATATACTCGAACTTGGCCATAATCGTCGTTTGAGTGTTGAATGAAATAATACTGATATATGTGTACAAATATTGTACAATTTGTAATGTAAAGAATGTTCAGCCACAAAAAATATTTTTTGTTTGTTAAAATGTTAAAGAAATTTAACACACAAGCTTTTCCCTATACCTTAAACTACTTCTGCACATAATAACCGAGCACTTATTGTAAAAAGTGGCTGCCTGTTGATTCAGCAAGATGCTCTATCTTTGGTGCCAAGTCTGAAATGCAGGATGGTTGCTAAACATTTTCCAATGAAATTCACCACACAGCAATTCCTTTGTTTTCCTGGCAGTGTGCGGGCGGGCTTTGTCATGAACAAGAACGATTCAACGACAGAGCATGCCCCTGCGTCAATTCTGAATAGCCCAACAAATAACAGGATTGTCATATGCTCTTTTACTGCAATGAACACATGAATATTTACACGCCAAGCAGGCAAATGTGTACACACAATAAACACAGTTAATGTGAGAAAACAGCTGAGTAGTCAATATGCGCAAATGTTCACGAATATCTGTAGTAATTACATAAATATATCCCAAATCAACAAGTTTTTGAAACATAAAAAGAATCATTATCATCGTCTACAATGTGATTAAAATCTCTTGACCCATTCTAACTCTAAACAAAATTGATTCTGCCATAGTTTCCTAATGATCTTTGACAATGTAGTTTGTTTCTGTACATAGATTTCGTAATGTTTTGCACTTGACATTCGTTCCAGTTCTTCTCTGCAGCCATTTTCGTAACCTTTCGTTATCTGTAAGATATTTCATTATCTATAAAACCTCGTTTCATTAGCCTAACATGAAAATAACTACACCTATTAAATGGAATGAATTAACAGATTGATAATCAAAAAAGAAATCAGAAGAAATATATGCACCATATACCAAAGCAAAGGTATTTTCTGACCAATTCGTTAGGTATCCTTCTGTAAACTTTCTCTTCCACTCATTTCATTAAATAAATATTCCACACTTAGTGCATAAATATGTCATTGAGGGACACAGTTTATTTTTTTCAGGTGCGGTATTTAATTTTATACTTTCTTTCCGCCTCCTATTCCTCTTCTGCAGAAACTGGATACACTTAACATTATCTAATCTCTATTCCAGACAGGATGTGTGCCAGGCCTTAGGAACAGATAACACGCTGCAAATTCCTTGAGGGGGCAAAATTTTAGTATTTATTTATATTACAAAGCACGAGATAAGCGGTGCTTAAATCAGATTTCACAGCACTGTAAGAATGATGTTTTGTGAACAGGTGCTTAACCTCGAAACAGAAATATAATTACCCAGGAATCTTCTATAGTTTTTCACCTTCTTCAGATCGAGTATGCCGTAATTACGTAAAAAAAAAAAACATCAGGAAGCAATATGCGAAGCCTCAAAGTCCACGACCATGATTTCTAGACAATCTGCTATAATCACACCATTACAATGTTTCTTTGTTTAGGCGTACAATACTTGGCAAAAAGCATGAGTGCGCAGCAAACAAGGGTTATTAAATGGAAAGGGATCCCACAAAATATAGTAGGCCTAAGCACATACAAAAGAAAATATGAATTAGCCTATTAGTGGCGTATGTAAATGGAGAGAATCTTAAAATCTGCTGCTTCTTGTTATTTTACGAGGTGTTGAATGCGCATTACTAGTGAGTGACAGTGTTACAGTAGCAGCAGTGGCCAGAGAGCAGTTTTTCAGATTAAGCCGTTACAGTGCACAGAAACCTGTTCTTAGTAGTTTTCTGGATAACAATACCACAAGCACTGTTGTAACACGATCTTCGCGCCCACATTCTTTGTCATGATTACGTCCCTTCTTTTGGATACAGTCCCAAAAACAGCTTAATTGAGAGCCAATGAGTTGGGAAACTTTCAGTTACAATTTTCATACAAGGTTCTCTGCAACGGATAAATTTCAGAACACGGATTCCTTCCTTTCCCTCTTACTTCAAAATTCCAACCTTGTGCACACAAAATAAATTATTGGCACTGAAAAGTGTCTTTTCGTAAGCATGATGATGTGCATTCGACAAACGCAGGCAAATCTGCTCTTTTTAGTATTTTAAGATATAACTATCGGTGAGGAATCCGTATACTGAAATATTAGGTACTCCAAAGAAACATACTTACGATCATGATAATATTAAACCCTCTCCACCTTCAACCTGGCCGAATGCGGCACGTTCTGAAAGGCACTCTGTAAAACAAATTTGTAAGAATTCATACATTCATTCATTTAAAAACAGTGAAAAATATTTCATATGGCAGTGACATATCTACATAATCAGTACCGGTATATACTTCATCAACTATACATTGAGGTAAGAAGCTGTAGCAAGCTATTAAAAAGATTACAATAAAATATCTTCTAAAATCTACATTTTTTTATGAAACCAGCTTATCCAACCGATCTTAAATTTTATGACTTCCAAAAATGTAAAGTACACTGTAAAGCCAAACATTTATATTAAAAAGTAAATCCACTAACCTCGAGTATTTATGAAGAGACTTTTCAGGCAATATTTACTTTATATGGTGAATATTTGAAAATATGTACAACACATCTCAATACTGCGGTATGAAGAAACACACATCTAGTACTTAAATGATACCTGTGTGCTAAAAGGTGTGAAATGGATCGGTTGTTTCTCACGTTCGAGATTACACGGCTCTTAGGTGGATTCTATGCACGCGATATCTTTGCACAAATCGTTCCCTTCTTACATTCAACCCAAATAGCCTTTTACACCACATACTAAACATTTGGCAGTGAAGGCATATAAACAAACATTTCGTTGACAAGAGTTAAGAGTTTCGCAATCTATTAACAAATAGGCCTAATCAGTGGGTATCACAGAAGGGCCACAGCCATTTGCCTTAGGGCTAGAAAAGGACGTGCTTAAATTAGACATTTTCTCAATTTTTAACACACAAATATCACTTAATTTGTATCAAAAAAGAATTTAATTATTTTAATTATATATTTGTATCACAGATGATGTGGAAATACTATTTCAAAATCAGAAAAAAAACCTTCCTTCACTTTCATTCCACTTCCACCCTCCGACAACAAACACCAACACCACAGCACACCGATTGTCCGATTGGGCACAGATTATAGGCAACGGGATTCATTGCCTACCATAAGCCACGGTATTGAACAGCACTGTGTGTTATCTGAGAAGACTCCAACTGCTCATAAGAAATATGGGCCGAAGCTAGAGGGTGCATTCTAGTTTAATATTATGCCACCAGGTTCGCGGAATAATTTCAATATGAACCCGGGATATTTATGTTGAAGCAAGCCATCGATTCCCTGGCCTCATCACAATACTGAACTTAAATTATTTCACGTTGGCAACACTCGAAAACACAAACGGCAACACATGGAGGCGGTGGTCGTTTTGTATTGAACAGTTTGAAGTTCTAAATGGGATTTGTATTTGTGTATACGAGCGTGAAATAATAAAACAACTGTACCATGCCAACGTGGAATCAAATTCAGTCACAATTACGAAATCCCAACAACCCAGTTGTATTTTTTGATATTAGCGTGGGAACAACAGTAAGTAATCAACCTCTTGCAAGTTCATAGAATGTTTATCTGGAAATTATGACATTAAAATAAAGGGAACATTATCTTTAATCGAATATCATTTTTTCTACTCATTTTAATTATATAAACTTAATTGCTTTATAGTAAGATCCGTAGTTAATTGATGCATTGAAACTTAACTTCTGGAAACCATTCTTTTAACGAAGATTACGGAATTGACACAATATTTAAGCAATGTCAAGTACAGAGGAGAGAGATGTGTCTTCCTTGAAAACTAGAATTCCATTCAACCCGCAGGTACCTTTCGTCATAGATAATAATTATGAATTGCAGGATGCCCGGTATGGTTTGCCGCAATGTTAGGGGCTGGTTGTTATGTAATTACCTGTGGTCTAGAGTTGCTCCAGAGAATTTTCTGAACCACTAAAAAAACACTAGAATTGAGGTGCTGGCTGATATGTACATTCATTATCAGGCAGTACATCTCACTTGACGATATGTTTTAGAGAAAGTTCAGTTGTTTGTACATCTGAAGTCTGATTAGTGTAATATGTTACTAGTCAGCGATGTATGGAATGGAGGTAGAAAGAAACTGGCCACCCTATCCCATTATCTTCTGGCTTAGTTCTCTCATAAGTGGTGCCTTGTTGGTATCATTTGTGAGGTTCAGACATGTCTTTGGACAGTTGACTAAACAAGTGGGCAACCCAGACTACTGTGAAAGAGCGCTCTAACAAAATGATTGCAAAGTAATGAGGGGAAACTTGACAAGTAGGAATTCCAGATTATTGATGCCTTCCTAGCCTATTTGTAGACGAAGCGGGGGCATATTGGTCAAGATATCACTGTAATTTACATTCAGGTGGTCCAAAAATGTAGCAAAGATATTTGAAAAAGAGGACTTTGTACGTAGTCGTGCGATTAATGCGTGAATTGTAAGAACTAAACCAAAGAGGCACCATTTTTTCTTTACCAGTTGCGCACCATAAATAGGCTATTGTAGAGTAGTAAACATGTGATTTTACTTTCCTGCACCCAATATTCTCCACAACTACTGTTGTACGTAGTAATATATGGATGTATCACCGCCATAATGTTGTGAGAAACGACTTACATAAATTTTACAAATAATGCCAACACAAAGCAGCTGACCCAGTGTGATGCTCCATGCTGAGATCTTGGGACATAAACTCTTTGATGTTCAAGTAGAAGTCACCGAACATAAAGATTGGTATGTTGCCGTATCCCTTTCTGGCCCCTTTGGTGTGTACAATACAAGATTACTGAGTGAGTACAAGCGTCTCCAGGTCATTGAAGGAGGTGCCAAGATTGATGTAAACAGACACGAGTCACGTTTTGTCATTGGTGATGATCACTTCTGCTGCAAAACCCAGCCAGGGAATCAGTCCAAGTTGGGTTCGAATCTGCACCTCTGATCACAAGTTTTTTTTTTTTTAGTTTGTTATTTAACGACGCTATATCAACTACGAGGTTATTTAGCGTCGATGAGATTGGTGATAGCGATATGGTATTTTGGCGAGATGAGGCCGAGGATTCGCCATAGATTACCTGGCATTGGGGAAAACCTCGGAAAAAACCCAACCGGGTAATCGGCCCAAGCGGGGATCGAACCCGCGCCCAAGCGCAGCTTCAGACCCCGGAGGCAAGCGCCTTAACCGACTGAGCTACGCCGGTGGCTCTGATCACAAGTTACGCCTCAAAGTATGCCTTATGGCCTACCACTGAACCATGCTTGTAGGGACTACAGGGCAATTCGGGAGGGGTGATGTATTACAAGTGAACTAAGAATTTTAAGCTGTTTATCTGCGGAAATACAAATTTTCCCATTTTTACCTGTAGGCAAACTTGCAAGATAGAGGCTAGATTCGTGTCCTGTTTGTGTGAAGCTTTAGTCTTGTTCTTGTTCTTCTTCCTCATCCTATACAAGGCTGGTGTTAAATTAATGCTGAGTTCTAGGCCAGAGATACATTGACTGCTTTGCTCTTCAATATTCTCACACACAGTGAGTTTAGAAGAAAAGACTGGACATCGCTGAAGATGATTCTGATCCATTTCTTCCTGAAGACTGCACTATGGACAAAGTGGTGAAGAAATAATTCCAATTTTGTTCAAGTGGTTTGACAAACAGTCATGCCCTGCAAGTAATCGAAAGAATGCAACTGCACTTTTCCTTGGATACTAAGAAATTCTTATTTTTTGATATACATTGAGATACTCCCATCGTTTACTATTTGAAATTTCGTAGAATAATAATAGTAGTAATAATAATAGTGGTATAAACTGCTACTGTAGGACTTAGGCACGAATGACCCAGTGTGCATACCATAACTGGAAATCACCCCAGCAGACGCAGTGTGTGACAGCTTCACGATGATGCTGTGTTTATTTCTTCAGCAGGCAGCATGACTGCGTTTCCATATGCCTGATGTGGCTTAGACCTGGATGCCCCAGCAGAATGTGAGGTGATGACTGAACATCCATCCCACATTTTGTACAAGTGAGGCCTATTTAAGTATAGAAGCTTATTCCCATGGCAGTGTCCAGTTACTCAACTTAAAAGTTCTCCTTTCCAAAGCCTGCCTCGTGGCTGGTGTAGATCTCTACTAGTAAACCTGTTTGAACTTTGACAGAGTTCAGGGCCATAGCATTGATTGGCAGTTCAAGCGTGGCGAGTTGTATGCTTTACTGCATCCTAGGATCATCGTACTTTGTTTCATATGGATAAGGTTTCCAGAGTAGTTGTGCATTCTTCAACCAGCCTGGAGTGCAGTCGACTCTGTGCAGCCTGGCTATCAGAGCAAGTGTAGGTATTCGTGCCTTCAGAGGCTCTTTTCAGGTTTGTGAGCACAAGCTAATAATCGCGAACACTTCAGCAGTGGCATTATATGTTTCATGTCTACATATGAAGCACTACTTTCAGGTGGGATTAGGTTATAGTACATCTAGTTATATATGTGAACATTGTCATAGAACTGCATTTGTTTTTATTTCAGGAAATTGGGCGAATGATACTGGAACTATTTGCAGACGTTGTGCCGAAGACATGTGAGAACTTCAGGGAGTTCTGCACAGGCGAGTACCGAAGAGATGGTGTGCCCCTTGGTTATAAGGGGGCCATATTCCACCGAGTTATTAAAGACTTCATGATTCAAGGCGGAGACTTTGTCAATGTACGTAGGGAGCACTTTTAATAATTTACATGTGTTGCCATAACTTTGACAATATGATTCTGATACACTTCTGTAACTTTATCTTACAACTCACGTAAGCGACAGTGTGTGTGAAAGACACTTCCAAAATAATTTGAAGAGAGCAAACTAATGGAAAATAATAATAAAAAATAAATACTTTTTTTTTCTACTTCAGCATCTCCAGCATTGCTTATCATTATTGAAAATCGTGTATAATATTCCACAGTGCCGTAAAACATTACCATGCCAACTAAAACGTGATGACTTCTATTATGATGGCATAACTAGTGCCATAAAGTTAACATTATGAAACGATTTGCCATGCTGTAATATTTAATACATCTGTTGTCATAGCAACCCATTTCTTCATAGACCATGTTATGAAACTACCCATCATTACAAATCTGATATTATTTCTTTATTAATTGTTCTATAATGCTGTTGTATAAAAAATAACATATGAAACACGTTTATAATGTTATACAGTTACTGCAATTGTCAAAATTATGAAATTTGCGTTGCTCGTTTCCTAAATATTGACTCGTGCAATGAAGTATTACCACAGGCTAGTATATACAGTCACGAAGCTTGAGGTGATTTTTTGCATTTCTCGCGATACAATGCTCCAAGCAGCGAGCAACTAGGAGTACTAGGAACAGTAGACTGTGCCATATTTTGCAATGTTGTGAAGAAAAAGAAAAGTTGTGTGAACTCTGAAATGTTCGTTATCGGTTGTAATAAATGTTAATGGCTAAAATACAATAATTGGAATAATAATATGGGACAAGGAGGAGACGTTTGTAGTGCTATAAATTGTAAGAAAAAGAGGCCAGAGGTGTCCTTCCGAAAGATCCAGCAAAGTGAGTTTATAAAATATACTATAATACTTCATGAAAATAATAAAGAAACCTTATGTATTTAATATTTCAGTAATGGAAGGAAGGTATTAATTTTTCCAAAAGAACACGATAAAGAAAATATAATGCATTTTGTCGCCTGCTAGGGAAGGAGTCTGTGATGACGAGATAGTAGCTAGCAACTAAAGTTCAACTGTCAATGGATGCATATTCCATACCTATTGAGCTTCGTGACTGTGTGTACTAGACTGGTATTACATTATAAACTATTATTGTACCACTGCAGTGTAATATGACAGTTCATTGATTGCAGGGTGACGGCACAGGGGTGATGAGCGTTTATGGAGGGGGGACATTCGCAGATGAGAACTTCAACCTGAAGCACGACGCCCCTGGGTTGTTGTCAATGGTGAGCATTAACCACGACTACAACACTTTCTTATATGTATAACATGACATGCTGTGCTCTTCGTCAGGTCAAGGAAAAAGTAAAATGTCATTCTGCACTCTCAATATGTCTTAATCAGCTGGCAGCAGAATCTAGCAGTAATATATGGAACTTGTTTCTGTAAGGCAGCCATTGACCTATGACGTAGAAGGGGGAACTTAAAATATCTCTCACGGCTGTCCTATTTGAATAGAACTACAGGTTTAACAATATAAGAGGAACTGAATAGCTAACAAAATCTTAAATAATAAGTATAGGAAATATTCAGATAATTCATTCTCACTATTTTCCTACCGCAGATGACATTTCTTGGCATTTCTACACTAAGTAAATACTTATTCTTAGCTAAGACTGATTTTGGTACAAAGATAGGTGCCATTTGTAAATTCATATTATTGTTGTGGTGCTCTCCAGAAGTTTGTAACAAAGAATGTTTCAAATTGTAATGGCTTATATTTATGGACTCAAATTGCTTATTTTTTGTTCATTATCATCCCGCAAGTTGAATGTGACACTGTATCTAATCTTCGGATATTTTTTATATTGTATGTTGGAAATAGTATGTGGAACTATTTCATTGCTGTACAGCCTACATTGGAGGGGAGTGGAAAACATCAAACACGTAACTTTGATCTTGACCAGAAGAAGAAGGTAGTAAGAATTTGATTTTCATTGCAAACAAGGAAGAAACTTTACAAACGTACATTTGAAATTAAATGGGCTAAACCACATAATCTCCATTAAACACAAGTAACTTGCAATGCATTGTATCTGACAGATTCGTACGACATTGATAAGATATTTGATTCCAAGATTAATTCTAATTCAACATGTTCTGTTTACTTCCACTGAACAGACTAGTCAGAAGCACTTTCCTACCTGTGTATACGACGACTATAGATTCCTAATCCATAAACTATTAGATGCAGAACAGTGCAGACAGCATTGATAGTTGATTGTTCATTCAGTGAGAATATGATGTGGCAACATTGTATCTACCACATTTACTGATGTGATGTCCCACCTTCTTCTAAACTTCGCAAGGACTACAAAATATTGAGAATAACGATATCAAACAATGCTTAATACTAAATAGCTACAGATAAGTTCATACAATTTGAGTATTTATGAACAATCTTGTGGGTTTTCTTTGTACCCTGTATGTCAGTTCTAATGCACATAGCCTGACCTTGACTAATCTCAGATCATGGTGTTAAACTTTACGCGTGAAATATTCGTATTAAATCAACTTACTGTATTTGTTAATTACATAAAGAAAATAAACGTTTTTTACCCTCCACAACGTTCATAACACAACAAATCCTGTTCATCTTCCATAATAATCCCTTTTGCTTCCCGTGTTAAAAACCTTGGAGTTTACTTTAGTACACATTTAAACTGGAATAACCAAGTAACTCTTGTTATCAAAAAAGTGCTTTCCATACTACATTCCTTAAACAGCATTCGAAAATTTCTCGTGCTATCACTCAAAAAAATACTAGTGCAAACACTAGTAATGCCCCACTTTCATTATTGTGATTCCTAACTGACCTCAATGTCACAAAGATTACAACGTGTTCATAATTCTTGTGTTCGCTTCGTCTGCGATGTCCGTCGCGCTGACCACATTACCCCATCCTTCCAAATTCTAAACTGGCTACTGGTTAACAAACGTAGAAATTTTCATTCCCTTGTTCTCCTTTTCCAAGTCCTTCACACCTCTACACCTACCTACCTTGCCTCCCATTTCAGTTACCTGTCATCATAACATAATCTCTTCACACGCACGCAAAATAGCCGCATACTAGCCATACCAACATATAAGACATCATCGTATTCATCATCATACACAATCTCGCTCTCGCGCTTGTGGAATACCCTACCCAGTGACATCAGAGACTGTCGGAATTTAGCAGTGTTCAAAAACAAACTTATTAAGCATTTTCTTACTACATAGAATAGGTTTAATTTTTATTCAAGTAAAAAAAATCTTTCTTTCTTCTTAACTTCTACAATAAACTGTCTAGCCTTTATTAATGAGTTAATCTTTTAGTACTTTGATTTTTATTGTATTTGTAAATTTAATATTAATTGTAATTGTGTTCTTAATATTGTAGTTGTAATCCCCTGGTAGAGGGGAAGAGAAGGCCTGATGGCCTTATCTCTACCAGGTTAAATAAATAAATGTTGTTAGAGGAATCATAGAATAAATGAATAATGACCTTGCTCATATTCTCGATACTTGAAATCTTCATTAAAGACGCTTTTCAGGGGAAATTTTATTTACTGTAAGAGGGAGAAATTACTGGAGGAAAATAAAATTCTGAAAAATATGTTGGGAGGAAAATGATGCGAGCAGATACAGTCTGCATTATTTGAGATGTCGTACAACTCTTGTGATGGTGCGTTGCAGGCAAACAGCGGCAAGGACACAAATGGCTGCCAGTTCTTCATCACGTGTGCCAAGTGCAACTTCCTGGATGGCAAACATGTGGTTTTCGGCAGAGTGGTGGATGGACTGTTGGTGATGCGGAAGATAGAGAATGTCCCCACAGGCCCGAACAACAAGCCCAAGATCCCGGTGGTCATCTCACAGTGCGGACAGATGTGAGGGGACACGTGAGTGAAGTGTTACATCATTTGTCTTGGCAACACTGTACAGAATGTGCTGCTGATTGGACATCGTGTAAAATTGTGAACCAGGTTAAATAATTATCATGTGGCTCACAGTAATGCATTTTGTAAATGAAAACTTGGTTCCAGTCATTCAGGTCGCTACTCTCTACATAAGCACCTTGATGAGCTACTGCCTGCTTTAGCAAAACATTTTAAGTAATAATATCAAAATGAAATGTTTTCGTCGAAGAATTAAATGACAGTACCAATTTGATCGAGACCAGATGTCTTCTATTTTTACAAAACTTTTAAAGCAATTCACTTTTCACTACAAGGAGGGGTTCCTGTTGAAGACAACTTGAAAGAATTAATTTTTTCATTCAATAGCCATATAACATACCACTCATAAATTTTTTTTATGCTTCTGAAGTTGTTTGTAACAAAATAATCACAATATATGCGAATTTATAATAAACAAATAAAAAGAATGCTAAACCGTTACATACTGAAACATGGAGGTATTTTTATACCTGTCTGGCTTTGAATAGAGCATAAATTGAGTACTCTTTCAATTTGTAGTGATGTTGGCTTCATTTATGATAAGAACATAGAGTGTCTGTTTTAGTTGGGTCGTGTCCCATATTCCATTGCTTAAAAGTTGCCAAGTTGTTCTTTTGTTGCTCACTGTAATGCGGACAAAATAGCCCCACTTAAGTTTTCGTAAACATGAAAGCAGTGGCACGTCTTAATTAAGCCCAAAAGAGCATACCTGCGTAGAAGTGTTTCATAAATAATATTAATTATAGGTGAAAGAAATGCAACAAAATTACTTCCATATGTCATATTAAACTAATATCCTGCTTTACTGATGTCTATATCAGAAATGGTTGGTGGAAAGTGTGTCCAGATAGGTTTGAATTGGCATGGAATGACCCACTAATATTAAGTGTTTCTATATTTCGTACTTTCTTTATTTTATTGATGCTAATAACGGTTTGTGCTTTGACAAGACAGGCCTCTTGATTGAAATATATTCCCTACAGCAGGAATGTATCTGAAATATGAGATTCTATCTTGTCAGGAAATTCATCAATATGAACATTTTTTTAATGGTCATTAGTCTTCATATTTAAAAAAAAATAATGAAATGATTTCCTCCGAAACAAATTATAATATAATAAAAAGTTTACAGGAGGCGGAGAGGCCTCCCTCCTATCCATTCCAAATCCTGGCTAGGCTCCATCCCAACTACCATTCGTAGCTAAACTAAGACTTGGTCTGTACCAATCAGGACAGTTTAAGTCTTCAGAGCTGGCACTCATTGTGCACGTGATACAAAAGGCTTGGTTTATGATAATCCCTACCAGACAAGTGAGCCTTACAATTTACTTTCGCCTGTCATTTTCATTTCTCGTCATATCATCACCTGATAGTAATCCAAGAGGACTACTGCCATGCTTGCATTTTCCTGAAAACTGTGATATTCTTTTGTAAAATGAAGGAAACATTTATTTCACTAAAGTGATACACTTTGTTTACTATAAAAAATGTACATCATAATTTATTACAGAGAAAAATATGTACAGGCAAGAAATGTATTACTATCTGACGAAAGGACGCTGAATTGATTGGGATCATTATTTACAGAGGAGGGTAACGCTGATGTAATTGATTGGTCTAAGGTGCAGTGTCATCAGGAGCCGAGGGACACAACCCTGAGGCGCTGGGTTCTGACGGACGGCTTGCCGAAGCGGCTGGTGGCTTCGTGCAGGAAAGCCTCCTCCATCTGCCGCACCACCTCATTGAAGAACACGTGCGCCAGCTGCGAATGCAGCAGAGAGCGAAACTCGAAGGACACGGAGAAGTCGATGATGCAGCTGTGCACGTTGCCCTTCAGACCGGGGCTGAAGCGCCACTCCGTCAGCAGGTGGTTGAACAGCTTGCCCTCCGTGCACACGGCTCGCACCAGGCTGGGCTTGCGCAGCGTGATGCGTGACGTGTAGCTCTCGTGGATGGGCGGGAACCCGATCACCAGGTCTGCCTTCATGTGCTGTGGTCCCCGCGCCCATACAGTGGACTTCTTGCAGAACGGAACGAACTGCTTGTAGTTCTCCACGTCCGACACAACGGTGTACATCTGCTCCATGGAATATCTGTACAGGGAATCACAAGGCTGGGTCAGACTCTAGATTATTTCATGATGTGAATTGGTCCAAGTGAAATTTTGCTACCACACACAAACACACCAGCAATTATGTTATTATCTTTACAGCACAGTAACTGTTTTTGTGTATCAGAAAAAAATATTTTACAAACTTGAGAGAAAAAGTTTCAGTTGTTAAATCACTGAATAGACAATTGGACAAGCTCACAAGAACATCGCGCAAATTGGTCCCTAGAATATGCTCCACAAATAGCAAAGTGGCCTCGTGAACCACTCTGTACAAACAGGTACAGATAGGTAATAGCCGCAGTATAATATAAGACTCACTGTAACGTTACACTTATGCTCCAACTTACGAATCAACTTGATAATTAGACCCACAATCTTAAATGTCTTGTAGCAGTTCTAACGTCTGCTATACAAATGAAAGATCTCGCTGCCATGGAAAGGAGACCAACATGGACACCATATCTCCTCAAAAACACGGACAGCCAAGAGCATCAAAAACAATAGACAGACTTTCATCTACACTTATTCCAAACCAACTACTGCAGACATAGCGCTACAATATTTCATACGTAAAAAAAAATTCCCTTAAAATCCGTGCTAAGAAAAAAGTGCATAAACAACAGCTCAAGGGGTGGGGGGGGGAGAAATATAACCTATTAAAAATTTACAAAAAACTCTATCCCACTACAGACTGTTTAAATCACAACCTCAAAATTCCTTCCATTTCTTTCTAACAATCGCACTATGCAGTCCTCGTTTCTCTCTTGTCACATTCGGCACTGAAAGAGGAAAAGAAACGTGTACTGAAGGATGTGCTGCTATCTGCTGAATGGCTCCAGATAAACTAGCACCACCATCACAAAACTCGCTGCATGGAAGGGCAATGAAGACCTTGAAACGGGCATTATTGGCTCACAGGGTGACATGACATATCTGTGCCATATCAAGTGCGATTACCGTAATCTAACACTACCAGAAAATATATTCTCCCAGCATTAGCCTATCCATATACACACATTATCACATAAATTAAAAAAAATATCAGAAAACAACTGACCCTCCACCGATTGCTAAACCAACAGCACATCACGTACTAACGAATACCAATCTGAAAACAACACGCCCAACTATCATCACTTAAATTACAACGGAAAAAAAGGGACTAATTACCAATCCCCCTTCCCCAAGCTGTTCAGGTCTGAACGTCACACACTCTAGTTAGTAGATCAGAATGATTTAATCATTTTCATTTTTAGCTCAAGTAAGACAGGGAAATGTAGTATGACACTCACCCTACGAGTTTCTTGCCCACATATTCCTTCTTCTTGTCAGTGATTTTTGGCAGATTGAAAAATCCTCGAATTGGAACTGTAATTAAACAGTGTTGAATGACTGGTGACTCATATTCTGGCTTTGCAAACCTGTAATAGTGAAATTGGTAATACAGTGTATACATACCGTATTAAAAGAAAAAAAATGTTTATATTGCATGTCATAAAAACGAGCAGTTTATTTTTATTTAAATCCTCCAACGCGCCCTTTGAACTACTACTGTATTTCGTATGAGTTACAATAAGTTAGGTCATTCTGTTTTATTTACACATACATAAAATACCGTATCAATTCATGTTGTATACCTAATTGTCGCGAAAGACCTCGCTTCATTGTAATAACTATTAAGAATTCGCCAACCGCTTGCGCCCTTTAGAGTTGCCATATTGATTTGGGCGCTTTTGTTTGAGGATGGTCACTTTCGTGCACAGATAATACAGCTCTCGTGCGCATTCCTATTATGGGTTTTTTTTTTAATATAGTGAAGTCAATTTTTGGTATTCAACACCAAACAAAATTTATATAATTTACTGTTTTTAAACACCCAGAAATTTCTGCTTTCTATAATTCAAGATCCTTGTGGTCTGCCAATGTTAACTGGTTTGAAGTTTTTCTAAATAAAAATAACTTAATAGAAGATCCTGGACGGTAATTTTGTGAAGGAAATTTTTTTTTAATCTAAATCGATGTAATTTCCCTATTACGATACAACCAAAGGGAAAGATTTCATGAATGTAAAAGAGAGACATCTAGCGGCATGGAAGTTTTATTTCTTCAATAGGTGGAAACTCAATCGGCTTTCCCTGTAAACAGTGTATGTTCTATGCACTTCATCTATGGAATAACTTGTACAAGATGGAGGCTATACCGAGAACCCATGAAGGTGAGTAAATAATAGTAATTTTCACGTTATTTAAGCATGAATTCTGAAGAATAACAAATTGAACCATATATGGAATGATAGATCTAAAATATTTGCAATTAATTTATAAATTATACTTTCAACATAATATAGTTTAATTCATTATCTGCAACAGTGGGTGTCGTAAACAATTTGACCATAATATAATGTTACATATTTCAGATATTGAAGCACAGATTCGGGACATTCAGTCCCGGAAGAAAGACCTTATTGATGAGATGAAAGAAAAAGAGCGAGTTGGGCTGGGTGAAAGTGGATTTTATGACAGGGATATTTATGACGGTGGCGGCAATAAATACGACGGCTACGTAACGTCAATTGCAGCTAACGATGAAGTGGACGTAAGTAGTAATTTTCGTTGCATATTAGTGTTAATGTATTGTATTTGGCTCCGTGCCGACATGGCAATCAAAAATTGTATTGTTCATCTTTGTTATGTTTTTCATTTCATTTTGCGGTTAGGTTAATCTATGCCTATATAGCTATATAAATTCTCCAAGCAGGAGAATGCATACGACAGCAAAAAGGCATGTAGGGGACTTCAGTGGTACACCATTGCTGGGGAATCTATCGCTCGCAGGTGGATTCTAGATTTGTAATTGGCTGGCGATAAGACGAGTCTCTCAATTTATATCAGACTTGAAAACATTCTCCTCGTATATTTTAGTAGAACATTGCATTATGATTTTGTACCTGATTGTTACTTTCTTAGTGAGTAGTAACAGTACGATGTCAAGCCTCGCCCCTATGCGTTGTTCAGATGCGTTCTCCTGGTTGGAGCACAGTTCGACAAGTACCTTAGGGTTTCTCATTACCAAAGTCCGAACCTCATGTTAGCTTAATCCTTTTGTTATGGTTTTAAATTACCTTTCGTCTCGTTTCTCTTATCTATACTCTAACCACGACGTAAATACCAGATCACTTATCTGTGGCACGCTAAATATACCTCTTCATAGAACATCTTGTTATTCCTCATCTTTTACAATATCCACCTCGCGTCAATGGAATTCCTTGTCACAAAGTATTAGGGGCTGCAAGACAACAAACACCTTTAAGAACAGCTTAAAAGATAACCTTATTAGCATTTCACTCCAATCATACTAATTTAAAATATTACTGACTACACTGTTGCTTTTTTTTCTTTAGACATCATCCTGATTGTGCTGCATTTTCAAAATTGTCTCATAATAATCTCTTTCTATTATCTAATATAATTTGAAATATATTAACATTCTATGTATTTTAGTTTAATTCTGCTACCCAGTTTATTTCAGTGTTTAATTAATAGTTCATAGTATTTTGTTGTTTAATTCGTAAATAACTCTTGTATACATGTAACTCTCATCTAAATCAAATTGTTGAATTCTTTGTAAGTTCATGCATATGTATATACACTTTTTGCTGGTTGTGTGGAAGAGAAGGCCTTACGGCCTTAACTCTGCCAGCTAAAATAAATCATTATTATTATTATTATTATTATTATTATTATTATTAATATGTAGGTGTGGAAGTATTTTCAGGGACAAAGAGTGATTTTCCATCATAGCTGGCAAGATTTTTCTAACGACACGGAATTCTTCGTAAAATTCATTTTAGTGTTCAAGTAGTGCACATAATTCTTCAGAGGTAAATGGTTTATTAACGCTAAAAAGTTTCTATCTTATGAAAATTGGTATAGATGCCATAAGTCGTAGGCCTTCCAATAAACATTGATAAAATCAGTCATTATTTCATATTTACTTTTACTAATTGTTCAAGGGAAGAATTTGCAGTGGAGCAAAAAAAATCTATAGGCCTATCATGAATTCTGTTATCATTTTTTGCTTTCAAATGGTTGTTATGTACATAAAGGAAGAGGATATGGACATGAAACATCTGGCAAATTGCGAAGCTCTTGAGACTTCTATGTATCTTATGGCCAGATAATGGGAAGCAGGAAGGAAGATAATTTCATTGTTAAATCCTGAGCATTAGACACACACACACACACACACTTTTTTACTCTCATATTAATCATAAGATCAGACATCTCTCACGAAAACTACCTTTTTAGAGTGAGTTTGTCTTGGAAAAGCTTTAAACGGCTGCTGAGGAAAGTGGGATACCATCTCTGTTAGCAATTTCACTTTTTTTTTCTCGCAGAAACACTCAACAAAGTCTGTAAAAGTCTAGAATACATATAATGCGACTTGAACTGTTGTTGCACGAAAGCAGCGACCTATTAGAGACAAATAAGTTTAAAGTTGGTTATGGTTATAGCTTTCTATTGGAATTCTCCCACTCTCCCTCATTTTCCTCTCTCTGTCTACATCTCTTCTCTTCTGTTTTCAATCAACTGTTCCATTCTATACCATAGCCTATTGGCAGACATTGGAGGCTATAGGATTCGAACCAACGACACTGCGTATACTTTGAAGTGATTTTAACTGGAAGTAGTAGAAGAAATGATATTCACCTAATTAGTCCGTATGACTTACCTTACATTACTTCACAGCTGATGGAGACGTTAAAATGACATGCCAAATGTTATTGGTTAAAAATGGGGGAAAAAATGTGTAGAGAGGGAAATCTATTAGTTAAAGATCGAACACTCAATCAGTTTTATTGTAAAAGATTACAGTTTTCAGAAGTTTTAGGCAAAATCAACATTATACATAAACATAAACACATTAAAATGCAATGTTAGGTGTTTGAATTTTAAAAAAAATTCTTCAATATTATCAAATGGATTGGCCAAATTTTTGAAACAAATTTAGACCAAATTTCTTTAAGCTAGTGGAATGGGCATCACTTGGCAAATTTACTGCAATATAGAACCATTGTTTTGTTTTAATTAACCTTGCTTTAGGAGTGGCTGCTATTAAATGGTTAATACCTGGTGGAGTAACTGCGGAGTTCACATTGTAAATCAAAGATAGTTATTTAAGTTCATCTTTGTGAATATCAGACAATTGTGTGTCATGGTCGACAGTAGGCATTGTGAGATGAACTAGTAATAATTCCTAGGGTCTTCTTCTGCAGAATAAGTATTTTGCCTACTTTGACACCATTGATACCATAACACAGGGCATTATGAAAGAAAACATAAAGTGATTGAATGAGGTAGACTACAATACTTTTAAGGTGACGTAATAAATACAGTACACCGGAAAAGTGTGTTACAAATTGAGTAGCTATGAGCTGCACAGGACAGCTTTTGAGTCCTACATAATTTCAAAAACTTTTACTTTGGACAGCAGTTCATCAGATAGAAATCTGTGGTGCTGGCACACATGGCATCTGCTATTCTAATGAATTTTCATTTGCTGACATACGTAAGTCAGATGCGTAGGCCCAGTACATCGGCAGTTGAAATGCTGCCATTATAACACGTCACTCAGATGCATTATATAAAAAGTAAACTGTGCACATCCAGTCATTATCAGATAGCATATCGTACATCCAGTATGGAAAAATTTTGGTGCTGTTTGCGAAATTAAGATATGACAAAAATATGACAGAACATTCAACACCATAGCTGTCACAAGCAAGATGTGCATGATGCAGGTAGACTTCTTTTTCCCCAGGGTTCTCCCCAACTGTAAGGCAAAGGTGAGGTAATCCCATTGTGAATTCTTGTACTCGTCTCACTATAACAATTAATTTGATGCTGAATTGATAGTGCGGTGTCGTTATGAGTAAAAAATTGGGAGGTGAGCTCACAGCCACAGAAACTCTGCATATCAGTTTTCTGTTTGAGTTTATGAATGGGATTATTACAGAGCAAATCAGAATGCACTGACTAGTCATACTACATTATGTTGCATTGTGTAATTTCGCAGGATGAAGATGACATTGTGTCCCTCAGCCACACCAAGCGTCCCGGCTACACGGCTCCAGCTGCATTACTCAACGATGTGGCTCAGGTGAGGAACTGCAGTTGTTAGGACTAAGTAACGATACACACCATTCATAAAAAAAGTATTACTTACACTTTTATGTGCTCCTAAATAAAATTACAAATATTATTTATTTTTGTTTACTGCAACACACACACACATTGTGCAGGAACAAAGTTGCAGTGTTCTAAATTATAAGTATTTATAATTTAATGATAATTGGATTTGAGGGAGGTGGGGTATGATGCTAGGGACTCAGGATAGAGACTGATGGCGGCTTATGTGAGGGTGGCAGGGAGTGTAAGTAAAAATAATTAATGAAATACAGTAAAACCTGAACATAACGATCCTGCATATAATCTGTCTCCACTTTGAACATGTCATTTTCCTGGTTCTTTGACCTACGTCATAAGGGTTAATGTTAAATCATTTTTCGTAATATAACAACTCCTGCAGTCCCAAGGAAACATTATTGCGTAATATAATGAAACTCATCTCTTACAATAACCTTAACTTACCATTACGAATTTTAGCACATTGGCTGGATCGTTTCTGAGCCATTCCATGTTAAATCAACACACTGATTCTGACTGGCATTCTGGAATTTTGATGAAACTTGCCGTAACAAGTGATGAAAATCATAAGAAAAAAAAAATGTGTCTTTCCTTCAAAAGCTGAGTATTTTTATATTTTTTTAATCGAAAATTGCATCCTGAAATGGTTAATTATCATTTTCTCTGGAACAAGATGTTATACAGACCTGGGCAATATCTCATTATTGACTTTAATTTTATATGTAATGTGAGGGTTACAATATAAATTTTTTTCATAAAAATCTAACAAAATTTTAAGATCCAAATTTGTTAGAAGATGGTGTGTTTATAATTTTGAAAAAAAAAAAAAAACACTTTATGCTATCATCTTCCACCTCGCAAAGTTTCATTTTGGGATCGTAATGGAATCAGGTGATAAAAGAAGTTTGCTATAGTTTTAACATGTAAGGAGAAATAGTAAGCATATCCAGTCTACCTTTGACGAAAGTCTAGTGTTAGACAAGTGTAGCTGAATTATTACTAACAGTTGTAAACAATAATTTTGGTATTAGTTAATATAATTCTATTTTTAATATATGATAAAAAATAAATTTAATTTAGAAGAAGGAAACATTTCTTTTATCAACTTACCCCAGAACAGTATTTGTGTGATTATGGTAACTACATGCACCAAATGTGATTGAAAATGTTATCATAACATCGCGTCAGCACGGTTGTGATGTGGTTGTGACGTGGTTGTGATGTGGTTGTCTTGATATTTCAGAGTGAGAAGGATTACGACCCGTTTGAGCAGCGGCGACGTCCAACAGTGGCGGAGAAGGAGGACGAGTACAGGCAGAAGAGAAGGCAGATGATCATATCACCACCACGAATTGACCCGTTTGAGGAAGGTTTGTCCTCCAGCTCATACTTGCGGCAGTTGTTTTGTTGCTGTGAATCTGTTGTCACTCGCATCCCAACACCCCACTGCCAGCTGCCACTGCGCAAGGGCTCCTGTCCCTCTTGAAGCAGAGGTTCACCTCAACTCACCATTGGACATTAGAGTTTCATCTGCTCATATTTAGTTTCCGAGTATAACCATTGTGACAGAATTTTGCTGGTTCATCAGATTAGTACTATGAGATGTTGCAAGTTGCTTGAGTAAGTTAGAAATGTCTGCATACAGAACCCCCCCCCCCCCCACACACACACACACACAGACAGAGAGAGGTGAGAGGTGTTTACCCAGCTTGGCTTCTGATTAGCAATAATAGTAGTAGTAGCAGTAATAATAATAATAATAATAATAATAACAATTTGCTGTTACCTCCACTGATATGAACAAACTTTAAAGATTTGAACTATCAATAGTTTTATCAACAGGAATAATGCCACAGAACTTCCAAGATAACCCTGTTCTGTCTGGAATGCAAAAGCTGTAATTTTGCGGCATATACCACTTTACAAGGAAGTTCCTTAGTCTGAGCTCAAAATTGATATCATTTGGAATGAGGAATGAGCAAAATTTAATTTATAAATGTCCTAACTGTCATTGCTTTGAAATTGAGAAGTTAACTAGGAAATATACAAGCATTGATATCCACAAACATTATGGTGGTAACTTGAAGTACAGTTAGTTGAATGTTATCAGCAGTGCAGTGATGTTAAATCTGTAATAAAGTACGTATAACTTTTTTGTGAAATACAAACCATTTCTATTGAATTACAATGTATAATACACTTAACATTTTTAGATGAGAAAATAGTGTTGTTTAGTCAACTGTCTGAAGATAGGTCTGAACCTCACCAATAAGGCACCAATTATGAGGCAACTAAACCAGGAGATAATGGGGTAGGTTGGCCAGTTCCTTTGCATACATCACTGACAAGCTACATATTACACTAGTCAGACTTCAGTTGCATACAAACAATCGTTCTTCCTCTGACACACATCGTCAAGTGAGATGTACTGCCTGGCAAAAATAGATGTGCAGAACCTCAGTCAGTGTTAAACCTTTGCTGTCTGATTTGCAAGGTATAATACTATTATATCAGAGAGAAATGGCAGAATAATAATAGTAGTACGAGTCGATCCGATCCCTCTAAAAACTAATGGAAAGAGCTACAAGCTACCACATTTTGCAAAAGATCTAGCAGTTGAAAGAGAGGAACTTCTCCTCTGCATGTGACTGCGTCCTTTGATAGTTGTGGGAAGATTCATGAACCATCTTGTGTTTAAGGGACAGGAAAACGCCCAACCCTACACTTAGTGGAAGTTAAACACTTTCTTCTGCGTGGTGGTGATGTTCTAAGATAATGGTCTTACAAATTTGAATATTTCAAATTTTTATTTTTACACGATACTGTAAGCTTTCTCTTTTTAAAAAGTTTATCATTTTCTGTTATAAAGAAAAGTATTGCATTATAATGCCAAAAATATCAAATATATCTCAGCTCGTTCACCACGAGGATGAATTGATTGCTGTGCTGTGGACAGTCGTGCACCAGTACCCTGCAGTCTGCTGTGTGGACAGACGTGAAATCAGTTATGTGCCGAAAAAAGAAATTAATGAATTCAGTTGTGCTTAGATAGTAAATTTAATTTTTATGTAATGTATGAAAGTGAATTTTATAAAAGTTGAGCTTGCATCTGACATTTAATACCTATGAACTAAAACCGTTCTGAGACTTAAATATAATCGAAAAGATTGACTGATGACATGCATTCAAAATTTTCTATTGGCTGGTTGAACATAAATAGGATATAACTAGTTTTCATAATGGCATTCCAGATTTGCTGGTAGAATGTTTTCCAAATTTAATGACTTGAGTTTTAGCATGCCCACAGTCGTGAAGCCATAACAATGGTTTTGAGTGGAGAACTGCATGTTACACAGAAATTACATTTTTATGTGATCCTTTGAATTGCATTGGTAACGATTTTATGCATTTTAATAATGCTGTTGATCGATCAAAATATTTAATTGATTAACTATTTGAATTTAATCGATAGATTAACTGAGCTTTGATCAATTTGAAAAAAGTTTTAATATACATAATACACAATTATTGTTAAATCTAATTTGTGTTCAATGATAAGCATAAGTATAAAATGTTGTATATCTGTACATACTGAATCGTTACGCTACAAAACATACTATTTTAGTTATTTACTAGCATATTTATTATGAGGCTTATAATTTATTGCGTCATTTTCTCTGGAGATTTTTTAGACACACAAATAAGAAAAAAAGTATGAAGACTCACCTGGTCAATACTGCTTCATCCATGACTTTAAACATGTGAGTTGCACTGCATTCTACAAGCAGCTGTGGCGTACTTGTGCATGTCGTCCCACATGTCAGTTGGTGTGCGGGTGCTAGGATGCGGGTGACCATTCCATATCTGTCAGTTGCTTGGCGTGTGAGAGGGTGTGTTTGTGTGTGTGTATGCAAGAGGGCTCTGCATTGTAATGTGCTTGATCTATAGATGTTGCATTCTGGGAGGGGTAGTATATCACACAACATGGGGAGGGTTGGGCAGGACATATAGAATTGAATCACTTCTACTAATGATCTTCAATTTTCTTTCCCATCCGAGGATTTTCCACAGCGGAGTCTTGGATCTACAACGCCAATCTGGGATTTCGAAGCACGGTTCAGTGTTAGTACAAAAGTTTGCTAGGAATGTTCACTACAGTGAATATTCGCAAGGGTTTGACATTCAAATAGAGTGAACTCTACTGCATAGTCTTTTGATTGAAAATTTAAAGAGCAAGAAGTAAATTGCAGTGAGATCAATTCCATTGGAACCTAAGTGGACATCGGCTTGGATCAGCGACTGCCATCAGCTTGAAGCTACTCCCCCCTTGGTGTGAGAGTGTGTGTGAGCTATCAGAAAATTATTAATCACCCCAGCTTTTTTCTAGGTGGCTAGTAAAATTCATCACAGCAGCTCAAGATGTTTGAAACTCAACCGTTTTGATGAAGTGAGCTGGAGAAGTGTCACGTACGTATCTAGGAGGCAGAGCTGCATTTACCCAACTGCAAAGACATTGTTTTCAAAATTACTAATTGGGTGTGACAGTTGCTATGTCTTTCACTTGGCTAAATGTAGCGGGCAGTTTTCAGAAGTGTCAAGTTTCAAGAAGAATAAATTGTAATTTGAAATTGTTCTTTACATTATTTTAATTTCCTGTCAGAACTTCATCAGGCTTACAGAAAATCGAAAAGCACAATGAGTAGTTTAGATTAAACCCACACAGAGATTTAAAAATTCCAGTGTTAGTAAACAAAGCAGACCCTAGTATGCAAATCTTGCCCTCACTGGAACTTACACTACCCAGGTGCTGTATGTGAGATAGAATTCAGTATTTCATTGTAGTGCCCACATGCAGCTTCCAGCCAGACTGCATGTAACATCTGAAACAATGTCAGTTCATTTTGAACAATGAAATAACATGAGTATTAGGCTTTCACGGTGACTCAGGATTAGGTTCTAGGGTATTCTACCATGTCCTGGAATACCGAAAAACCTAATTCGGGTTAACTGAGATGGTTACATTTTATCATCACTGCTGAACCATTTTTAATAACGTGAAACTGAGCAGCAGATCAGTGAAGTATTCGAGTTCTGATGGATGTCATTGCCAGCTGACATACAATACAGGCCTGCTTAGTGGGTACACTGAACAACACATAAATGTGTAACAGTTAAAGTAATCGCTAAACAAGTAAGCTCCCCCCCTCCCCACCCTTCTTGCAGAATAAAAACTAATTCCCACTGCAGGGAAGTTGGTCAATAACACTTCCCAAACCCTGAACCATGTGCCTGGCAACTAACACTCCGAACACATTAATTGTATCGGCTGACCACTTGCTTGAGTACTTCAACCCTTGGATGAACTGTTTTGTGAGTATTGAATATAAAGTAAATTCATTCAGTGCTTGGAAAAAACTACTAGACAGCATACCAAAAAAATCCAAAAATTTTCCTTTTGGTATGATGGTTGCAAAAATAAATACCTTATTTAATCGCAAAAATCGAGGGAGGAAATTATATGATGAGTACCAAGTATCGGGCATGAACTGGTGATAAATAACTTCTAACAATTCATAGTCTAATGTTCAGTGCTAAATAACCATAACATAGGCCTGCCCATGTACAGCTTACCATTGCGTGTCATTCTAGAGCTGGTAGCTGGTCCTGACTAACTTTGGTGTTACACTTTGTGCGTAAAATATTCGTAATTCATTAATTACGTAAAGATAATGAACATTCTGCTGCTTCAATAAGATCATCTTATGGGCCATTAGAGAAATCATGAGCATTTTATAATAATGACTTTGGGTTTGCTATGCTGCATATGTTTAAGATATTACGAATCCTCACGGAAGACAGTCTTGAAGGGTAAAGATGTGTCTATTTTTTAATGTAAGGAGGGGAAATTACGTGACAAAAAATTATGAAAATTATGTCCTAAAAATTTTTGGGGAATATTGCACGAGGGAATATGGTAAATAAAAGGATTTCTTTGAAAATCTCTACTCCATGTAGTTTGAGGAGGCTTGATAATCTTCATACTCGACATTCACCATTATAGACAAGTATTTTCAGTAGGTACTTGTCTAAACTTGCGTAATTATTTGTGGTTCATGTTGTCCTTACAACGAACAACAGTCTCTTCGAAAAATAACTGGGTGGTTTGCTAGATTCAAGAAGTGAGAAAGTCTACGAGTACATAAGGATAGGAAATGCGTTCATTTTTTTAACTTTTTCACCTATTAATGTTGTTCCTTGTTAGACAGACATAGCCAGCCATGTTATTGTGAATCTACATTGAGATTAATTTGAACATTTCTCTGTTTGCTCACATTTATGATATTAAGATTTCTGAAGACACTTTGGACCAGACAGACTTGCTTCTTGAAACCACTTCTGAGTGCTGGATATTCTATCAGTCTTGAAAGAAAGTTGATCATGCAAGTCTCAGTTAAGCTTCAAAGCCACTTGCTATTGTTGATTTGAGACAAAGTAATCGGGGTAGCATGGGAGAATCTGCTTGTGACTAACTGTTGCGCTCGGCGTGACTTTAATTGGTTCTTGCAGGTGGCAAGACTCCAGACCTCGGCTCTCGAACGTTCACCGTGATTATGCAGGAACAGATGCTCCGTGGAGAAGAGACAGAGGTGAGTGAACTCTAAACAAATCCTGATCAATATTCACTTGAGTGTATCATCACGAAAATTATTGTTTTTGAAATTGATTTGGGTCCACCAAATTCTCATTGTGAACTTAAAACAGATATATTTCTGTTCGATTTAATGTGACCACCAGGTTGTATTACTATCTCATTGGATCTGAGTTCAAACCCAGTTGACAGTGGATTTCGCACAGAAGAGAGTTGAGACGACTACAGGCAAAATTGACCAGTCATTCAGACTGAAGTGCGAGTGGCTTGTCTCATCCTTAACCTGTGAAAATAACTGAAATGTGTAAGTGACCTTTCTGCTTACTTTGTTCACAGCTAAGAAAGCAGATTGTTGAGAAGTCCAAAGACGGAACGCTGAAGGTTGTAAGTAACGGTGATATTCCTAAATCTGCACCCAAGAAGCGCGGGCGATGGGACCAGACTGGAGGCGATGAAGGAGTGACTCCAGTGAAGAAGAAAGCCACCAGCAACAGCGTGTCTTCCTCGTGGGACAAGGAAGATGTAAGACTGTCCTCTTTACTTGCAGACTATGTATTCAGGTTTTTCTCTAACTGCGTTGTAAATTAGTTCACAATGAAAGACAAGCTAAATGAAAATTGTGAAAATTACTGACTACTAGATTTTCCCATCAGTATGGCAGTGAAAGTTTCGAGTTGTTGCTCTTTGTTTTGAATCAAGAGGGACGGTCTCTGACACTGTTCTCTGGTTTTTCAAAAGCTTTGGTCCAGATAAAGAAGAGTTAACTTCGATCCTATAAAATTAATCAATTTTCACATATATAGACAATAAACACTCAAGTATGATTTAATTCTGAAATAATAAGAAAGCTTTTGTAAACAACTTTAATTTATTCCGTCATGAAACTTGCTGTTAATTTGAATTAAGAGATTAGTACACTGTGCATGTATTGCATCACCAAAATGGAGCAGCTTCGCTTACTATTTATAAATAAGTTGGGTTCTTCTTCTAGGCCACTCCTGCATCAACTCGCTGGGACGAGACACCTGGTCATGGCAAAGGGGGAGAGACTCCAGGAGCCACCCCAGGACAGAGCACTCGCATGTGGGATGCCACCCCTGGTCACGCCACACCAGGCCACGCCACACCAGGGAGGGAGACCCCAAGTCATGACAAGGGGGCGTCAAGTAGGAGGAACCGGTGGGATGAGACCCCCAAAACTGAGAGAGGTGAAAGATTATTACATGGACTGGAAACACAACCGAGATTGTGTCTTGACTAATGCATAAATTACATAACCTTTTAGAACTTTATTCTCCTTACATTTGTGCTTATCTTTGTTTCTTATTGCACATAGAAACGCCTGGACACAACAGTGGGTGGGCAGAGACACCCAGAACAGATCGCACTGGAGCTGGAGACCTGATCCAGGAGACACCAACACCATCTGCCAGCAAACGGCGCAGTCGATGGGATGAGACGCCATCAAGCCAGATGACTCCAGGGGCTATGACCCCCCAGACACCAGGGACTCCACACACGCCCCACGGCACTCCGCATGGAACCCCCCATGCCACTCCTTCACTCATGACGCCTAGCGGTGTCACTCCCACAGGGACAAAGGCGATGGCAATGGCCACACCCACCCCTGGTGAGTTCCTAGAAATACAGCATCCCTCACATTCGAAAGTGTGAGAAAACTTCATCTTTCTTGATTCGAATATGATAAAATTAAAAAAATAATACCACATGACTCAAATATGTCATGTTATTGATAACACAGTATAGCAATATCGTTTTTGAGTTGGATGCAGCGATGACTCTTTCCTGGACTTAGTCAATCTTTCCCCCCTCCACCAGTTGCTTGTTTATGACCCATTGTACAAATTTACCATGATATTAGTTTTTGTTGAGGGGTTGCACACGAAGATCTTATTGTGCCAAGGTACAGTAACACCACAAATCACCTGGGCTTAGGACGCATTTTGCATTTCATAGTATAATAGCCAATTTCGCTTTTAGCTTTGGCATTATCCCCTTAACTTTTCTTACCAATAGTTTACGCTAGAGGGAAATAAGTACTTAATATTAATTATTCCATACCAGTGCTGCTTACCTTGGGGCCTTAAAGGTATTACACGTGATGGATATGGGATTACCTCTTGCTGAATCCTTCATCATCATCATTTTAGTCAGTTGGAATGGCAAAAACAAACAAACAATGTGACCACTGACCTAAAAGAGAACACGACCAACTAGATGATATGACTGCCTGATATCTAGTGCTATAAGGATGGTAAAGTAGCTGGCAACAGACTGGAAGGTCCTGGCTTCGATCCCAGATGGTGACTGGAATTTTCTCGTTGCCAGGATCTTTCATTGCAGACCCTCCTATCAAATTGAGTGCTGGGGTTAGAAGCAGACTATCTCCTTCTACTGCCCATTTCTCATATGTTTTATTTATATGGATGACCAAAGAAAAGATGGAAAGAGTTTATTTTAGCAGGGGATTCTCCTATGCAATGAAGTGATGATAGTGCTGGTGGTGGAGATAAGTTTGGAGGGATACGATATATAAGTCTCCTGAGTAATTAATAGTAATGATAAAGTTTGGCTCATCGTTAACATTTCTCTTTGTGCAGTACATGTTGGCTTTCCTGTTATACTAAGTTGAAAGAGAAAAAAAAACGAGTTTCTATACTTTGATAGAAAGACGTATTTTCAACTTTCCCAGTAACGAAAAAGTGACTTTTAAGTAATGTATTGTGCAGTGCCCAGATTTGATGTGTTCTGTTGCTTCAGGACATTTGGCCACCATGACGCCGGAGCAACTGCAGGCTTATCGCTGGGAGCGAGAGATAGACGAGAGGAACCGCCCTCTGTCTGATGACGAACTGGACGCCATGTTTCCCCCTGGCTACAAAGTGCTGACTCCACCTGCAGGTACGGATACATGTGTGCAGTATTTGCTTTATTACTCTTCCATTCATTACAGTACTGGTAGTCAGTGTGTTTCGAGGTTCGATGTAAATAAATGAAAATGTTTGTAATGACTTGTAGATGACACACGGCACTTGTGACTGTTCAACAGGTTACATACCCATCCGCACACCAGCACGCAAACTGACTGCCACGCCAACACCAATAGCTGGGACACCTGCAGGATTCTTCATCCAGCAGGAGGACAAATCTGCCAAGTACATGGACAACCAACCAAAGGGGAACCTGCCCTTCATGAAGCCGGAAGACGCGCAGTACTTCGACAAGTTGCTGGTAAAGTAAACCTTCCTCCTGTCTTAGTAAAGGGGCAGAGTTCGATCTTTGTGGCTGAAGCAGTAATCATTCTGTCATTGTGTGGCCGTTGTTTGCAAGCTGGATTTCAGAGGAAACTTAACCTGTAGCAAGATGGCAGTATTTTCCATTGAGAAGTTGGCAATACGTTGCATGTCTCTGAACCAAAATTAAGTTGCTGATCTCATCCTCTGCAATATCCAGCGTGACAATATATGTGAGAAGTATTGGGTATAGATGAAAATTTCCTCATGATAGTATTCACCATCTCCAAGAGCAAGCGTATCAGTAGAACCAGCATTATTGATTATCGACGACCCAGTTCAGGTGGGAAATGACTTAAAATTTAAAGTTTTGATAAACGTGCATTTTAAAGCTTTATGTTTTTCTGAAAAATCCAAGGATCATTGAAATTATTCCAAATTTTGTTAATGATGTTTTGTATAATTATACTATAAGTTTCAGATTAGTGTGTGTTAATTGGATTTTTCACAGCAACACATAGCTTTAAAATGTAGTTTTCAGTTTTGAGTTGTTCCCCTATCGATATGCTGGGTTTCCTGTTGTCAGGATCTGTACAGTCGCTACCAAGCAATATTCAGTTCTTATTTGTTCTGTCTAATAAATACACTTTATTTCAATTTTTACATGAATGACATGAAAGAGGAATCTCAGAGATTAAAAAAAATCAACCACTTTCTAATTCTTCCACTCCTGACACTTTCATCTTCACTCCGGCATTGTTATCTCCTGAATGAGAATTCTCATGATGGTCCATTCAGTAATTCCATCCTCGTCATAATGGTTTTCAATTTCTTCAACATAGTGATATACGTTCTCTCATTCTGCTTGACCAATTTTCGCAAATTTTTGGCGACACATTTGTTCTACATTCTGAAGTTTACAGTGACGTTAGTGCAAGACATCTTCCCAAATTAATCCCATGAAGTTTAACTCTGTATGGTAAAGCAGTAACCTGAGAGCTGCATGCCATTATCTGATAGTCACTATGAGTTTTAATTACATCTTACAATTTCGTCTTAACCATGCTTTCTCGTCATTATTCAAGGAGTTGGATGTAGGTGGTTTGTTGATAACTAGGATGGAATTGAGGAGTAAATTAGGAATTGGTATTGTTGTGAGCCAGTTCGTGTAATTTTCTGTGTCCATCTCTTGGTGGAAATTGGCTGTCTTCTGTTTTGATTTGTAAATGAGGTAGGTGTTGGGGTTGAAACCATGTCTTTCACCTGCATGAACTATAATAAGTTGCTCTCCTTTTGATACAGGTGCTAGAACACCCGAGTTGCCTTCATTAGTCCCACTTTTTGGGATGTTATGGCTGCTGTGGACGTAGGTTTCATTTGGATGAAAGATTGATCCATTTTCATCTCGGTGTTTTCGAAAACATGCCCAGTAAGCCTCTTGTTTAGAGTCTATATCATGTTTTTCTGTCGAAATTTCTCTTAGATTTTGTTTTCATCGCCAGAAACCAAGACTTTTTACAATACTTTGTAGGCTTGTGCAGTTCCCTTGAAAGTTAATAGTATCTTGTAATTTGGGCAACAATTTCCTTGTAGTTGGAATAGAACACTCTTGAACGTGGAAATTTTGAATGGCATGTCGAATCAAACTCGTCTAGATACTTCAGTAATTTCTTTGGGGCATGAATACTACTGACATGCTAGAAAACAAAACACAGTCGAAAACTTGCAGGGATGTTAGTGCGGTGGGCTGAAACACATGACAGCAACGAGGATGATGATGATGATGATTGTGTGGATGGACTTCCACTGCTTTGCAGTAATAAGTGTTTCTCGTCTGCTTGCTTGGCTTCCAGGTGGAGGTGGACGAGGAGAGCCTGAGCCCGGAGGAGCAGAAGGAGCGCAAGATCATGAAGCTGCTGCTCAAGATAAAGAACGGCACACCTCCCATGCGCAAGGCTGCTCTCCGTCAAATCACAGACAAAGCGCGTGAGTTCGGAGCAGGCCCCCTCTTCAACCAGATCTTGCCCCTGCTCATGTCGCCGACTTTGGAGGACCAGGAGAGGCATCTACTGGTTAAAGTCATTGACCGCATCCTGTACAAGTTGGACGACTTAGTGAGGCCCTATGTCCACAAGGTTAGTTCTGAAGCAGCATTTTAATGAGACTGGAATTCCTCATGCTTTAAAATGATTACCCTGTGTGATTCAGAATCTGGACCAAATTGCTAGTCATTGTTGGGAAAAGATCTGCACTCCAGTTCGCAGGTTGTGACGTAACTTTTCAAATTTAAACCAGTGATGAATGCCTACCTTGTTGGACAGTCAGTATGTGTTAATGAAAAAATATACCATACAAATCAAGATTTCAGGTATAACTCCCTGTAAAGTTGATTTGAATAATTTCGAGGGAAAAATTGTTCCGGAGCCGGGTATCGAACCCGGGACCTTTGGTTTAACGTACCAACGCTCTACCACTGAGCTACTCGGGAACTCTAACCGACACCGATCCAATTTTTCCCTCTATATCCACAGACCTCAAAGTGGGCTGACAACCGTCAAGCAACCAACTTCGAGTGCACACTAACTCCGTGGATATAGAGGGAAAAATTGGATCGGTGTCGGTTAGAGTTCCTGAGTAGCTCAGTGGTAGAGCGTTGGTACGTTAAACCAAAGGTCCCGGGTTCGATACCCGGCTTCGGAACAATTTTTCCCTCGAAATTATTCAAATCAACTTTACAGGGAGTTATACCTGAAATCTTGATTTGCATAATACACGTCACTGTTCGTTAACAGAAAACCACAATTTAAGTCACACGGAGTTAGTGTGCACTCGAAGTTGGTTGCTTGACGGTTGTCAGCCCACTTTGAGGTGTGTGGATATAGAGGGAAAAATTGGATCGGTGTCGGTTAGAGTTCCCGAGTAGCTCAGTGGTAGAGCGTTGGTACGTTAAACCAAAGGTCCCGGGTTCGATACCCAGCTCCGGAACAATTTTTCCCTCGAAATTATTCAAATATACCATATTTACTCGAATATAATATTCACCCCAATTTTTTCATCCTAAAATCCAGACAAAAATTACTGGCGAATATAATATTTAAAAACTTCTCAAGATTAAAATTATATTATGCAGGCACTCTTATCTCTAGCTATGTGTCACATTCACCGTAACTTGTTGGTGTCATGTCACTCTGTATCAGCAATTATTGATCAATTCTTTTGGTTTAATTAAAGACGTGCGATTTTTAAAAGTTGTATACGTAAAATCTCAGAATAAAAGGAAAAAATATCAGTAAGTCATTAGGCCTACTATAATTAAAAATAATATTAGTATAAATAATGATTTTTGTCAAAAAATTGAAAAGAAATTGCGAATGAAAAATGCGCAAAAGACTAGAAAACACGAACTCGCAGAGGCCGTGTCTGTCAGTTGTTTCCCACCACGTCTCGTAACATACATAGAGCGTTAATTTAAATTTGTTCGAGTCTGAGTACCTGCTTGCAAATGTAACACGTAGCCTACCCTAGTTTAAGTATATATGATAAAGTTCGTGTTACTAAGAAGAGTTTTAAAACGAAATGTATTGATTTAAATCAATAACAAAGAGCTGGTAGATACTGTGCGTTCATGGTGCAAATGAAATAAAACATTTCAACAGAATTTTCTATATGTATCTGTGCACTTGTCTTTTGTTCTTGGTCCATTTCTGGGTGATGTGGGAGCTTTTTCAAGTTGATATTAGATGAATACGTGGCAGTGGCAATCCCTTGATATCCAGTGTGTAGGACTGCATTAGGTGGTTCGCAAACTCAAATCGTGAGGTCAACATTTCATTGACTAGGATGTGTTATTCTCTGAGTCAGTATTGTATTAGTCAACCTTGAAATGCGTTATTTCTTGTACTAGTGTAATGTTATGTTGTGATCTGCAGATTCTAGTGGTGATCGAGCCCCTGCTCATTGATGAAGACTACTATGCACGTGTGGAAGGTCGTGAGATCATCTCTAACTTGGCGAAAGCTGCTGGGTTGGCAACCATGATCTCCACAATGCGGCCTGACATTGACAACATCGATGAGTACGTGCGTAACACCACAGCAAGAGCCTTTGCAGTGGTGGCATCAGCTCTGGGAATCCCCTCTCTGCTGCCCTTCTTGAAAGCAGTGTGTCGCAGCAAGAAGTCGTGGCAAGCACGGCACACCGGCATCAAAATAGTGCAGCAGATCGCCATCTTGATGGGCTGTGCAATTCTGCCCCATCTTAAGAGTCTGGTGGAGATCATAGAACACGGTAAGAGATCAAAATTAATTTTTAGAAGGGAATCCAGAAGTATTAATATGATAGAAGAAAGGTGTTGTAGGAAGTCATTAAGGTGCAGAGCCAGAAACAAAATCAGGCCCGCCTGAATTCTCCAAGTTCCAGTTATAGCAGACTGGTACACACGCGATCGCTTTGGCAGCTACTGTACTTCGATTGTTGTTGCAAGCCACAAAGCATTTTAAAAGATGCGAAGAAAAGTAGTCTGTTACTAATAGTGGATGAATATTTGTAAATCTTGCAGCAAAATGTAACCTGCATAATGAAAAAAAACATCTTCTGCACCAGGATTTGAACCCTCAACCTTCTGGTCTATGAGCAGGCATGATAGCACAGAGGTATCGGAACAATTGAATAGAAGTGTCATACTTGGGATTATCATATTATACTGCTCGCATTTGTTTACTGAATAGCTTTTCGTCATTAAGTTGACCTTACTTTCAGATTAATTTTGTGCTTCTTACATTTGTTGTGAAAGTATACCTTAATGTAAAACTGTTAAAATAATACTGAGTTGAAAACCGTTGTTAAATAATGTTGTTATTATCATCATTATTAGACGTGTATACTTACTGGCTTTTAAGGAACCCGGAGGTTCATTGCCGCCCTCACATAAGCCTGCCATTGGTCCCTATCCTGAGCAGAATTAATCCATTCTCTATCATCATATCCCACCTCCCTCAAATCCATTTTAATATTATCTTCCCATCTACGTCTTGGCCTCCCTAAAGGTCTTTTTCTCTCCAGCCTCCCAACTAACACTCTATATGCATTTCTGGATTCGCCCATACGTGCTACATGCCCTGCCCATCTCAAACGTCTGGATTTAAACGTGTATAAACATTATTAATTATGTCGATCCAAGTAGTGGAGCTATGTCCACTTTCCAGTGGCGGACCGGAGGTTTCAACTAATTGTTCTGATCCAAAATGGCTTTTCAGCTTCAGCGGTGAGCCTATTGTTCATTGTTATCAGAATCATGGGGAAATCAGTAGACGTCCTGGTTCTGGACATCTGCATGTTTACGAATGGTTATTAACTGTCTGATATTAGATGCTGCTGGGCAGTGAATAAAAATAATGACTGAGGAACAAGCTGTAGACTGCCTCGCCTTTGTAACTGGTGTAGATGACGGTTTCGATTGGACAAAAGTAATTTTCTCTGACGAAACTGCCATCTCGACCAATTACAGCGGACCTGTTGGAGTCTATCGGGAGCTCGGCCGTAGCGTGGCGGATGGGGCACATGTCTTAGAGAGGACCTATGGCCGCTTGGATTCAGCATGGTATAGACGCATTTTGAAGAATGTGTTCCTCACATCTGCCCGAGAATGTTTTCCCGAAGGAAGATTATTATTCAGGAGGATAACTTTTCAGCACACACAGCACAGGCTGTTCAATGCTGATCAAAGTGATCGCCTGGCCATCTAAGTCACCAGATTTGAACGTAATACAAGATGTCAGGGTGAAGTTGAAGGAGAGGAAGCGAGTGTTGTTGGAAGGTGAGCCCCCTCAAAACCAGTATCGGTGCTATTGCTGCCAACTCGCAGGGTCAGAGCAGTAGACGAGCCATTTTGTTTGTTTGTTATGATTAGTGCTGGTGTGTTCGCAGGTCTTGTCGACGAGCAGCAGAAGGTTCGGACTATCACTGCCTTGGCCATTGCTGCGCTTGCAGAAGCTGCTACTCCGTACGGCATCGAAAGCTTTGACTCTGTCCTGAAGCCTTTGTGGAAGGGTATCCGAACACACAGAGGAAAGGTGAGCAGAACACTCACAGAATGAAGCAGATTTATGCTTGATTGTTTACCGACTCAGTTGCAGGATGCCAGGATTGTCAAGTCGCATTATCAGTTCTTAATCAATGGCCTGTCTGATCAGAATGCTCAAATCCTTTCTACAATGTCACTGAAAAATCTAAACATCAATTTTAAAAATCGAATAAAATATAAATGCTGACTCCATCAATCATTTAAATTCATTTCTACAAAATTATTCTTGGGAAAATGTATATAATATTGATATTAATACTAATTTAATGTATTATATTTTTATTTACATTTACAAATGATTTCAATTAATATTCTCCAGTTGAGGTTGTGAAAAAATTCAAAAGTAAAAACATGTGGGCAACTCAGGGACAAAAAAACCTCATGAATCAATATTTAATGAGTAAGAACAATAATGATTCTGATATTCTTAACCACTATAAGCTTTACTGCAGAATTTTATCACATGTTACAAAATAGACAAAAATAATATATCTGAATAAAAAAAAAAAATACAAAATTCTGAAAATAACATCAAAACTATTTTGGGATATAGGCCTACCTTTAATATGCAATGTGGTCACTTTTCAACAGTGTTCATGAATTTAAATTCTTAAAATATAATTAAAATACAATAAATAATTATATTTTAGGTATTTAGAATATTATAAAAAAATGAAATCAAGTGGATATCCAAAGAATGAAAATACTTCTTTTATTGAAATTCATGATCATAAAGTAAAGGATCCAAATTTTATTGCAGATTCCATTAACAACTTCTGTGCTGCAATTGGCATTTAACAGATACATTTCCAGATCTGCAGCAGAAGTTATGTATGTGTTAAAACACCTACAAATAAAAAATTCCTCTGGACAAAGCTCTAGAAGTCTGTTCTGGAATAATTTTTCCTCCTTTAAGCTGCTTATGAGTTTGTCAGTGAAGTGTGGTATTTTTCCAGAAAGACTTAAATATACTCAATAGTAAAACCAGTATACAAAAGGAAGATAAATCTTCTATTACTAATTATCGTTATCATTATTAAGAACATTTTCAAAAGTGTCTGAGAAAGTTATGTAGGGTTTTCCATGGTGACGGGTTTCAGGGATGCTGGAGAAGGACAAAAGTATCAGTTTGAGATAGGAACTCTTTCGGGATCGCCTCAGTCGAAAATTATAAACCAAAATTTTTATGGAGAATAAAGTCTTGTTGATGACACTGTGAATTCCAGAAAGTTTTGCAATTAATAACTAGAACGTTTGTGGAGCACATACAAGCCTGCAGGAATTATCCAGTCTGTTCCTTTGCTAGGGTCTGGCTGCCTTCCTGAAGGCCATCGGCTACTTGATCCCATTGATGGACGCCGAGTATGCCAACTACTACACTCGGGAAGTGATGCTGATCCTGATTCGAGAGTTCCAGTCGCCCGACGAGGAGATGAAGAAGATCGTGCTGAAGGTGGTGAAGCAGTGCTGTGGCACTGACGGCGTGGAGTCCCAGTACATCAAGGACGAGATCCTGCCCCACTTCTTCAAACACTTCTGGAACCACCGCATGGCTCTCGACCGTAGGAACTACAGACAGGTAGGGACCTCTCTCTTTGCTTTGCCAGCTCCTTGTTCATTTCTTGGTACCTGCTGTCATAGAGGATAGAAGGGAAAGAGTGTAGACACAATGCACTGGTTATTTGTCCATGTCCTCAGTACATACTACAAATGATACTTCCCTAATTTTTTCTTTATTGATTTGTAGAAATCTTACTCTCACTCCAACAGGAACAATTTCTAATATGAAAGTGTCGGTCAAAAAATGTAACTAAGAAACACCAGATAAGAGTGAAAAAAATATGAATACTCATGTCTGGGACATTTCAAGTTGCTGGTAAGCACTACATTGCTGTGAAATGCACTTCTTTCATTCTTGATAAATGATTGTTCACACTGCATGCACTTTGTTTATCGTCTGTTTCAGCTTGTGGACACGACTGTGGAGATAGCCAACAAGGTCGGGGCCTCTGAAATCATAAATCGTGTGGTGGACGACTTGAAGGATGAAAATGAGCAGTACCGCAAAATGGTGATGGAGACTATAGAGAAGATCATGGGGAATCTTGGAGCTGCAGACATCGACTCCCGCCTGGAGGAGCAGCTGATAGATGGAATCCTGTATGCATTCCAGGAACAGACAACCGAGGTAACACAGTGTAAACAATAAGTTGGAATGTAGAAAATAACACATCAGCACTTGATGGTCCTTGATACTGACCGATGTTTGTTGCCTGCAGGACGTTGTGATGCTCAATGGCTTTGGCACCATTGTCAACCAGCTGGGCAAGCGGGTGAAGCCGTACCTGCCCCAGATCTGCGGCACCATCCTGTGGCGACTCAATAACAAGTCTGCCAAAGTGCGACAGCAGGCTGCGGATCTCATTTCGAGAATAGCCGTTGTGATGAAGACGTGTCAGGAGGTGAGTGCCGGAATCATGTAACCCTCAACAGAGGACAGAGCGTGGCTCAGTAACTGAGTTTGTGATGTTGCAGGAAAAACTGATGGGCCACTTGGGCGTTGTGCTGTACGAGTATTTGGGAGAGGAATACCCAGAGGTGCTGGGCAGCATTCTCGGGGCTCTGAAGGCAATTGTCAACGTTATTGGCATGACAAAAATGACGCCACCCATCAAAGACCTGCTTCCAAGGCTTACACCTATCCTGAAGAATCGACATGAAAAGGTGAGTCCAACACTAACCTACTCCAACAAGAAAACGTGATAAGTAAAGAACTCTTCTGCCTGGAGTACTGTGATCGGCGATTACAGCAAGAATGGTAGACTATAGTGAAGTTATTGTATGTGATTTCTCTTTATGTTCCTGAATTAATGAATGAGGTTTATGTGCACAGGTACAAGAGAACTGTATCGATCTGGTGGGTCGTATTGCTGACAGAGGTCCTGAGTACGTGTCCGCTCGGGAGTGGATGCGAATTTGTTTCGAACTGCTGGAGTTGCTCAAGGCCCACAAGAAGGCCATCAGAAGAGCCACTGTCAATACGTTTGGGTATATTGCAAAGGCTATCGGGTATGTAACAGCATTTTATTGCAGATTATGATTAAATTAATAAAAGTTGAGGACGTCACTGGCTTGTTTTAATTTGTTATAAGACCTAAGAGTGTTGCATTGCTCATTTTCAGTCCACACGATGTATTGGCAACCCTGTTAAACAACTTGAAGGTGCAGGAGCGTCAGAACAGAGTTTGTACAACAGTGGCGATTGCTATTGTGGCAGAAACCTGCTCTCCGTTCACAGTGTTGCCAGCTCTTATGAATGAATACAGGGTTCCAGAATTGAATGTACAAAATGGCGTTTTGAAGTCATTATCCTTTCTCTTCGAATACATTGGGGAAATGGGCAAGGACTACATTTATGCCGTGACACCGCTACTGGAGGACGCCTTGATGGACAGGTACTGTGAGGAACATAGGATCAGATTATATGTTTTCGAAAACATAATTTGCTTCACAATGAACGTGAAATACAAATACGAAGCTGTGTTGCAGGGATCTGGTGCACAGACAGACGGCCTGCGCGGCCATCAAGCACATGGCTCTGGGGGTGTACGGCTTTGGCTGCGAGGACGCACTCATACACTTGCTGAACCACGTGTGGCCCAATATATTCGAAACTTCTCCACATCTCGTTCAAGCCTTCATGGACTCCATAGAAGGCCTTCGAGTTGCCCTGGGACCAAACAAGATACTTCAATATGTGTTGCAGGTACTACATTGTGGGGAAATGGTAGAACTTCGTAATATAGAGCTGCTGAAAGCCGCCAACATCTGACAGTTGTCATTTCCTTTTTGAGCAATTTATGTTAGTTTAACGGTAGACAGGCGAAATTTTGTAATTCCGTTTTTATTATTAAAAATTACTTATGTAGGCCTACCTACCAGATATTACAATATAAGTATGTAAATCTTTGGAGAATAATATTTGTATTACTTAACTATATGGTACCATAAAATGAAGAATGTGATTGCTTATTGTTTTAAACGAAATATTTACAATCAATAGAGACTTAGAATCTCCACATTCACAAAATATATATCATGTATTGATATTTGCCTTGAAATTTCCTCATACCATATGCATTATTTTTCTTCACCTTGATTGTGGTGGACCAGGATGCCATGTGCTTTGTGGTTCTTGGCACCATAATATTTTCGAATTCTATTTATCAATTCCTTCAAAGAATTGTCAAGTCTTTGATCGATTAGAACATATTGTTATCCACTTTTAAGACAATCAAACACTTCTAAACTGTTGTAAGTGATTTGACAATAAAACCTGTAAACTGTTAGCAAATCTTGAAAAGTTCTGTGAAGCTTATGAATAGTTGATTCAAAGGTAGAGGGCAGTGGACCTAAAGGGTTAATGCACATTTCCGCAAAAATTGTACAATTTGCTTTAATACATATTCAGCTGTGTTTTCTTAAGTAGTGCAGATTATGTGTATATTTTCTAACTAGTGCGACAATATTTCATTGCAGGGTCTCTTCCATCCAGCAAGGAAAGTGCGGGACGTGTACTGGAAGATCTACAATTCGCTCTATATCGGTGGACAGGATGCTTTGGTGGCTGGTTACCCCAGGATAGTCAATGACCCTAAGAACCAATACATTCGATATGAACTGGATTACATTCTCTGAATAAATTTATTTAAATGTAGCATAGTGTGTCATAGTGTTTCTTTTTACCGAAGATGTCTGTAAAGAGTTTGGATTCTCACACCAACTCTGATCATCGTCTTTTGTGTTGGTCAGAATGGGATTTCCTTTACAGTTGAGCAGAAAGAAGATGAAAACAATCCGAATTAGTGTAACCATCAGTGTTGGGAATGTGCCGTGTACAACCTGAACTCTTTCTTTGAGGATGCAGACCCTGAACAGATTGCTGTGGCCAGTTCATAACTCCATTATCACATTTGCCAAGCAGATGGCTGTCATAACAAGAACTACTTTTACTTATTTCTACATGTTTCGTATCCCCTTCACTTCTGACTACGATTTCCTAATTTGACAAAAGACATTAACAGTTCCCATTTTGCAAGCAGAGTGGAAATCATTCTATTTACACGCAAGTGTATTCCTAAAGATAAAGTTGAGTATTTATGTTGTAGTGTGTTACAGTAAGATTTCCTGTTAGATGGAGAAAAAGACTTTCTCATATCCAAATTTTTTAGGAGCAGAAATGAATTCAATCTCCCTGTTAGTTCACAGGGTATGCCATGAAGTTTTATTTATTGTATGTAAGGCATATTGCAAACTGGTGACATCTGCTGTTGCAGAACTGTAGTTTATCGGACATAGCATTCCAGACATAAATGTTTATGTAAAAGTCATAATTGTATTTCAAAAATACATTGGAGTGTGACTTCAGTTACAAACAGTATGTTTGTACTCTGTTTCCTGAGTGGTCACTGGCAGGGTTCCGAATACTAAGATGTTGTCCTACTTGGAAAATAGAGGAAGAGTCTAGCATTCTCTTAATTCCTTGCCTGTCAACTATAGTTCAGAGTTTTTAACATAAGGTGAATTCTGTAAATGTTCCATTCTAGTGGCTTATGCTATATATGCTGGCAGTGTGTGTGCAGATTTTTTATTACTATATTTCTTTTGTACTATATTTCCTTTATTAAACCATGAATTGAAAACATTCTAGAACCACAGACTAAAGTGAAGTTGTGAGAGGTTACGAGGGTCTGAGAGATGTCACTTGGCACAAGTTGCACATTGAAATCATCTCCTGAATTTCTTTATATGAATCAAGTTATATGATAAATAAATTGAAAGACGAGTAACCAGTTGTGAGCGTTTTTATTTGTGCCCTGGCCCCCTTCTCAGGAATCAGCTGTTGCCCTTCACGTCAGAGTCATTATAAATGCCGGGACCTGTTGCCACATTGCCATGGACATGTGTTCGAACTGCCACTTTGTATTCATTAACAAAAGATGAACTAAGAAAATGTAATTTGCAGAGACGTATCATGTCAAATAATTTAAAAAAGACGACACCAGGAACACTCAGCTGTGATATTTATTTACTCTGGTGGAGCTTGGCCGCCAGAAATGTCATACAGCTATGGAGAAAAGTGTGCATCACCATGCAAATTAATCAAGTATAATGTGTGACAAAAAAAAAAAACTGCACATACCAGTAGAAGTTCAAAATAATACAAATTGGTCTAACATATTAAGGAATGATACAATTAAAATAAAAGCGATTACATTAACATAAGAAAAACATTACTAAAATGTTAACGTTAAGAGCATTGTGTGCACGAACCTAGCAACTTTCCAGTAACGCATTTTGAAGGACAGAACATACTTTTCTAGTTTAATTTTAAACAGAGTGTCCGGCAATCTCTGACGTCGCTAGATATAAATGTTGCTGAACAATTTCGTCTATTGTTATTATTCTTCATTCTTGGTTACACACTTGCATATCAGTGTTTAACCATTAAATTTGTTAAATTAACAACTTTATAACTTTAGTGTGTTAATAGACTATTGAAACTATTTGGTAATTACCTTAATGACTGGTTTCAGCAGGAATGTACGCCATCTTCAGATTGCTAGTGAGGTCTTAGGCTTTCTTCTTGCTGGTGGTTGTGTTTATGATGTAGTATTGCATCGAAAAGGGTGTTTTTTGAAATTCAGTTGACTGTTAATGTGTTTTTGCATATGTATAAATTTCGTATTGTTCTAGTTTGTTTAATTTCTGGATTTTCTCTTCAATTTGCAATATTTCCATGGGTTCATTTCATCATCCATTCTGCCTACTTCCGTACTCATGTTACCCTATCATAAAGGGCTAACGAATTCGACCTAAAGAGTGCCCCAACTTCAGAACATAATAATCGCCAAAAAGCATGATGCAAATAGCTTGACGTCATATGCGCGGTTTTTAAACACATATCACATTGTTTGCGTGTTTTGCATTCTGTATGCAATGTTGTATTTTAATTTCCTGTAAGAAGATACAATCTTGTATTTTTTTTTATCATTATTAATTAATTTTTTTCGTGTGTTGGTATATTTATTCTGTTCTTGTGTTTTGTTTTTTTTTTTATATGTGATCGATTCTCTTGTGCTATTTGACAGTGTGCATTCCATCCTTGCAGTCCTGTTGGTTCGTGGATCGAAATGCTGCATGTTTGTGCTGTGTGATTAGAGGTTTTCCTATAAATTTTGAACTTATGTTTATTATCGATCTTATTGTGTCGTCTAAGAAATTGATGGATTTGTTGTTCTCAGTTTCTAGTGTGCAGTGTAGTTTAGATGTATTTTGTTTATGTATTGGTGTAGATTTTGAATCTGTTTCTTGTTTCCTATTAGTAGGGTATGTAATCTACGTATCTGTGCCAGTATTTACGATGTCTTCGTGTTTGTCACCATTATCCAGGGTCAGAACACAGAACATACACACATCCTAATAATAACCATGATTCAGCAGAAATAGTTTATTTGAAATGGAAAAAAAAGGAAAGGAAATGCAAATTCTATTAATCTTAATGAAATTACGTAAGTTTTAAAATCCCAGTTTGTAACACTGTACTACCATCAATATTACAAAATTTGTAATAGATGCCCCCTTTTTCTTAAAAGTTCACTCAGCATACTTTCATGACAGCAAAGTCTTTGATAGTATCTTCGAAATTAAGCTACTCGTATTTACAATTATGAAATACTCTGGCAATTTTCAGAAACTATTTGTATGGTATTACTTCCATATAAATATCACATTTACTGTTCTTTGTCGATTTATTGATAATTTTGTTTGCAAATTAATTTACACATATAATTTTATAATTTATTTTACGTATTATTGGAATTATGTTATTACAGAACATTTCTTCTGAATCCATGTATTCATATTATATACAGGGTGTATCAAAACTCGACGGGAAAACTTCAGGAATGGATTCCTCATATAGAAAGAAAAAGAAAAGTGCATTACGAGTCTGGAAATGCGTAATTACATAGTTATCTGAACTTTCATTAATGTTAGTGCATGCCGACATGCCTTGATCACTGGACTAAAATGCGAGACTCCGGTTACAACTGTTACACGAGTAACTTACGTTGCGAAATAAATTGATGTTGACGTGAATACCTCTTCACACCCAAAATGATTTCCCATAGTCTTGGGCACCTTAATGCACATTGTCTCCGATGCTGGATTGGTACAAGTGGAGCAGTTGCTTGGCTCTTCTGATTTAAATACCCTAGACTTTTACCTTTGGTGTATTACACTGATCTCTATGCAGTGCGCATTACACCACACAGTTTTTTATTCGTGTTCAGCACTCAATGCAAAGATGGGCGGAGACCTGTAATCAGGTAGGAAGAGGCCACTTTGGGCATTTCATATGTGAGGGGGTCAGAAGCAAAGGGGTACGAGTGACATATCTAAAAAACACATGAGTTACATGCATCCAGGGTAAGCTAAAGCATTTAGAATTTTTGTGAAAAAGGAATATATGAGGAGATCCGTTCCACACCGTATTAAGTCCACCCACGGACGAAATTGAGTTTTATAGTGGAAATCCGTTAAGAATTCTCTGATCAGAGAACTCAGCATTAGTTAACTGCATTGTAATATACGAGTATTACCTATATACATTTCAAAATGGTCAAAATCCCAAAGCAAACCTGCAGCATCCAGCACCCAGAAACGAATGCTACTCTTACTAATGATCTTCAGCCAGAATGGGGGAACATGAGTCTGAAGATAAAAAAAAAAAAAAAAAAAAAAAATGCTGTCACAACTGTTCAAGTTCAGACATCCCCACAGGTTAAACTTTTCTTTGTTGCTATTAAAAATTCGAAAATTATACGATGATGAAAAAATCCAAAATAAGCACTTAAATTCTTGGGTGCGAAAATTAATCAAGTAAATATGGTATAAGGCAAAAAAAAAATGTTATATATTTTGTAAGTCTTCAAAAAATTAAGAGGAAGGGTATTATTGGAGAGTAAATATGGTAATATGCTTACTGATACTAGGCAAGCTAATATATATATATCAGCAATCAAAATGTTATATAGGAAGGAGATAAAATACCTCTACGAACATCTGAAAGGTTACAGCTACAAATGGGTTGTACACAAAATTGGCTTTTATTTGCTTGTTGGCGCTTTACAAGACTCAGTATATAAACAAAATAAATATGGAGGCTTATTGTCTTTGTCGCTTCTTGGCACTGTCACTCCCATCCGATGCCCTCTTCCTGTGGGTCCTGTCTCTGTTCTCATGATTCCTTCCCACCGCTTTGCGAGGTCTGTCTGCATAACTTTCACCGTGGGGCACGTTCCTGTAGCTCACCCGTTCTGACGAGCTTTCACCACTTGAACAGTGCCGTTCCTCCTTCCTCTTATGATGTGCCTGCCGTTCAGAAGTGCTCTCACCACTTGAATGGGCTTGCTGTCCATTTGTCACTCTTTCCTTCTTCACATTCTTGGGGCCGTCAAAGTCTATGCTCCTGCCCAGCGCCTTCTCCAGGCTCTGTCTGTCCGAATCACTGCTCGGACTCGAAGCATCCTTTGCAGTCCTGCTGTGTCGCTCCTTCTCCTTCCTGCTCGGTTTCTTCTTCTTCTTGTGCTCTTCGGAGCGCTGTGTATCTGAACTGCTGTCAGAGGTCTCCACCTTCACCTTCTGTTTTGATCTTTTCTTTTTTTTCGTTTTCTTCTTGTTGATCTTGTTAGTCTTCTCTTTCTTCTCTAATTTCTCTAGTTTCCTGCCAATAACACAGACTTTATTACAGGCGGATTTTTTACCCACTCGATGTTACACTAGCATGAAATATGTAACCCACATTTTAAATAAAAAGATTATTGAATGATTGTGCATTGGACTGTTGCTGTCTTGCAATTAAAACTAGATACCAACTGGAAATGAGCAACGTGTTCTTACACTTGAAGTTAATTTCAATTTCCTGTTTACTATGACCTTACTGTGAGAGTTCACACTGCATTGCTCTTCATAATAATGGCGAGGTCTCACCTGAGCAATTTCCGCTTCTGCTTCACTGACAGAGACTTGAGGAACTCCATTTCAGACACTCTGGTCCTTTCCGCCTCATCGTCACTTGGTATCAGGTCCTGAAACAAAACATAACATCCTGCAGCTGATAATTGTCAAATAACAGCACATACCATGCTGTGGCTCGACTGGGCAATATAAAAATTGTCTTTTAAGAAAATGGGCTAGTTTTGCTCAATTTCTTTCGTTGAGATCTCTAAGACTAATAATAGCACATTGTGGCAATACTTGTAAATGTTTCTACAATGCTAAGTAAAACAGTTGTCCATCTCAAACATCTGAATTTAATGTTCCTAATTATGTCAGGTGAAGAATATAATGCGTGCAGTTCTGAGCTGCGTAACTTTCTCCATTCTCCTGTAACTTCATCCCAAATATTTTCCTAAGCAACTTATTCTTCAACACCCTTAACCTCTATTCCTCTCTCAAAGTAAGAGTCCAAGTTTCACAACCATACAGAACAAATGGTATTGTTTATAAATTCTAACTTTCAGCTTCTGAGAGCAGACTAGATGACAAAAGCTTCTCAACAGAATAATAACAGGCATTTCCCATATTTATTCTGTGTTTAATTTCCTCCCGAGTGTCATTTATATTTGTTACTGTTGCTCCAAGATATTTGTCTTTTCGGGATTAACTTCCAAACGTATCTTTTTTATACGGTTGTCTTTCTCTTCTGTATAGAGTGTTAGTTGGGAGACCAGAGGGGAAAAAGACCTTTGGGGAGACGAGACGTAGATGGGAGGATAATATTAAAATGGATTTGAGAGTAGTGGGATATGATGATAGAGACTGGATTAATCTTGCAGAGGATAGGGACCAATGGCGGGCTTATGTGAGGGCGGCAATGAACCTGCAGGTTCCTTAAAAACCTTTTGTAAGGGGCGTCAGCATTTACAACTACGATATCGCACCATTTACCCTCAAGTACTAAATACGATAACCTGTCACTGATAAATTCAACCATTTTTACTGCTGGAAGCTGTGTTGGAAAGAGTGGGTGAAGAAAGAATGATGCTGAAACTGATCAGAAAGAGGAAAAGGAATTGGCTAGGTCACTGCCTTCTGAAGGATGCACTGGAAGGAATGGTGAACGGGAGAAGAGTTCGGGGCAGAAGAAGATATCAGATGATAGACGACATTAAGATATATGGATCATATGAGGAGACAAAGAGGAAGGCAGAAAATAGGAAAGACTGGAGAATGCTGGGTGTGCAGTGAAAGACCTGCCCTTGGGCAGAACATTATGAATGAATTTATTCTTTTATGAATAAAGAATCCTGTTCCTAATTGGTGATTATTGTTTCCTTCCCCTTATTACAAGTAATCTTCTATTTTTGTGATATGCCATTCCCATCTAACCTAACCTCCTGAACTCCCACAAAGTCTGTTCTATATCTAGCTAGTTCTTTTGCTACTGATCTTACCCCTCCTGTTCTGTATAGACTTATGACATTCCAAGTACGAGATTCCTTTGCTGTGTTCGTGCCAGAGAATCAGTCCCATTATGTTGGGATTTCGTAACAAGCTGTTTTTTATAGTGATGGGTTGTTAGCCCTTCACCAACCCCCAAACTGGAGGACCATCTCTATCAGCTGTTTGCCACTGCTTATTCACTATATTCGCAGCTACCCTCCATATCTGGAAGACGTCTCCTCTATCCTCAACCTGAGGACGCGCCATGCCAAGGCGATAGGGATCCACAATACATAAGAAACAAAAATGGCAAGAGTCCATTACCTATTAAAGTATTGAAATGACATTGAAAACCAATAATTATGTAGCCTATAAACAACATTAGGAAAAAACTGATGTCAAAAAGTCAAATTATTTTAAAGAAAATAAAAAAATCTCTCACAAGCAGCTATGTTATGTACAAATAACAATTAGAAAATAATGTGAAATGTTATTAAAAAGAAAATACTGAAACCTCCCACAAATATGTTATTGTACAAATAACAGCAAAAAAACATGACATAACATCTGATGTCGGAAAATAATGAAGTCTTCCCCAGCTTGGAAAGCTCTCTGCTCGACAGGGTTACACTGGTGGAGTGCTCACCCTGCTGCCCGAGAAGTGCACATGTTGCTGGAGGCCTCTCTTCATGGCCAGACCGTCCTCGCGCATCTGCTGCATGAGGAGCAGTGGGTCCAGCGATGGACCCGTCTGGTCAGAGCTCGATGCCTGGTTGTACATGGGGCATTCCTTGTCGGTGTTGATGTGGCCCCACTTGTGGCACTTGATGCATCGCACGTTGCGGACCTGAATGCCGAATGGCTGATCTCTTATCTCCGAGTCGCCCTTACAGTAGCTGCAACAACAATCAACTCACTTATATGCATAAGTGTAGGAGAGATGTTCGTGTCACACAACTTAATAATTTCTGTCATACCTGCAAGTGATCAATCATCCAGAATGTCACTTATGATAAACTAAAAGCACACTTTTAAATGAAGTGACAGTTAACTTATATGACCTGAAACAAGTTCTCTGTTCCCTAAGTTTCTTCAACAAGAGAAAATACCTATTTACTTTCTCACAATAATAATCATTTATATGCCAAGCGTCACTGAAACTTTGAACTTACTGTAAAAGAAAGAGAGCAGGTAATATCATAAATTGGTGTTCAAGCCTATCTGCTAACAACAATTAACTTAAATTACGTTCATTTCAAACTGACAACGGTAACGCACCTTTGTTCACAGAGAGATCATATTGAAGGCAATGACTGGATATGGCAGCTGCTCAAGATGTACAGGGTGTTTCAAAAGTAACAGATAAGTGCAATTAAAATTAAAATTGAGTGAGTATTGGACAAAAAACTCAGACACGTCAAACTTTATTTTTAAAAAGGAATATTTTTATGGAAACAAAATATTTTTTATGCGAGTTATGAGTCATCGGGAGAATTTTTAAATGGCTTGCACAACAATAGTCTCAAAAATATTCCTTTCCAAAAATTAAGTTTGACATGTCTGAGCTTTTGTCCAAAATCCCCTCATTCAATTTTAATTGCAATTAAGCGTTACTTTTGAAACACTCTGTATATTACAATCCAAGATTGACTTTTACGCATAGAATAAAACTTTGTCAATTTTCAACTTAGAGAATGACTGAATGCAACAAAATTTACTGCTCAAAAAGAAATTGTTTTTCAAGTTCTGTGACATCGTCTACAATATTTAATCTCTAATGACGAACTACAAGAATTAAGTGTTTGTGCAACATGCGACTTCGAATACATCCTCCTGTGTACACAGCATTCAGAGCTCTATTATTTTATTCATGTGACAGTGGCTAATTTTCAAATCAGTAAAAACTTGCAATTCAATGGGTGTCGAGAAAGGTGGCTGGTATTGGTGGTTCTATCACAAAAATTTGACAACCTGTGTAATAAATGTATGAGACTCACTCCTCTCTCGGGGCATTGAACTTGCGCTGCCACTCGAACTTGTACTCCGGCTCGTCGTCCTCCCTCTCCCGCTCCTTCTTGGTGCCCGGGGGAGGCTCGTACATGAAGTTCACGCTCAGCTTGTCCTTGCTCTCCTTGCTCAGAATCGCTCTGCGAACAACAGTCATACCTGATGCCAGCTTTCAAAGCATTCCGCAGAAATAATGTATACAAACCACGCATGTTTATACTAATTCCATTAATTTCTTTCGCACATCATTAACGAAAGTAATTGGGCTTTGCACTCCTCCAGCACTTAAAAGGGAAAATTTGCGAGAAGAGACGGGTATGGCCAAGAAGAAAGTGCTGTTTCATGACGACAATGCACTTGCTCACACGTCTGCCATCGTGGTTGCTAAACTACACGAACTACAGTTGAAAATTGTTGCCGCAGCCCCTCCTCCTACTCACCGGATTTCGCTCCATTAGGCTTCTTGGACCAACTGTGTGAATCTCAGAGGGAGTCGAGAAATTAAAATTGTTTAATTTCTATGAACTTTTCAAACAACGATTACATAACGGTGTTTTCAGCCAACGCCCCCACGTATCAAGACTCCGTGAGACTCGTTAATTTGACTAAGCTTCATTTAACTTTTTCAAAATTCAATAATATCGAGTAAAATTAGCAGCAATATATTGTAGGTATCAATATCAAACATAAGGCATAATGAATTTAAACACTATTATAGTCACAATCATGCCATGGTATGAAAGAAAAATTTCCAAGCCTTTGGCGTGAGACGAACTCAGTGGTAGAGCGCCTGAGCGGAGAACAGGAAGTCGCAGGTTCGATTCCCGCTCGATGTTGTTATGTTTTATTTAACGACGCTCGCAACTGCAGAGGTTATATCAGCGTCGCCGGATGTGCCGGAATTTTGTCCCGCAGGAGTTCTTTTACATGCCAGTAAATCTACTGACATGAGCCTGTCGCATTTAAGCACACTTAAATGCCATCGACCTGGCCCGGGATCGAACCCGCAACCTTGGGCATAGAAGGCCAGCGCTATACCAACTCGCCAACCAGTTCCTGCTCGAGGTTGTGAAATTTTTCTTTCATACCATGGCATGATTGTGACTATAATAGTATTTAAATTCATTAATATGTCACATCAACGGACGTGTATACGTCACCAAACATCGTAAGATGAAGATTATAAGGCATAATTTTATTACTATTGTATGGTATGGAAAATTCTATATCCAGACATTATCAGAATGTTTAATTTATCTACATAACATTATAGGAAGAAACATCAATAGTCACTACACAGGGAAAGAAAACGAACTTAAATCACTGTCACAATCCTCGGCTTTACGTCACTTAGGTATCCCCACTAACCTTGCCACATGTCACTTAGCTATCCCCTCATTTAACCCAGCTAACCCAAAATGAAACATAAATCAGACGTCATTCCCACGTGTGGTGTGGTGAGATATTGAGGACTGGCCCACTACAGCACTAACAACCTCCAGCGAAGTTATAACACGTAGGCCTATCTCATGAGGAGTATTCTGCAAGACATGAGTACATCTTCGAATAGCTAACAGAAGGCTGAAAACAGTGCCAAAGTTAGATGAGCGAATAACTGAGTGACAGAGGGCCGAGAACGGCGACAAGGTTGGAGTGAGTTTAGATAAGAGGATAAGGTGAAATAGGTTATATTGCATCTGCTATTTTTCGACTTTTTCTTGTAGGCTAACTAAAACAAAAATATCTGGTAATTCGATACAAAACGTTGGTCAATATGACGGACCTAATCGAGGATCAGTGACAGGTTAGGTTTGGTTTGTTCAGGTTTCTGGTATGTCTACCAAAGAAACGTATATGCAAGTCATACCAAAAACCTAAACAACCAAACCTAACCTGTCACTGATCCTCGATGATGTTATTGATGTCTGTCATACGGACCAAAGTTTTCTACCGAATTATCAAATATCGTTATCTATTTTAACTTAATTCGTTATAAATTAATAGTCACTGTTTAAACACAAAAATGAACCATACTTATTTGTGTATAGATCTTGTTCTTTTTCATATTGCACTCTTAATTCTTCTTGCTTCTTTTTATAAGACTCTGCTTTCTGTTCTGCCATCCATACCTGCAGAGCGTAATAAAATTAAATTTCAGTTTTACGAATTGGTCATTTAAATGGAAATGTCTGTAAGGGTACTAACAAAAATTACTTCTTACCCTCTTCAGATTGTCCCGAGAAGCAGGATGGAAAAATTTTTTACACATATAATTATTGAAACCTTTCCCCATTTTAGCTGTGTAGCTTATCTGGTGTCAAAACCCTAGAAAATGTATTGATTTGAAGTTAAATCGGGAGACTCGCACACATTACACATTTCAGTCACTAGCTCACTCTTCTTTTAACAATTACGCTATTCTACCGTCACTATTCGTCTAATTGTCGCCGCCATCTTGTTTCTTATCTGGTATGGTCGTGTTGTTTGTTCATGCAGAAATGCCAACCTGCAATAGTATATTACGCTAAATGTGGAGTAAGTGATTACAACAATAACAAGGAAAGTCTTGAAAATACAAGACGTATTATAGTTGATAAAAAAAACAGGTTTTTATATTTTCAAAATTCTGTTGTTTATTTAACAAACAAGTACGTGACCTTTTTTTTTCACGACGAGCGTACGATAAATACGATGATGCGCTGATAAATAAATTTTCTGTAAATATGTCGTTTTTAATGTGATGGATTGCAAGAAAATAAATCAAATGTATAATAATAATAATAATAATAATAATAATAATAATAATAATAATGCACACAAATTTTCCAGTTAGTGACTGAGTGTCACATGAGTTTTAGTTTGAGTAAATCAATATAAAACTACGACGTCCTTGGAGTGCATTAGAAATAAGCTGTATCAATTAGAAATAATCATAAACCATGATTTAAAGAAGTTAGATATCTTATGCTGTACAGAGCACTGGCTAAACACAAAGGAAATAACATACTGTCATATTCCAGATTTCAACCTTTCAAGTTACTTCTGTCGGGACACTTACAAAAATGGAGGAACAGCTATTTTTGTGAGACAACATTTATCACATATAGAAAAAAAGAATACGTATTATCTAAACCAAGACAAAGTATTCGAACATGCTGTGACTGAAATTAGCGGTCAGGATTATAATTTAACTGTAGTGTGTGTCTATAGGTCCCCAGATGGCTGTATAAAAACCTTTTTAGAAAAGTTTGAACTTCTTTTAAATCACCTAAAAAGCAAAAAGAAACAATTAATTTTGTGCGGTGACTTCAACATAGATTTTTTAAATAGTGATGCTACCATAACAGAATTCAGATCGCTAATTCGATCATATAATCTGATAGAAACAATAGACACTCCAACTAGAATAGCCTCTAATTCTAAAACATGCCTAGACCAAATAATTATTGACCATGATTCTTATCCATTCTCAGTAGGAAATATTGATATGGGTATCGCAGACCACAATGCTATATTCTTAAATATTTATGCATTTGAAAACCCTAAACCAAATAGCATTAAGCCAATTATGTATAAAAGATCTTTTAATGATGAAAACGTTGAATATTTTAAACGTTTGCTAAGCAAAGAAAATTGGATTGAAGTAACCAACTTAACAGATGTGGATGCGAAAACAAACGAATTTATAAACTCAATAACTCATTATTTTGATGTTGCTTTTCCACTAAAAAAATGTACACTTACAAATAAGCAGTTCAACAATTCAAAAAATTGGATAACGAAGGGGATTGTAACTTCTTGTAGGAGGAAAAAGGAGTTATATAAATTGTGCCAAATTACAAATAGCCTAGATCTTAAATTACATTATAAACGATATACCAGCATATTAAAGAAAGTTATACATGCAGCTAAACTGAAATTCAATGGAGAATTCATTATGAAAGCACAGAACAGAGGTAAAGCTATATGGGAAGTTGTAAAGAAAGAAACTTGTAAAAATACCAAAGTCTCAAATCAAGACTTTTCAATAATACATAATGGTCAAACAATTCAAAATTCCTTCGAAATAGCTGAAATTTTTAATAAATTTTTTGCAAATGTAGCAGACAATCCTAATAACCAGGTAACAGGTAGTCAGGAAACAACCTTACATGGAACAGGAAATGTAAACACCATATTTCTATCTCCCGTGACTGCAGATGAAATTCTCGATATAATAAAAAAAACTAAAAAATAATCTTTCCTGTGGACCTGATGACATTCCGGATGGTATTGTAAAGAAATGTGCCGTACTACTAGTAGCTCCACTAGTAAACATCTGCAATTCATCTTTAATTAGTGGTAAATTTCCTGAACAATTCAAACTCGCAAAAGTATGTCCTATATTTAAGAAGGGAGATAAACAAAATATTAACAACTATAGGCCGATATCTCTATTATCTACATTCTCCAAAATCCTTGAAAAAGTTATGTATAATAGATTAGTTCGGTTTTTAGATTGCAATGGTGCACTATCTAATGCTCAATTTGGATTTCAAAAAGGCAAAGGAATTAATAACGCCATATTCACTTTCACGGAATTTATTCTAAATTCAAAAGACAACAAGAATCAAACAGTTGGGCTATTCCTGGACCTGAGCAAAGCATTTGACACAGTTGACCACATGATACTGATCCAGAAACTACAATGGTTTGGCATAAGGGGGTTAGCTAAAAGTTGGTTTGTTTCTTACCTAAGTGCAAGGCAACAATTTGTTGAAATAGGCTCAATGAAATCATATCCCACTATCATGAAAAGCGGGGTGCCCCAGGGTTCCATACTTGGCCCAATTCTATTTCTCCTGTATATAAACGACCTTCCCTCAAGGATAACACAAGCTAAAACCGTTCTCTTTGCAGATGACACCAATATTGTTTTCAATGCTCTTGATAAAAATAATTTACAGGAGAAAATAAATGAAACCTCAAGACAACTAGAACAGTGGTTAGCTAGCAATAGACTAAAACTGAATGTCAGTAAAACCGTTTGTATGTATTTCAGTCAGAAACAACTACATGACTCCATTGAAATACTACTTAATAATACTGGAATAAAGGACGTCGATTGTACAAAATTTTTAGGGATATGGATTGATTCCAACCTCACGTGGGAAAGTCATATTCAATTCTTAACTGATAAACTAAGTCGTTTGTGTTATGCTTTCCGTGTCCTAACCAATATAACTCCCAAGGAACTACTTAGAGCAGTTTACTTTGGCTATGTTCACTCTGTATTATCATATGGGATAATTATCTGGGGGTCATCATCAAAACTTGCACAAGTGTTTAGACTGCAAAAGAGAATATTGAAAATTATAAAGAAAGTACCTATTCGCTCGGATAGTAAAAAAATATTCAAAGAGTTTGATATTTTGCCCCTACCTTGTATTTACATTCTTGAAACAGTCTGTTTCATCCACCAAAATTATGATAGTTTTAAAATAAACTCTGATTATCACAACTACAGCACAAGAACATGCAATAATTTACATTTTAATCATCATAGGTTATCCAAAAGTCTCAATAGCTTATCACATACAGGGATAAGACTTTACAACAAACTCCCTGTTGAAACTAAAGCCCTTAGCTATGCTAGATTTAAAAAGTCAGTGAAACATATTTTACTTTTCCACATGCCTTTTACTGTCAATGAGTATCTTAGTTTAGCACTCCAAATTTAGCTTACAGTAGTTAGTATCTCCTTTTGTGTTTACTGCTCTTCTTTTCTATCTGATTCATGTCTGGGGTGAGACTGCCCAAGAGGATAAGGAAACCAAGAACCTTGTACAAGTAATGGTCTGAAGAAAACTGTGGAGAATTGACTTCATTACTGAATGTATTGATTGTATATTATTTGTATATTATTGTAGATATCTTGTATGTCGGAAAAACATGTATGTAACCGCATATTTATTATGTATTCACTCTGACGATGCCATGAAATCATTGTATTTCCTAAGGCTAATAAATATCTATCTATCTATCTATCTTGGAGTAAATATTGATCACTGCATTTCACACGTTTTGTGCAGTTATGATATTGTATCTCTCACATGTCGGCTCTGACCTATTATAATGTCTTTGGCTCTGACCGCCAATAATATAATATGAATACATTGAGAACTGGCCGTGTGGAATCTTTCTGCATGCCAATACTTCAGAGCAGAGCCATCTTCAGTTACAAGCCGGAGCATGTGTAGGTTTGGCAACGCGGAGTGGAGGCGGGAGGAGGCGAAATAAAGGTATCATGTTTGACGTTTTAGTGCTTTGATTTCGTTGTCACATGTACATTTTCGACATTAATTGATACAAAACTAAGTGCATATGATCAAGATACAGTGTATTGATGTACGTAATTTATTACGGGATCCGAAATGGTATTTTATTTGAGTTTCAGAATACCGCGTAAGTACTTGCATACAGCCACTTATAACTAAAAAAAAAAAATAAAAATAAAAATAAAAGCATATGTGTTTTTTATTGATGGTACAAGGGAAAATAAATAAATACTTAAAGAAATGTTACTTGTACTAAAAATAAATAAAATGACGTACTTTCGCAGTATCCTATTCCAATCACTTAACCATTATGTGGATAGTAAATTGACAATGTTTTGCAGCTTTATGTTGTTTCACCTCTGACGTGAAAAGTCTAGGATATCATATACATTTTAATTTCATGTGATTATCAGTCGTGCTTTTCTATAAATATTTCAGATGCCCAGGAAGCCAGTTTTAGTGTGAACCTCGCCAGTCACCATAACAATACTGTTATTGTAAATTATTTGTTACAAATTTTCTAAAATATAATTTTAAATAGGCCAAGGCCAAGTATAGATCTATGAAAAAAATGAAGAAACATACCTTCAACATAATACGTAAAAAAAACACATCATTATCTATTAAGTATGTGCCAATTAGCGTAAACTCAGTGAACTTTAAATCCTGTAAATACGAAGTGAACAGAAACGTGTTTATAACTAATTTATTGCAAAAGAAATAATATTAATAAACAAATCTTGAAAACCAGCAAATTAAGTGTATGCATCTACAAATATAGACAGTTCTGAGCATAGACAAATAACAGAAAGGCCTCCCATCTTTCCTAGATCGCACATATGCCACTATTCCATTAAACTAATGCAAAAAAATCTTGATTAATTCGTATATAACATTTTTTATAAGTGAAACGACTCGAACCATCAAAACTGGGTTTATTCACACAGTGCCTCAACGAAATGAGCCAGCCTGTACATGTCGAACTAGAAGTTTCTCGCCACATGTCCACAGAAGGAAAATGTAAAATTTATTATTTTGATCTCAGCAGTATTGAATATATTACCTATTATTTCCGACACTTGAAAATGATGAAATTACTAGTTTAAATTCAAGTAATAAGTCAGATTATAAATGAACTTGTTACCGCCACTGTAAGTCTTTTTCGTTTTTTCAATGCCTTGAATCTTTGAAAGTAGGCCTAGCTCTATCGATATGTGTTTTCGAAACGGAGACAAAGGATTGAATAATTAACATTCAAAAGAGAGCAAAAAAAAAAAAAAATGCACAGCAAGTGCAATGAGATGTAACTTTAAATGTCATAATGATGCAGTGTAGAACCTCCCGTGATACCGTCATGAGTTTTGCTTTTATTTCAGCCTTTGTCAGTTTCTCATTGCTTCGTTTGCTGTCCGAAACGCTGGATCATCATTAATTTTACTTATTTCATTTGCACACTCATATCACTGTCATTATTTTCTTTACGTGTATATATAGCCATTAATTTCACTCACTATCTAATTAGTTGTAATAGAAGTTCTGTCACACAACACAGAAGATGCAGGCACAGCCTACTCGCATCAGTTTCTGGAAAAACGTTTTTTAGTTATTTAGAAAAATGTTTTGTTTTATAAGTCATACTAAGCACTTTCTGTTTGTCTTATAATAAATGTTGACTGTTTTCTAATTCCTTTCGCACCCTTACTTAATAGTAATTGGTAACTTAAGACTTCTAACCTAGCAATTACAGCCATGACTCGTGAGCCTGTAGTAGTTCATTCCATCTGAGCCCCCGGCATGGCTCAGTCGGTTAAGGCGCTTGCCTGCCGGTCTGAAGTTGCGTTCGGGCGCGGGGTGGATCCCCGCTTAGGCTAATTACCTGGTTGGGTTTTTTCCGAGGTTTTCTCCAACCGTAATGTGAATGCAAGGTAATCTATGGCGAATCCTCGGCCTCATCTCGCCACATAATATCATCTCGCTATCACCAATCTCATCGACGCTAAATAATGTAGTAGTTGATACAGCGTTGTTAAATAACCAACTAAAATAAACTAAATTCATTCCATCTGTCTACATATTTGTCACAAAGAGAAATTTAGAAACTGTTCGTAGACTAGTCCTAGTTCAGAAAGTTAATAAAAATGGAATAGCTTTTAAATTTGATAAAGAATACGATATGAACAATGAAAGAAGATTTTTTTTCTAATGCCACCGGATTGTCTTCCCAGATTTGAGCGTAAAAAATTCGCATCTTTAAAGTTGAATAATTAATACTTTTCACCAAACGGACTCCTTACATTTCATGTACAATAAAACTTCGTTAATCCGGACTAACTGGGAGGATAAGTTGACCGGTTTAACGAAAGTCCGGATTAACTGAAATAACCTAAAAGAACAGTAGAAAGTTCATTAAAACTCCGTTTACAGCAACAAAACACGTTTATTGTGGTGTATTTAAAGGGCACAGGTCTAAATACATTATACAGTAGAGTAAAATGTAAAGCAATACATACGTGATGCCCATAATTATGGCGATGTGCCCGACGGATCTGGCTCTGCATCACTCGAAACTCTTGAAGCCGAAGTTGGTTTGTACATACTATAGGTGTAATGTTGTAATCCTAGTTCTAATGTACAAAAGTAAGTCTTAAAATAAGGTTCTTTAATTTTTCCAAACTCATCGTTTTTCCCTGTCCGGATTAACGAGGTTTTACTCTACTTAATAAGCTGCCAATGTTAGCATGCAGCAGCTGAAGACACTCATAGGCCTAAGCTTTAGTTCTGCGACAATACAGTCTTCACTCTACATATTAGTCAATTACCTATTGTATGGATAATTGTGAAACGCTTGCGTCATATGCTCGCGTGTATTACATTTCTCAAATTTTCACAGCTTGAGTACGGTACAAGAAATGCTAATCCCAAAAATATGCCACCCCGGGCTATAGTCCATGTTGACCCATGCGTAAATACGGCCCCGATCTAACTGGTTGGTCCACACCTGTGGAGTAACGGTCAGCGCGTCTGGCCGCGAAACCAGGTGGCCCGGGTTCGATTTCCGGTCGGGGCAAGTTACCTGGTTGAGGTTTTTTCCGGGGTTTTCCCTCAACCCAATATGAGCAAATGCTGGGTAACTTTCGGTGTTGGACCCCGGACTCATTTCACCGGCATTATCACCTTCATTTCATTCAGACGCTAAATAACCTCAGATGTTGATAAAGCGTCGTAAAATAACCTACTCTAACTGGTTGAAATCTTTATTTCAGAAATGATAGAACTTGATGAGGGAATTAGGCCTATTTTTTTCTCTCTGCATACAAAACCCGTTTCTTGCAGGTCTATACTTCTGAAAATTTGCTTTTATTGAGAAAATAATTACCGATATTTTTATCTCGCCCGTTTATGTTAACACAACCATAAACCCTTGCATTTTTTGGCAATGCTATGTGAATAAATGGGTTGATAATAATAATAATAATAATAATAATAATAATAATAATAATGATTATACGTTGTAGTATGGGAGTACACATGGATAGAATTTGTGGTGCGCAAAGTAGAGGTTGCGGTGTAGGCCTGCGCAGAATTTTGTCAAGGGGGGAGGGTTCTTTATTATAATTATTCACAATTTACATTATCGGTATGTCAAATGTTGTGTATTATTATTATTATTATTATTATTATTATTATTATTATTAAAATACGAGCTGTCAAATGCACAAAACGTTAAACGAACATTTCAGAATAAAGTCAGAACTCAAACTAACGAACAGGTGAATACCGTTCTTAAAATGAGTTTAAAATCGACAATGCACATTATAGAACATCTGCACTGCAGAACTGTGAAAACAACCTTTTCAATATGACTCACAAGTTAAATTTCATATTGTGTCGGCTTCATTTTATTACAAGATCGATACTAGACGGTAGATCTCTCTATAGTCTATAATAAAGATAGCATTGTTATAATTCGAACGTGCCGCAGCATATGCAAAGGGATTATATTGAAGGAGGGGTAGGAGGACTATGCCTTATGTCGATGTAGATTTTCTTACTCTGATATTGAAAAATTAGAGAAGGGAAACGATAATGGATAAAAATATTCAAATATAAGTATGTTTTTTTTTTTTTAAGTTCAAGGGGTGGGGGTTCAAACCCGGTAAAACTACCCCTTGCGTACGCCCCTGTAACGTTTTCCTCTATCGTTCCACCAACACTCTTACTTCATCTACCATCTGCAATAGTAAAAACAGGCTGGGGAGAAGTGTTTGGGGTAGTACGGGTTTCCGATGCTGATGTAAGAAGACTAGGAGCTCCGGGCCCTTGGGGCTGCTCGTCCGCGAAATGGACCTGGCGTCGGATTCTCGAGGTCACCGATCGGACTTGCATATAACAGGAAGTACGATGGACCAAGGCAAGCAAAAGTTGACGGTCCCACATAAAGCCAAAGTTCATGATGCAGCGCATTCTCAGGTTACGAAGATGATGACGCTGGTGTGTCAACTTGTCATTGATGTGAGCAGTGTCCAGTTGTTCTCTCTCTTTTATCCAATCCTGGTGCTCTAAAATGATAAAAATGTGCTCAAAAGACCATTCTTAACATTCCTTGAATATAGGTGTACAGTTCGTTCCACAAGCGTCGTATGTGCACTGTACTTTGTTACATGAGCCAGTGGTCGCCATACTGGCCCTAGGATTAGAGATTCATGGGTTCGAACCTGACGAGAGCAATGCGTTTTAAAAGCCCTTTTCTCGTCTACGTTGAATCTGACTCGACTTCTTCAGAAGCGTCGTTACAGGCTGTAATCGCAGCATGGGAAGTGTCTGCATAAGTAGCCTATAGTGTGAAGAGTCGCGTCGCCACTGCGCCGACGCCAACTCGACACTGACGTAGCGTCCGACTGGATCGAACCCAAAGATGATAGACTGTGAAGAGCACACAATTTCCATCCGTAGCAGCTATTGTTGTGTTCGCACTATGCATGTAATTTCATCTCTGTTTGCCTCTTTGGTGACCTCGGTCCTGGCAGTAGGTCAGCATCGGTAAAGAACAGCAATCGGGGCAGTCAATGTGAGAAGACTAGTGTGTGTCAGTGTTGTGGACTGTGTCCCTTCTGCAGGGGATGCAGAAAATGTGTGTGTCTTGTTTTCGAACATCGTGGACTGTTAGCAAGGAAACTGTAATCTTATTATGTATGTGTCTGTAGTGGGACTAGCGGGCGCAGTCTTCATGCTTGCAGGGAAGGTAGGGCTCGATAGCTTACGTTATACATAATTTGTGTTTACGTAGTCAAACAGGCAAGAGTTATAAAGTTAATCAGTGAAAAAGAATACATAATACTTTTTGTAGTTTATTAGCAATACGTCTGCGCTAATGTCAGTATAAAAACCAACACATACTTTCACGAATGTTTATTTTTATCCCAGAGAGAAAACTTGTATCGATTAATGCCATTTATAACATAATTCTGTGTTATTTTAGCGGAATACAATGGTAAAAGTTTTTCGATTTAATCGGATAATAATTTCTAAAGCTTATAAATAATTCTGTCATTTCTAAGCACTCGGTTCACAGCTAACCGCATCATTTTGCCTTCGTATTGAATTCTCCCTTTTGCGAATCCTTTAATTTAAATTGTTCTTTGTTCGTGGAATTTATAAAATTAAATACACGCCATAACATGAGCACGGTTCGTAACTTGTTGTATACCCATTTTCGGATTGTTTAATTAAACAGAAATAATGATGGAAGATGATTTAATACATAATCCAGCAGCAGGACTGCGCAGGCCCAAATTGCTGATCCTACAGTACATAGGTCAGATAATCAATTTTTGTCGCTCTCGTAACGCAGCCAGGCCATATTGAAGGTCTTTGTTGACAGCGCGCACAGTCTAGTTAACAAAGCAGCGCATTGTGAATTAATACGAACAGACAAAAGTCCTCGAAATAAGCAATGAAGTATGCAGCTTCCAGAAATGTAATGATGACAGTTTTATTGTGCAGTTGTGATTACGATTGGCTTCATGATGTTTACTTTGATGGAATTGATCAGTCTTAAGCTGATAAGATTTGAAAACAAAAATGAATCGTTACTGTCTGAGATCGTAGCTTGAACATGCTGCTCGAATTGCTTTCTTTGTGTATCTATAATATCGGCATAAACACAAAAATTGCCATTCGTATAGTACCGGCAACTGAAATATAATAGCGTTTTGCATATCATTTTTAATTGGTTCATTTTACAACGCTTTATCAACTGCGATAGTTATCTAGAGTCTGAGTGAAATGAAAGTGATATTGCCAACGAAAAGAGTCCGTGGTCCAGCAGCGAAAGTTACCCAGCTTTTGTCCTTAATGGGTTGAGAGAACATTTCGGAAAAAAACCTCAACTAGGTAACTTGACCAACCAGGATTGAAGCCTTATGCTATCGAATTTCCTTATTAGACCTATATCTTCATTTTAATAACGTTGGAAGATAACGTCGCCTGTTGTATATGCAACTGGCAGAACCTTGGTGTATTCAAGGTTGCATTGTATTCTACGAACTCTACCGTATTCTTTCGTATTCTGTGGTGATCTACTGCATTTTTACAACTCTATATAGGATACAGCTGACTTTCCATTTAAAGTTAAATCCATATTAGGTTCGGATTAGCTTTTCTCTCGTCTCAAACTGAAATATCATTTTACAGGTTGAGAGCTATTTTCTTTCTACTGACGTAATAATGCTCAAATGATGGGATATTTGTGAAGAGAAAGGCATACTGAGGAGTATGTTAATGACACCGATTATAAGGTAGCTGTGGCTAGTCATAGAGGAAGGGGAAGGAACAGATTTTAAAATAAACACAATACTGCGATATATTGGTAAACATCGCACTGTATGATAGTCATTAGTGGTTATCTAAAGAAACCATGTAGGTCGTCAGGACCTGTTTCTGCTCTTCGGTGCTGTTGTCACGATATGCAGCAAATATCACTTCAGTTAATGAAGTCTGAATGATATGCAGAGTCAAACATTACAATCACAAGAAATTTCAATGTCTGCATTGGAATTAATGGGACATGTCAAGAATATGTAAGGGCTGATAAGTGTGACACACTGTAATAGCCTAAACGTTCACCACTGTTACTAAGAGTGCACAACGAACACGTTTCTCGTAACAGACAGATGTTTAATTGATGTAATGTCACCTAAGAACCAGAGCCTAGCGAAGTGGATGAAGACCAAGGGGCCCTCGTATCTCAACGTAACGCCCATATCACAAGAACTATTTTCTAGGCTAGCAGTTTTGTCAATTGATTACATCTCTTCAACTCAGGTCGTTGAGTGATTGCAGCTCCAGGAAAAACAGGAGGATATATTTTTTAATTATTAAAAATCAATTAGCAATTTTTTAGTATTAAATCATGATTATTAATATTTGATTATACTGTTGCCTAACTATGCCTCAAGACCTGAAATCGATGATTGAAGGGTTAAAAAGAAGGGAAGGGTCTCACATTATCATCTGGCCCAGTATCTCGCAACGTTAAGAACATGGAGCTACAATTTCTAAGGGCGTACCTAAAGATCCTCAGGAATCTGTCGCTACGGAAATAAATTGCTAGGATAACAGTTGAGCCGTAAGGGCGCTAGAAATCCAACGACAAGTTTTCTGAAATTAGCATGGGATTGCCGAAGTATGGAACGAATGTGTTATGGATAAACGTTTTGTGGATTAGGTTACGAGACAGCCGCAGATTGCTGTAGACTCTTCACCCTACTCTACTTTCAAGACCCAATTTATACGGTGAAGTCCTCTGTTTGTAATTTGATATGCTCTAATACGTTCTTGCTGATGGAGCGCGGGTTAAGACTTAAGGCTGGTTCACAATAAACCGGAAACGGAAACGACGACATCGAGAACGAAAATAATGTTAAAATAAATGTATTTTCGTTTTCGTTGTCGTTTCCGTTCCCGGTTTATTGTGAACCGGCCTTTACAGTTGTAAGGGAAAGTCGCTGCCGTCTGTTCACTGTATGTCAACAAATGCATGTTACAAAAATATCGACGTCATAGGCAGAATGAACTTGCTAACATGGAGCATAAAATTACAGTTGCATAATACTACAGTACAGTCAAATCTCCTTATAAGGATAAACCCCCAATTCCCGGCATAAAATGTATTCTTTCAATGTAAAAATTCTCCCGATATAACGATGTCCTCTATTGCCATATATCTCTAGTGGACGATACACTACAATGGCCCCAGTGTAGTATTTTCTGTCTGTGCTACGATAAAGCCCGGTAAAATGAGTGATTTCTTAAAAAAATGTAGGACAGTGCATTGGGCAGCGTGTGAATCATTCAACAGTGCCTATCTAGTGTTAGTGATGTTCCAGAAGAGTATATTTAGTGTCTTTGGATCTAATAAGGTCTTTATGTGTGTCAAGTTCCGTGAAGAGAGCTCTGAAACAAGCTATGTAAGTGATTTCTTAAAAAAAAAATGTACACTGGGCAGCATATTAAGAGGGTTTCATTGATAATTTTAACACTTTGTACCATAATAAGCTGAATAGAAAGCCTCTTATTTTTAAAACCCTCCTTATAACGATACTTCTCTTTCTAACAATATTTTTCTTTGTTCCTCTAAATATCGCTATAGGGAAATTTGACTGTATACTGTTATCGTTCAAGTACGTACGTACCTATTTTCACAGATTATGCAGTATATACAGAGTGTTTCATAATTCAACCGAAGAAATTTAAGGCGTGGTAGCTTCAGCAGGTACTTTGTTCCTAAGTTAAAGTATGTAACGTTAAACTAGTGTTGAAGAATTGTAAAATTAATTATTTTGTAATGGCGTAATAATGACAATAATAATTGTTTAGAAGGGTGAAGAAGGAATGTAGTTTGAGAAATGCATATCCATTACTCTGGACAAGTCACTGTATGTTGTAGTGCATACCGGTATTCTGTTTAATAGAAAATATCTTAACAAAATGGATAAATGAAAAAAGAAAGAAACTTAGGCCTACCTTTTTCTTCTTCCTTAGAGGAGAAAGTACTGCAGTACAGTAGGCTACATACGTATAGGCCTACTGTAATAACAGAAAACAAAGTTGTTCTTTCACTACTCACTGTCAGTTGGAAAACAAGTTACAGGAATTGTTCAAAGTAACGACCTCCGCCTTAAGCACAGTATTTTTCTGCAACAAAGCAAGTGCCGGTACGTACTTTTCTCGCTTAACCGTAAGAAATTACGTACAATGAATTTCATATAACTTAAACATTAAAATGGGACAAAGATGCATGACAATAATAATAATAATAATAATAATAATAATAATAATAATAATAATAATAATAATAATAATAATACAGATCACTAAAAGTCATGCACTCGTGACATCTAACAACCTAACTGAGCTCCATAGGACTGACTTGCTCTGTAATGACCGACCAGCACGTCCACATGCCGAAACAGAGGTGGACGATTATCCAACTAGAATCGTGGTTAGCACGATGATCCCCCAGCCGTTATAGCTGGCTTTCTTAACCGGATTTCGCTACCTATCGTAGCTCCCCAAGTGCATCACGATGTTGGGTGGGCACCGGTCCCATACACGACCGAAATTTCATGAGAAAATTTTTTCCTCCATGAGGACTCGAACCAGCGCGCATTCCGTAACGCGAGTCCAGGCAGGAGTAATGAACCAATGGCTAGTAGTATACATAATAAATACTATACTACGTATTTCGGTGGTTCGAAAAACAAAGAATTGTTACATTTCATCAATAATATGAGAGCTTTTGGGATTAAAAAAAACTATCACAGTCAGACTCGAACATACTACCTTTGGCCGGAGGTCTGGCGTGTTGTCTGTTATACCGGAACCTCATGTGAGGGGGGGGGGGTAGAACAAGCAGTGCAGTGGCGTGCTGTCTCATGATTCGCCGGAAATTTTACAGTTTCCGTGAAGGCTAAATTTTGATTAGCTCTTGACAGTTGGGCTTCATGTATTCCACACCCCTATTTCATCTTAATACTGAAATATGAGTATCAAATATAAACAACTTTACTGATAAGTGATAACTCGGATATTTTTCGTCGGAGACCCTGGGTTCCTTATTTCAAATTGCTGTCTACAACTCCTCTATAACCAGATAAATTTCTTCGTTTGAATTCTGAAATCCTTGTATACAGGGTGTTAAAAAGTACTCCATATTTTGATTGGAGGTAGTAAGGACCAAAACAAGAAAAAAAGTCTAACAAACATGGGTCTTAAAACTCACACCTTAAGAGCTGTCTTGCCTGTCTTGCTGAAGGAAGTGCCTTACATTCAAAGAATAGAGATGTAGTTCATGTATAAGAGAGAATCGGCCCATTTTCACCGAAATGTCCGAGAACACGTAACACAGATATTCATTGGGCGAAGGATTGGTCGAGGAGGTCCAGTATGATGGCCTGCTTGTTCCCCTGATCTTAATCCCTTGGATATTAGGTTGCGTGAATTCTCGGTCTTCCCCTTCAACATTTTCTAGAGTTCTTTTAGTGAAGCAGCGGAACTCGGAGTGAGGCAAGTGACCAACAGGCTTGGAGCTCACTTATTCACTTTTTCTCAGCCCCAAACTCCCTTGCAAGTACGTGTTTTCGCATACCTTTTAATGTTTCTCCGCTTACCTTCCCTTAATTGATTAATTCATTCATTCACATTTCTTTCAATTTAAGGGTTCCTCAACTTCCCCAGCAAGTGTCGCAGTGATAGTTTTTTTAACTGTTTCGTTATTAGTAAAGAGAGAACGGAAGCAGCTCCACGATATGTTGATATGAGAAACGTGCTGGTTGTGATATGACTAAGTAATGTTTTCTTTTTCTTGCAGGCAACATCCAAGTATTGTGATGGTGGTCATTAGTAAGTATTCATATCACTAGCAAGAATAGAATAGACCTATATTCAAATAAATAAATCCCGCATGTTTATCCTTGAAAAGTTTTTTTTTTTTTTTTTTTTTTTTTTTTTTTTTTTTTTTTTTTTTTTTTTTTTTTTAAATGGACGAAGTAAGCGAATTAAACAAGATGTAGACAGTTACTTGGCAGTCACCATCCTACAGACCAATTCCCGTTGAAGAACTGGATCTCGCCATGGACGTTCCCCGAATCCGTACATGGTCGTGAACTTTGCACTTCTGGTGTATTACAATATTATTTCTTACTAGAATGGAATACTGCGGAGTGTGTTATACACCGTATCTGTAAAGTAAGTCCCACTACATCCTGGCGTGTAGACTACCAGATGGGATGTGTTTTGTTTTAATTGTAGTTTCCATAGTTTTCTTTTCGTTGTTGGTAACTCTGTAGCATTAGATGCTTTATAGTTGTGCTAACAGATGGAGTTACTTGTCAACAATGTGACGCTGAAACGTGTGTTCAGGTTACTGCCCAGCGACAGTCCTGATGGTTAATTTGTTAATTAATATTAACCCGGCACACTCACAATCACACTCAGATTCATACAAATTTCCAGACTCTAGACACCCAGGGAATTTTTCTTCTTCAAGAAAAATTCACCGAGAGCGGAGCCCGGGAATTGAACCCGGGACCTCCTGCCTCCTGATCTGGAAGCCAGCATGCTGACCAACAGACCACGGTGGTGTTTAATGGTGCCTTTCTGCTGTTCATGGAGGCTGCAGTCACTGGCATAGTGGTTAATGCCGCAATTGAATGGGGATTATATACCAGCAATATCGAACACCTCACCGCTTTTACTGTGACTATCTCAATCGCGCGTTCTAGAACGTTGGATAGAGCGAGTGAGAAATATCGACATTGCTTTCATGAAATGGCCTCCGCGATCTCCTGAATTAAATCCATGCGATTTCTTCTTGTGGGGTTATATAAAGACAGAGTCTATGTGCCGCCTCTGCACATGAGGACTGCAGAAGTCCCAGCCACTGGAACACCAGATATCTTCAGTCTCGCAGGAGTTGGATTATCGCTTCACACATCCAGTCACTATAATGCAATGGTCGTCAGCACTCGCTGAATTGGGTAAAGTGCAACGAGTGCAACGTAATATGCTCCATCGTGCAGAAGGGAGGGATGGAAAGCATACCCGCCAGTAGCCACGGATGCACGCCAGTGCAATGTCTTTTGCGCGGGTAAGAGACGCTAGCCCGAGAGTGCTCTGTGCTGATGACCGCTGCTGTAATGAAACAAAACCTGGATACCTCGTGAATCATATGAGCCAGCATGGTATTCATTTCTGTTTGAAGCTGGGTGGCCTGCAGGGACATAGTGCGGCCGAAGGGATTGGATCAATGGACGGAATCGAACCCGCGATGTTCCGTCTTGCAGCACTGCTCCCTAAGCTCGACGCTACCGCGCGCCCCTTAAAGCCTTGGTTTTTCTGAACCGACACATGCGAGATCCAAGTGCGAGGCCCGCGTCGCACGAGAGATAGTGAGGGGTTTCTATAGTTGCGAGGTGCGCAGGCCTCGCGTCTCGCAGCTATCGTATAGTCCAGATTTGTGCGAGGTGGGCCTCGCATCTCACACGTCGCATGCGTCGGTTCAGGCTTCATGAATCTAGTACTGAGCTCAAATGCAATGATATGACAACATTTATTTTCTTATGAATGTCCGATGTTTGAGGGTTTAATTGAACCTAACATTTTATAACTGCTGGCTTCAAACAGCTCAAGTTTTGTCCTAAGTTAGTCAATTTTTTTTATTAAAAACCTAAACTAACGAAATTCATCAATGACAAAAATAAAAAAATTAAATACTATATATTAGGCCTATATAATTTATTTTACATGATTCTTTTCAAATATTTTTTGCTGTAAATAATATGTTTTCATTATGCACCCATTAATATAATATGTAAATAATATGTTTTCATTATGCACCCATTAATATAACATGTAAATTTTTGTTTTTAGCAGTAGTTATAATAATATTTGTAAATGTACTAAATAATAATTAGTTGTAATATAATAGTAATGCTGAACTATTGCCAAACACGAGCTTTGCTCATTTAGGTGGCTCTAGAATACAGGTGTTTGTATTTGAGCTGTATATTTGTTGTTTGTTTGAAAATATACCTCTATAATTTTCCATAATTTCAGATAAATATCAAATTTATTAAAATAAACGTTTAGTCACGTCTTTGACATTTAATTGTAGCAAATAAAATTGATATATAATTTCAGCTGTATGTATGTTCACCTAATTCTAATTTAGTGTAAATACTGAGTGCTTAGAGTTATTATTTGACGACAAACGTTGCTGTGACAGTAAAATGTATCTTTCCAGGATAATTATCCATGAAGATTTCCTTCATTTTAGAGTTGCTGTCAGACTATATGAAAATCGTACTAAACCCATGAATATTGGAAATGGTACTTATTTTATGATGGTGCAAATTGAACTATACAAAGTAACTCCGTTTGGTGGCACATTCACTTCGAAACATTAACACAACAGCACAGCCGAAGCAACGAAGACATGGTTGGCCCAAGTGGAGAACCTGATTGTGTGAATTGTTGCAGCTGCTCCCCGCCCAAGGAGTGCTGCACGCTGGGGTGCTGCTACATGTACATCCCGGGGTACCGGCCGCCTGCAGTTCCTCCAGCAGCCAATGTCTTCAGTATCGTCTTCTGGAACCACTGGTACTTATGGTAGGCTAATGACTGGTGCAGGCCGCGCCTCACTTGTACTCATATCGTAGTCCAGCAGTGCCTACTGTGTGCTGCCTGTGTTAGTGTGAAAATTGGACATTACACGACAGTTTCAACATGTTTCGATAGTGAAAGCTGGCCTGACTGTGCACGGGATGATCGGTTCATATCAGTAAGTTTCCCGTACATCCTGTTAAATACGGGAACATCCTGTTGCCCCAAAAGAGGTCATCAGGACATGTTTTTGTACTGTATTAAAAAGTTAATGACTGAAAAAACAGAACTGGAAATATTAACTGCTATTTTATTATAAATGTCTGTTCCCATCCTGTTGTGGACTATGCAACAGCCCATACATGGGGCAGGGTGCTGTTCAGTATCATTTGTCATAATGGTGGAAATGTTCTAAATTCCAAAGAGGATGCCGATAGTAAATTGAAGGACATTCTTAAATCAAATGTGAGCGTATCTGTCCAATCCACCGCTGTGGAGTAATGTTAGCACGTCTGGCCATGAAAAGACAGGCCCAGGTTCAAATCCTGGTTAGAATAAGTTACCTGGTTGGGGTTTTTTCCGGGATTTTCTCTCAACTAATTCGAGCAGAATTGCTGGGTAACTTTCGGCGTTCGACCTCGGACTCATTAATTCACATATCATCATCATCCATACAATAGCCCGGTTTCAGTTCATGGCGTGGCATGCTGTACTTGTACAAGAGCGCAGCAGTTCGGCTACCCAATCATTCACAGAATAAAAGTGGCAAGCACAATAAGCTTCAGGCTGCAGTGCAAGGCTTGGGGTCCCTCCTCCGTACAAGAGAGAGAGGAAAAAAAATATCTGTTCAAAAGTGTTGATTTCACTTTGTCATTTTCTATGAAGTTACTTACTTCATCAGGCAAAAATTCCATCAAATAAATTGTCTCCATCCAGATCAAGTCCATCTGCATTTGAAGAAAAGTTATGGACTGCCTCTTCAAGTTGTTCTCTTTCTAGAGGAAGTCTCAGCAATGCAGTGGCATACGCAAATTTTGTCAAGAGGCGGTTATTATTAAAATTGTTTACAATTTACATTATCGGTATTTTAAATTTGTATATTATTATTATTATTATTATTATTATTATTATTATTATTATTATGTTACGATATATTCATTAATGTTATACTATGTTCTAATATAACATATTCATTAATGTTCTTATAAAATCTTTGAAACGTAATTTTTTCACAGCCATCCAATTTTTAACAAATTTTAACTTCTGTTTAATTTTGTGTAATAAAAAATGCTTGTGTAATTATTACACTTACATAATAATCACACACATACAGATATATATTTAGTCAAAGTTATTTCTCTATGATAGATAAGACATTTTACTTTTACATAACAGGAAAATTCATGGAAACTATAAAATATATTGAAATAAATTTAATTAAATACAATAATTGAGGCTAAGAATGAAACTGGCATGATGAATATATTGAAGCAGGGTAGGAGGACTATGCCTTACGTGGATGTAGATTTTGTTACTCTGACAGTGAAATATTAGAGAAGGGAAAACGATTATGGATAAAAAATACTCAAATGTATATATGTAATTTTTTTAAACGATTTAAGGGGTGAGGTTCAAACCCCGTTAACCCCCCCCCCTTGCATATACCCCTGCAGGCTGCAGAAATATAAATACATTTCATAGATATCTTATCTTGTGAATGAATACCCAGCCATTGGGATATTCATGAAATTCATAAAAGATACTGAGATTTCTGCAGTGAAGTAAGATCCACTTCTTCTAAAGTTGCATAATTAATGGTGGAATAAATTAATCTTCTTCTCTGGAGTTATTTTTTATTAACTTCGATAGCAACAGAAGACTCGACTGCAATTACGCCCTCACCCTCAGTTTTGATTGCGGCATCATGAAAAAGTGGCAATGTTGCATAAGCAAAATTTATCAGAGCAATATGCAAGGATCATTAAACCATGTTAATAATTAACAATGACAATGCGGCGATATCCGGGAAATGATTATTAAATCCGGGGACAGAAAGAAAAATTCGGGGACTGTCTCCGGGAAATGGGGACGTCTGGTAATGTTACCCTAACCTCCTTGTGTACGTTTTACCTCTTAAACGTGCAGAAACAATTGCTATACGCTCTTCTAAAGTCAATGTCTTGGCACCTGTAAACAGAAATTAGATTGGCAAACTTTTCCCCAAAAATGTCCTGGGACTTTATAGTCGCTCTGGACTTAAACAACTATTATTTGAAACTATTTTTCATTTGGCGCCTAAGAAAAAATTTATTTTTGGGTAAGGGAAATAAATGGGACACCTCTAAAGGCATAAATGGCATAATTAGGCATATTCCCTCCTTTTAATGCAATATCCTTGTCTTTGCTCCAGGGTTAACAAATGCGTTAACAAGAGATAGCAGATCCCCTTTATCCTGTTCCCTACTTCACCTGCTGTGTTGTAGCCTCAAGCTTTGAAAACTTATTATTTTGGTTTACGGTAAATTTTTATTTCTTTTGTATTGTATTGGCAGCATTAAAGTATGTGATTGTATAGGGAAGATCGGTGAGTGCTGGGTTTGCAGTGAAGGACACAAAACTGTAAATGAATGTGTTGTAAGTTGGTTCGCTCGTGTCGCAGGTGCCTGCTTGTGGTGCTGCTGGTGTCGTGCGTTGGTGGCTGCAGCCTCTGGCGCCGATGGCGGTGCTGCTGCTGTAGAGGTGACCCAGGGGGCGGGGCCTGCGACGACGAGCCGAGCTCGGAGCGGGAGTCTGCCGCCTCCTGCTACCCCCCGCCCCAGTACAGTCGGTGCTCGTCCTTCCATCACGCCCCACCCCCGTACACAGAGGTAGCCTGTCATAATGAATCCTCTTCGTAACGAAATGTTCTCATGGTACTGTTGATTGCTTGACAAGTTCTGACTTACACATCACTGAGGCAGATTCATTTATGGAATGCCCCACGCTAGACGTTTCACAATTGCCCATGCTGGGAATCGAACCTACAATCACGTGGTTTGGGAAGTGCACGCGCTACAACAGCAGACTGCTTGACAAGTATGAAATGTAATTCACATCTCATTATAAAAACCAGTGTTGCATTTTAACATTTCTATCAATGTTAAATAGATGCCGATTTTCTTAATTAGAAAAATAATACCACAGGCGACTTTCATACAAGGAGAACTATTCCTTGATAATCTGTGCGGTAGTAAACTGCAGACTCTTAGGGTGCTATTCATAGACATTTCGCAGCACACGCTACGAGCGTGCTAAGCTAGCCCTGGCTATCCACTGGTTACTTGTACAGAATTCAAATCATATCATATTGCTAACACTGGTTTATGAATACGAAAAACGCTGATCATCCACCGGAAGCCCGCGCTAAGAATGTCTATGAATATGGTTCTTATTCTCTGCAGCATTGCGTAAAATTAAACTATTATTTTCTTTATATTATTTATTTATAGATTTAAATTACAAATTGATGTTCATATTGATATTTCCCGCTTCTTGAAGCAGTTTAACAAAGTAATTTGACTGTACTGGGCTCTCTTCTTCCGGACATTGTTGCCCTTTTTCTTTACTAAAAGCTGTTTAAGTTGCCCTGGTATGTAGAAGAAACGCAAATGACTCTACGTCCCCTGCCTTCCAGGTGACGTCGAAGCCAGATCTGTACCCGCTGGTCATCAGCTATGGTGACAATGGAAAGGGCGCGGTGGGCGGCAACTACCTCATGGTGCAGTACTTCCGCAACTACATAGTGCGGCCCGTGGGCTCGCTGTCCGCCACCAGCACTGCGGACTCCCTCAGCTCCAGCTTCCTGTGCAACGCAGCAAATGAGGTGAGTGCGCCACGACACTCCCCGGCCTGGACTGAAGAGCGGGTCATGATGCCGATGTGTTGCAGGCCAACACGGTGGTGCCGCCCCCCTACTCGTGTGCTGGCAGCCTGGACGAGTTCCAGACGTCGACGCCGCTGTCCTCCGCGCCCCCACCGCCCCTGCTGCTGCGATCCGTGTCGTCCATCGCGAGCTTCGACAACCGCGAGGCCTCGGAGGCGCGGAACCTGTCGGCGCCGCTGCCCGGCGATGCCAGACCGCTGCAGAGCTTCGCGTCCACCACGGGCTCTGAGGTGAGCAGCCTGGCGGGCGTGGGCACGCCGGGGTCGCCGCCCCGCGCCACCAGCCCCACCCTCGAGATACGCGAGCTGCTCGACAAGATCCAGCAACTGCCTTTCCAGCACGAGGAGCGCCAGGCCAAGCACTACCGGCAGCGAGGGAGCGGCAAGAACCTGTACATGCCGCTGGGGCCCGGGACCGGAGTCGCGAGGCACCACAAGTGGCTGCCCCGCTCCGCGCCCACCACGCCCTCCACACACTTCCCACCCTCCTTCCTGTCCGGGGCTGCGCCTCCACCCAGGCCAGCGTCTTCTGGGAACAGGAGACGACAGTCATCGGGAACCACCAAGGAGGATGGAAGCCCTCTGCTGGCCGAGCACTGCTCCGACGACGAGGACCACGAACAGGAGTGACGTTACTGCCATGTTACTATTACTGCTGCCATAGAGTAACATACAAACATACGTTCGTACATATGACTTATGCTTACATACACTACAGAGGAGCCCAAAAAATATGTATACACTCTTTATTCACCAATAACTTCGGTACAACTTTGAAAAAAATTGTCATTTTCAGGAGAAAACGTACATTAATGTAGGTATTCAAAGTAGCCACCATTAGTATGCAAACACTTTCGATGCCGCCAAACTGCTGCATGAGCTACATCCTGTAATATGTCCAGTGTGATAACTGCTCACGAAATTCTGATTTGTTCTCGTAGCGCATCTAGTGTACCTGGTTTTTACTTGTAAACAACTTCCTTCAGGTCACCCATACATAAAAGTCGAGAGGTGTTAGATCTGGGGACTGTGCTGGATACCCGACAGGACCTCTTCTACCAATCCATCGTTCGGGTAGAGTTTGATCTAGATGCGCCCTGACTTCATGATGGTAGTGGATTGGAGCGCCATCTCATTACCGATAAAACATTTTGTCCCCATACAGCTCTCGGATGGCAGGTAAAATTGTTGTCTGAATCATCTCAAGATACACCTTACTGGTAATTGTGCCTTCAAAAAATAACGGGCCAATTAAACCACGAGAGGACAAACCACACCAAACATTGACAGCTTTGTCCTGATGGATGTGCGGATTGTTGAAGGACCAGTACACACAATTGTGGCAGTTTACAGGACCATTCAGTTAAGATTCTGCGCTGTCAGACCAGACGATCTTATGTGTAAATTCTTCATCCTCACGCACCATGTTTTCAAACCACTCACAGTACTGAATTCGACGATCTTCATTCATTGCATGCTGTAGTCTCGGAATGTACACTTTCCACTTAGCACACTTCAAAATTCACTGAACACTTTCTGACTAATTCCGGTTTCACATCAACACTATTTTGTAGACTTCTGTGGTGATGGTGTAAATTGTTGTAAGACAATTGCGGAGTTAGCTGCAGTTGTTTTTGTTACAGGAATGTCCTTTGTGCACATCATTAACAGAATTTGTTCCGAATATGTATAATTGTTAGACGTGCCGGTGCCTCAGTTTGAAATTCTCTCCGCCATTGTTGCTGTACCTCCTTAATGTTTTCAAACTTGAAATACCATTTTAATATTACCTTCCGTTCTTCAAACGACAATTTTGCATTAGCCATTTTGTCTCACAACAATCAAACAAACAAAACACGCTCACGTTATTGTTGCCAAGTAACAATATTAATGTACATTTTCCCTGAAAATGAGAAATATTTTCAAAGTTATTCCGAAGTTCTTGATGAGTGTATACATTTTTTGGGCTACTCTGTACATACATACATACATACATACATACATACATACATACATACATACATACAGACTACATACGTACGTACATATATACATACCAGTACATAATAGTTTTTTTAGAACATTTGTTCATTCAGTGAATGATGTTTGTTTTACGAGATTCGGTGCTCAAAACGGGATTGTTGTTGTCACTTGGCATTACTGGAGAGATATTGCTCACAGGCACAAATCAACCTCACATCCATGTCTTCATATCTTACTAAAATTCTAAAAGTAAGGCTATATCTCAACTGTATTCTGTTCTCCTTCTTATGGCCTAAATACGTAGTCGTGGCCTATTTTAACAGGCAAATGAAATAAAGCAAAGCATAGACTTGTAGCAGTGTTATGAGATGTGGTGCTTCATGTTGACAGAATGAGCATAGCAGCTGCACGTACGAACCCTGTGACCTGGCATGCAATCCTGACAGATTCGTTCAAGCCTATATTGTTTCGCTTCCTAATAGAGAAGAAGAGCCTCAGTTCGAAGGGTCTCTCACAGTAGCTTGAATTATGCATACATTATCTTCTCCACACTTACGAGGTGCAAATTGAAGGGAACTAGCTTACATTGTTTTGCATACTACTTCCAGTTAGTTAATTCCTTTCAACAGGCTGTATTTTTATACCTATTCATAAAGTAAAAAGTACCAATACCGGTATGAGTAGAAAAGAATTCTCTTTCAAAAGCCTGTGGAACTCTACAATGGGATCAGAAGTGACTTTGACGAGCTGCCATAATGTTACCAGGACGTACTGGTATATTTAAACATGTATTACAACACCGGTATCTTCAGGAAAGTTTGCCATTAAAGAGAAAAGTGAACTTTGAAGAACAGAAGTTGTCGATTGGGATAAAAAGATGAACAAATCGTAGTCCTGCCTCGAGACACAAATCAGCACTTGAGAAAATATTTGACATAGGTGCCGTGAACTCATTTGAACCGATCTCTTTCAGTTTCCCTACCTTCAAGGCACAGTAATTCATCTCTGATGCCGACGTGTACTTGTGCTTGGCATTTGTTGTTCAAAATACCCGCAGTGGAGAGTTAGGTTTGTGACATATGAACGTGTTTCTTCTTAATGTTTATGATTCTTCGGGAATGTTATATATTCTTGGAACCATGGCTCTGCCAGCAGACACTAAGATTCGTCTGTCAGTTGTCCTCAGCCATCATAAGCTTCATAAAATGACTTGAAATACGAGGTGGAGTCAGCAACAAAAGAATTAAATCAACAATAAATATTTAATGTTTTAAAGCGCGAAATTGTTTGTAATAAATTGAATCTGTTTTTACCATAAGACGAAGAAGGAGATTCACCTAGAGGCCGCTCAATTGGACTAGGCAAAGTCTCTATTCGCATTTGCTTATGATCTGTAGGCATATGGAAATAGTTGAAAGAAAACTCCCCTCACTCTCTATTACATAACACCTATCAACTTCTGGATATATTTGTCGTGATGTCTTACTGACTTCCCTTCATAGCAGTCCAGATGAAGAAGTTTGAAGTTAGTGCACCAGAACAGAATGGTGCGGGAGCACTTGCATGTGTGCTGGTTCATGGCCTAAATATGTGAGCTATAGAAGTAGCCACATTTACAATTTTGACCTTCTCACTATTTACAGGGAATGTTCTGTTTACATGTATTGTACAATGAAGTAACTCGTCGACACACAGCACCCACTGGCCTGTAAGATAATGCTGTACCGGTACTGAATTTTAATTTGTTCAGTATAATGCATTGTTTGATGATGACAGTGAATATTGAGATGTAAGGGTATATGAGAGTGAGGCGGCATTCTTTGACGTCAATGATTATTATTTTATTTATTGCTATTTGCACATTTTCTGTGTTTAAATTATTCGCTTAAGGGGAGAGGATGGTATTTTTTGGTGAAAAATGAGTAAATTAAAAAAAAAAAAAAACGTTCTTTAAAATACCCTTTGATATGTGTGGAATGCATTGCATAACATTTTGTGGGTATTTATGCCCTTATCGGATGTTGAGACGCCATTTTTAAACTTCCTCGCCCCCTTTTATCGGTTTCCAGTAACTTAATTTTTTTGTTACATTGCTAGATAAAAATGGATATAATTTCTGAACTATTAAAGATACATGCATGAAATTTAGAACACACATTCTTTAGATTATTAGGAAACTTTTCTCTGTAACAGAATTTTGTTAATTGATTTCATTTTAAAACTACGTCCGTTTGTTTGCAAGAAAGGAATTCAGAAAAGTGTTATTACATTTGAATTGTTTATTTTACAAACGTAGGGACTAATATCAAAATTCTGTTATAGACAGTTTGTAGAACATGCTTTTGCAAGTACATTGCAAAACACTGGATGAATCTACCTTTAAAAATGGTTTAGATATATCGGTTTTAGTAAAATCCTGCATTGGGTATATTTATTTAAATCTGGCCCCTAATGACTTTTTTTTTCAAAATATTTATTTTTGGTTGAGTTGCCACAGCTATGAGCTCTCTGCATACAAAAAATGAATATTTTACACCAAATAGGAAAAAAGTTAAAAAAAATACCATCCTCTCCCCTTAAAGCGAAACTTCTGTTTGTTTTGTACACTTGCCCTCTTCGACAGCAATGCTGATTCCAGTCTTATATTTCACCAGTTATCAGCGTTTTCAAGAAGGTATCGATAAGCTCATTGTCTTCAGAAATCAATAAAAGAAAAGTGGTGATAATTTCTTTTTAGTCTAAGCAATAAAATCACACTCACACTCGGCTTGGTGGCATAGGGATGTGGAGCTTTTTGTTCATTTCTTGAATGGTGACGCAACAGATTCATTTCGTCCCACAGCAAACCAAGAGCCTCTGTGACACGAGTCAAGACTGCCAATCTGTGCGGACGCTGGCCATGGTGAGCACAAAGCATCCTGCTACAGCACAGGTCGATTTCTACTAGCATTGCTTTTCCTCAGACCTCTTCTTGCCTATTGATCACAATTTTACACAAACTCGGAGAAAATATTGGTGCTGTATTTCCCACTCCAGCAACTGTCCACAATTAAAAATTCCTTGCGCGAAAGTGACTAGTTGCTTGTACTGGAGTAGAATAGGATGAAGCCAGTGATGTCTGCTCTATCCTTGGGAACACGAGGCTCAGCTGCGATAGTAATTCTGTTCATGTTGTGTGTGTGTAACTATCTCTTCTGCAATCGAGGGTAATGATATGTTGGTAAGACTGTTTTGGGCACTAGAAGCCATAGAGCTTGTTTATGGTACCATAAAGTTGCCTTTTCAGAAGTTAATAGACTTTATATAAGTGAAACCATTGTAAAGACATCAGTTGTTCATGCATGATAGAGACTGCATTAAATCGTTGCCATACATTGCTGTTTAATTCCTTCCTCTGCACACCAACTTCACATATTAATCAAGTTTATTAGTTCTGTATTTTTAATTTGTTATCTGGATGACATCACAAATACCGGGTGGAGTAATGGTCAGCGCGTCTGGCCGCGAAACCAGGTGGCCCGGGTTCGATTCCCGGTCGGGGCAAGTTACCTGGTTGAGGTTTTTTCCGGGGTTTTCCCTCAACCCAAGATGAGCAAATGCTGGGTAACTTTCGGTGCTGGACCCCGGACTCATTTCACCGGCATTATCACCTTCATCTCATTCAGAAGCTAAATAACCTAAGCTGTTGATAAAGCGTCGTAAAATAACCTACTAAAATAAAATAAACAAACACCGGGAACCTTGGGCCAGTCAGGATGGGATTTGGAATTGCCAGTTATCTCTTTTTGTGAGCAATATTCATCTGAATTTTTCATCGACAAATGCGCATGGCATCACAGATTGATGTCATGAGTTAGGGATGACTGATGAATTTAAGGACAATACAGTAAGTAAGTAGACAAGAGATTTGTGTTTAGCCCAGCCACTATACTCATTAATATATGATTTCCTTGTACAGTGCTGTGTAAGTTTATACATTGAAAACACAATTATGGCCATTTACATTTTTAAATTCCATTATTGTTACATTAAATTACATTTAAATTTGCACAGTCGAAAATGAAATTTGAGGCCCATCCATGTTACCGCAACGTGACAACAATTTATGAACTACAAGGCAAGAGTAGTCTATTTTTGATTAGAAAAATAAATTTAATTTCGTATTAGTATTGATGTTACAAGTTTAGTGTATGCAGCATTTGTGGACATGGAAAAACTTTTGACAGAGTGGATTAGAATCAGTGGATGGGTCAGGTCCACCCAAAAATATGCGAATTTTTGCGTTTTTTATGCAAAATACTCGACATTAAAACTAAGCCATGGATGCAGAGCAATAGTTACAGTCGATAGCATTAAGGTAAGAAGTCAGAAATGTATTCATTTCTTCAAGATCCAATTTAACTCTGTTGGATTGGGCCTAAAAAATTGTCTGGCAGCGATAAAAAGAAGGAAGCTGTGGGGGCTACTGAATTGTTACATCAGCTAGAAAAATAAGACACCTTATTTTATTTGGTATGTTTAGATGATATTCTTGCACTTGCAAATTCTTTATCGGAAGCACCGCAGTCTCCAAAAATGGAAATTAGTAAATGTTCGTCCTTCATTAAGGCAATGATATAAATGGAGTGTGTGAAATGGACAGAGAAAATAATAAATGAAGCTGTGCTAGAAAAAGTGGGTGAAGAAATAATAATGCTGAAACTGATCAGGAAGAGAAAAAAGGAATTGGCTGGGTCACTGGCTGAGAAGGAACTGATTACTGAAGAATACACTGGAAGGAATGGTGAACTGAAGACAAGTTTGGGGCAGAAGAAGATATCAGATGAATGAACTTCTCAACAAATGTAAAAATATAGAAAGCATTTTAACAAATTAATAAAACAAAGACATTGACACTATTTAGCCAAACTCTACTCATCTTGTCAATGACAACTATATCAGCTCCCTGTGTGCTCTCATAGTAGCACAATGCACTTCTTCGTCATTCTTACTGGAGAGAGCAGCTGCAATCTTACTTCATATGTGATGGTGTGTTGTATTGCGCAGAAGTGCACCATGGCATGGGCCAATGTTTTTTTCTCACTGCAGGTTTGCAGTGGATTCCATCATGGAGCAACATTGCCTTGCAACTTTATAGCAGTTCGCCATTCAGCAGTACTTAATCATTTTTGTGTTTGCAAAGGACACTCTTCAGAAAGAGCCACAACACCATTTATTACATTTTTCTGGCTAAATGTTTCCTTATAACTTGAAGAATTTTAGAAATAAAATTTTCTTTTTCGTCAATTTTCAGCAAGGTAAGGCATTTTAATTTATATCATTAAGATCCCGTAATGTATTTTATGATCATTATGCGATTTTTCAAGTAGGCCTACACAACAAGAATTAAACTGAATTACAGCTTCCCATTGAGCTCTGTAAACTCCAAGGCCCTTGACCTTTTGATGAGTAAAAGCATGGCATCTGGTGTATCTATTGGGAGGTGCGTAACAACCAAACATTCTTGTTACCATATCAACATTACAACAGGGCTGATATGGTATAATTTTTTGTGGTCAAATTTACCCCACCATACAGTACATTTCCAGTTTCCACACATAGAATTAGTTTTAATTTCTTATCTTCTGCTACGATAATTATGTAATTTAAATGCACTTGATGTTATTATGACGTAAGTGGGAACAAATGAACACACACAGTGTTAGATATTGATAATAAAATTTTAATTTCAATTAACAGAAATAAATAAATAAATCAAGTAAGGTACTTTATTTACAATATGTAACAACCACTAATGTATCAAAGTGTAATGCCTTTATTTTATTTGAGCAGTTATTAACTCGTAGGTTGTCATTTATTTCTTAAGAGTTTATAAAGGTAGAATATTTTAATATTAAGGGAGAAAAAATATTTAATTGATTTTTCGTATTGCTCGACATTAGTTGATAAGGAGGCCGATTATATTGATTTCTTAATGGGACGTCTATCTAAGTGGATTCTTCCCAGATGGCTGTGTGTGGACAAAGCCAAATTTTCTTCAGGGTTCTTATTCCACCTCTACTCTCAATTACAAAATGCATCTTCATCATCTCAATAGTAACTGCCAAAATGGTGCAGCTGGATGCAGCATTGTGTCTGGTGTACAGATGGAATCAGTTTGAGGAAGTCAACTGTCCGATATCCTGGTTGGGGCAAGTTATCTGATGAAGGTTTTTTCCGGGGTTTTTCCTAAACTCAATATGAGCAAATGCTGGGTAACTATCAATGCTGGACCCCGGATTCATTTCACCGGCATTATCATCTTCATTTCATTCAGACGCTAAATAACTTGAGATGTAGATACAGCGTTGCAAAATAACCTACTAAAAAAGAAACTGTATGAAGACAGGTTTGAACCTCTCAAGTGACACCAATAAAGCATCGCTCATGAGGCAACTAAGCCAGGAGAGAATGGGGTAGGGTGGCCACTTGTTTTGGAATATCTCAATTTTATTTTTTTTTGGTAGTAAGAATTTTTATTATCCCTGATTGGTCACTCTTATAAAAGGTCACTCTCCTCATATGGAAACGACAGCAGAGTCATTACGTAGGGAGGTGAAAGGGTGCTCTAGCGGGACTTGTCCGTATCTTAAGCTTACAGGGCTGCATCGGCAGATGGCAAAGCATATGTCTCAATATTTACACGAGGACGACTATTCGGACTCCAACACTCATACCATGGATAAATATATAATTATATATTTATCCATGCTCATATCCAATAAAGGATTGGTAAAGCACAATAACCCTTGTGCCGCTGTGGTCTTATAATAGCTTTCACCCCTGTTTCGTATAGAGACGGAAGAAATTAGTTGTCATGGGTCTTTCGTTTGAGTAAAAATGGCGGACTAGATAGTTTCGTGTGATCTCTTTCGCAACTCTAATGGAGAAATATTGAACCAATTCTGTAGACTCCCGTTCATGTATAAAGTGTTGTGTACCGTACAACGTTGGCTACGGACGTAACATAGGACGCTAAAATGGCGCAGAGGTTTGCAGCTACTCCGTCAACAGGGACTACTGGACCACCTCAACAGAGATATCCACCACCGCCACCAGTTCCAGCTTTGAGGCAATATGCAGGACCGAGCTTTCCCGTAAGAAAATAATGGGGATATATTGTTTGAATATTGCACAGAGTACTCTTTTAACCATATTTTTCTTTCCAAGTACAATATCAACTTAACTCTAATTTTAAGGTTATTTGCCATAATCGTCATTTATGTATCATAAACAGAAAATATCTGGACGAAATTAAGTAATCAATCGTTTTGTCACTCTTATTAAAATGTTTATAATTTTATCATGTCCATTTCGTTGCAGTTAACATTGTGTATTTTATTGCAAACTGTAGCATACACTACGTACTATTGTGGTCCGTGATGTTGGAGATATTTGTACTAGTAGTAGGAAATTACATTTATGGGTGGAAAATCGTATGGAATTATGTAAGAGATGGAGAAAATAAATATAAGAGAAGGTGAAGGCAATACGAGATACATAAACGAAACGCAAAGCAGATTAGTATAATTGAGTTGTATGACAGTTACAGCAGAGACCCGGTTTCAATCCCCCTCCTTCGATTGGTTCGCCGTCAGCTCCAAATATGATGCAGCGACCACAACAGCAGCCCCCTTACACTCCGATGCGGCAGGGCCCCATCAACCCTCCGTCTGCGGCCAAGAGACCGGCGGACACGAGGCCGCCACCTCCGCAACAGAAGAGGTGAGATAAATGAGGAGAATTCTGACTGAAGAATATTTCGTCATTGCAGACACACCCGCTGTCAGAGTTGACGTTATTTTACGTAAATACATGGGTCTAACTTCGTATTCGTTACCGCCACTACAGAGTCTAGAGTAGCTAAAAGCAAGTGAAGTTCATCCTCCATTCAGGAAAACAATGCACCCTGCTCAAGATAAGTTAACAGTTACGTTATTATTATTAATATTAGGCTTAAAACGTTACCGTCGAAACAGAATCATCCGGTTATTATTATTATTATTATTATTATTATTATTATTATTATTATTATTATTATTATTATTATTATTATTATTATTATTATTATTATTATTGGCAATTCTCCTAGAAAAACTGCACTGAAGGAGGCACTTTTTTATCTTGCTTCTCTGAGATGTGTATGGTGATAAACATGTGGTTTTAGTTTGTAGTGTCAGTCTCTGTAGCGTACTTGGTATAGCACTGGCCTTCTATGCTCGAGGTTGCGGATCGATCCCGGCCAAGGTCGATGGCATTTAAGTGTGTTTAAATGCGACAAGCTTATGTCAGTAAATTTACTGGCATTTAAAAGAACTCCTTTGGGACAAAAATTCCGGCACACCGGCGATGCTGATATAACCTCTGCAGTTGCGAGCATCGTTAAATAAACCATTTTTTTTTTTTTTTTTTTTTTTTAAGTTTGCAGTCACAAATACAGTAGCTAATGTGCAAATTAATCTGAACAAGCCATATTCAACTACAAGTACAGATAAAATGGATGTTCAACGTACCTCAGTAATGTATGTGGCCTTTCTTGTTTGTAATTACATCATTGAAACAATCTGGTATGGATTTCCACTAAATTTCCACAGAATTGTTTTTTCTGTTTTTTTTTTCATTGCGAAACCAAACTTGAATGAGGGAACAAATAATTTTTTTGTTTTGTAGAACATTCTAGTTTTGCCATTCTCCTTTTGCGAATTGACCACAAGTTCTCAATTGGGTTGATATCATGTAGGACGATAATTTTCATGTTCTGTATCTTTATAAAACTAAAAAAATATAGCTATATAGTTCAACACAAAAATCGCCCAATAAACCACGAGATTTATAACCACTGAGAAATAATCTCAATGACAAAAAGCTACTTTGAGAAATAGTTTAAATTGATAATGAATGTAAAAGTAATCATTTTAAAGTAATAGATAGTATTCATCAACAATGTATTGTTAGAAGAAGACGTTACCTTAAAGAATGAAGGTAGAGTTAATTCAGTGTGGAGGTACACACAGTGCTGATAGAAAATGTTTTTTCCTGTTATAAGTCATCTTGGGAATTCCAGGAGCCATTGTTATATAAGCATACTCTTTGATGATTTTTCTCTATCTCAACTCAAAACACTCAGGGTAATGAAGAAAACAGAATCCTGTTCATTGTAGTAAGACAGTACTTACTGTTGGTTATTTGATAAATTGACAAGTTTTGAAACACCTGCTTGTAACTAAAAATATTGATTGTTGTTAATTTTATCAGTGTAGACAGCACAGACATGAAGGAGTGTGCATTGTTGAGTTTCTCTCTTCTATTATTGTACTGTTACATAGTTTTAAGCTCATATAATCAAAACAAATATATGGAAATATCTGTGATGTAATAGCAGCTGTTCGAAATTTACAAATGTGAACGTTTTGGCTGAAAACAGGTCTTCACTGTGTTTGTTTTGTAATTTGCAGTGAATTTTCTCACTCAACTAGTAAGAAAAAGAAGAAGCTGGCAGATAAGATCCTGCCCCAGAAGGTGCGGGATCTGGTGCCAGAGTCGCAAGCCTACATGGACTTGCTGGCCTTCGAGCGCAAGTTGGACTCCACAATCATGCGCAAACGCCTGGATATTCAGGTAGGTGCTGGTACCCCCACAGTGACATTACATCGTGTCTTGAAATAGGCGAAAGAATTTATGCAACATTTTTCAATCGATTCTTTTTTTATACATTAACATTAACAAAACAAAAAAGTAAAGATGAATGTGATAAAATAAAATATGACTACATTTCTCTTGATATGTAGGATTCACAACCTTGTTCAGAATTGTGAAAATGTGAAGCCTAGTAATCAGCATAGTACGGCAGGTGTGCGGTATGATCGACTTCAGTTTCTCTCATTTAATTACAGTAGTTTCAACACTGACTTCAAGCTCGTTGGTATTATCGAGTCTCTGAAATTTGTTCAGTGATGCATTATAACAAGTTGGCTGTTAACAGGAAGCTCTGAAGCGGCCGATGAAGCAGAAACGCAAGCTGAGGATTTTCATCTCCAACACATTCTACCCAGCAAAGGAGCCCGCCGAGGGAGAGGAGGGGAGTGTGGCATCATGGGAGCTGCGTGTTGAGGGCAGACTGCTGGAAGACAGCAAGAATGATCCCAACAAGGTGCGAACATCACACTTCATTCCTCAGAGTTCTGTGATTCGAACTTACGAAAGACGTTTAATTCCTGATACAATATTGGATTTTATTGATCTGTATTCTTTGTATGACAAGGTAAGTTGCATTTTTATCTTTCAGTAATGAGAACTATAAGGACCTCTGTCCAAAAATGTTATAATAAAAATTTCGCTTATTTCTTTAAAAAAAAAAAAAAAAAAAAAAAAAAAAAAACATTGAAAATAATGTAACTGAAATGCATTTGTTTTAGTCTTTCCATTTTGTGAATCATAAACAGAATTCTGAATTAGCTCAACATTTCAAAAAATAAACACTGAAGGTAATACATGTTGTTCATGATTATAGATGAAAAGGAAAGGCTTGCCTTCATTGGAATATCATCATGAAGGTCTATTTCGTAACTACATTCTTTCTATTATTTTCAATACTTTTTTTTTAAGTTGGTTATTTAAGAACGCTGTATCAACTACTTGTTTATTCTGTATTGATGGGATTGGTGATAACAGATTGGTATTTGGCGAGATAGATCGAAGATTCGCCATAAATTACCTGATATTCTCCTTATGGTTGGGGAAAACCTCGGAAAAAACCCAACCAGGTAATCAGCCCAAGCAGGAATTGAACCCACATCCAAGCCGAACTCCAGATTGGCAGCCAAGTGCCTCAGCCGACTGAGCTATGCCGGTGGTTTTTTTTAATGCTTTCCTACATTGCTTCAACAGGAACGATAAATTCAAGTTCTGTGACATTTTAAAAATTCTCATAATAATAATAATAATAATAATAATAATAATAATAATAATAATACAAATATTTATTAAATAAATCATGTATTCTTAATTACCTCGAGGATTCAGAAATATCAGACAAATAATTGTTTGAAATATATAAAACTAAAATTTATAAAATAGTGAACTTACATAATTTTACTCTGTAGTGTAATGTATGAAAAGATTTTAGTATATAATTGATATAAGTAAATTAACTATTAAAATATAAATGATACTGTAAAATTTGCAATGAGTCTTTGAGAATTTATTCATTCTCACAAGTTGTAATTTTAAATTATTTTAGAGCATGGAGAGTAAATTTTGAAACTGAACCTCTAGCCTCAAATAATAATCCAATTATATAGAGGGATTTGAAACTTTTGTGCAAGATATGGCAAACAAAATTCGTGTATTGCCTTCTCTTGATCTACTAGGGTTGCCTGTTCAAAATGAACAGTTGGATGTAATTTTAGTTCCCTCAAAATGCTTCTCCAATGAGAATTATCAACTGAAATGACATGCAGTTCTTCCTGGATCTTCATAATGATGATAATGATAATGATGATAACTAGATGGTCAGTTTACAAGCAAAACACATCAAGTCAAAATTATTACTTTTGAGAAAAAGGCATTTTTCTTCTGACAAAACTGAATCCTCAAAATATTATTTTTAGTAAGTCGTTTCTGTTTAAGTGTATTTCATTTTCCAATTCTGCGTGTACACACATGCATTATGTGCATTATATACGCCTTTTTCTTAGAAGTAGGTATTAATTTTGACTTAATGTGTTTTGTTTGTAAACCAAGGAAATGTTAGTTTTATTATTGTGTTTTGTCTGAAGGTTAGCATTTATAAATAAATGTCACTTGTCCCTACACAGGAACATCTACACTTTTTCACTTCTTTAGTGTTTTTATTTTTTAAAATAAAGGAGATTAATAATTATTATTGATCAGTTTTCACGAAGCAGTTCTTGTCATTGTAATGACATCAGATTTTGAGCAAATAAGTAACAGATATCGTGTCTTTCTTCCACTTCTTGTCATTGTCAAGATTTTTCTATTTGTAGAATTCACAGCATGACAGACCATTTCTTGCGATTTTTTTTATTGTTCTTCACACATTATTTCGTGAACCTCTGTCTTGATAATGCTGCGATTAAGTTCCTGCATGACTTTTCTTCCAGCAACTTTTTGATGAAACATTCTGTTAATGAGCATTTTCTTTTACAGCTAGGTTTTGTAGTAACATTGCATTATTCTGGAAACACTTTCTTCCCACACATCAGTATGCACATTAAATAAGTGTCGCTCAGGTTTGACCATTCATTTCCATTTATTTAGTGTTCTGCCCAAGGGTACGTCTTTCACTGCAAACCCAGCTTTCTCCAGTATTTCCTATAATCTACCTTCCTCTTTGTTTCCTCATATGATCTATTCTTTCTTCACCCACTCTTTCCAGCACAGCTTCATTTATAATTCTGTCTGTCCATTTCACACATTCCATTCTTTTCCATATCCACATTTCAAATGCTTCTATTTGCTTCTCTTCACTTCGTTGTAATGTCCATATTTCTGCCTCATACAAAGCACTTCACTAGTCTCTTCCTTAGTTCTTTCTCCAGAGGTAGCCACCGGCGTGGCTTAGTCGGTTAAGGCATTTGCCTGCCGGTCTGAAGTTCGTTCAGGGCATGGGTTCAATCCCCGCTCAGGCTGATTACCTGGTTTGGATTTTTTCCGAGGTTTTCCCCAACCGTAATGTGAATGCAAGGTAATCTATGGCGAATCCTCGGCCTCATCTCGCCAAATATCATCTCACTATTACCAATCTCAACGACGCTAAATAACCTAGTAGTTGATACAGTGTCGTTAAATAACCAATTAAAAAAATCTCCAGAGGTCCGCAGAAGATGCTCTTTTTTCTGTTAAAAGTTCCTTGGCCATTGCTATCCTCCTTTTGACTTCCTGGCAGCAGCTCATGTTACTGCTATAGTACACCCCAAGTATTTGAAGCTGTCCACTTGCTCTACTGCCTCATTTAGTATTCGCAAGTTTGCCTTCTTTATTTTTCTTCCTATGACTAAGATCTTCGTCTTATTTGCATTTATCTTCATTCCATAGTGCTCACAGCTGTCATTTAGCTCTGCTAGCATATCCTTTAGTATCATCTCTTCTGCTAACAACGCCACATCATCAGCAAATCTTATACACTTTATTCTTCTTCCTCCTACTATCACCCTCCCATCTTTTGAAAACAGTTCTTCACTAAATCCTCCAAGTAGATGTTGAACAGGGTAGGTGATAAAGGGAATTATTGACGTACTCCTCTCCCTATTTCACTTCCTTCTGGCATTTCTTCTCCTATCCTGACTTTCACTCTTTGTTTTATATAAATGTTACTGAACAGTTTCCTCTCTTGCCAATCCACGCCAATTTTCTTTAGGATCCCCATCAGTTTATTCCAATCCACTCCATCAGAAGCTGTTTCTAGGTTCACAAATACTATATACACTTCTTTATTCTCCTCTAGGTATCTTTCGCCGATTGTTCGTAGCAGTCCAATTGCATCTCTTGTACCTTTTCCCTTCCTGAAGCGAACTGCTCTTCTTCCACTGTTCTTCCATCTTATAATATAAATGTCGATTCAGTATTTACAAGAGGATCTTCACCAAGTGCCATACATTTAATTGTGGGGAATGTATTTAAAAATGGTGACTGCAGTAGGCATTTATAAATACTGAGGTCTGCATTTTCAAGAATACGCAGTTCCAGTTACGAATTTTGCAGAGAAATGGAAAGCCTGTTGGTTGGTGGTGGTACTGGAATTGTGTTTTGTTAGTTATTGTAAAAATCTGTTGCAGGTGAAGCGCAAGTTCTCGTCCTTTTTCAAGAGCCTGGTGATCGAGCTGGACAAAGACCTGTATGGGCCGGACAACCACCTTGTGGAGTGGCACCGCACTCCTACCACGCAGGAGACGGACGGCTTCCAGGTGAAGCGGCCCGGTGATAAGAATGTGCGCTGCACCATCCTGCTGCTGCTGGACTATCAGCCGCTGCAGTTCAAGCTGGACCCGCGCCTGGCACGCCTGCTTGGAGTGCACACACAGACCAGACCCGTGATCATCAGCGCGCTCTGGCAGTACATCAAGACGCACAAGCTGCAGGTCTGAACGCAAATCAAATCCTAAGATAAGTCGAGAACCACGTTGTGCTGAAACAGTGTAGCTACAGAAGGTTGGATTTTTCTTATATTGAAACTGCGATTACTTTTTGCTTTTATTTAATCACACGGCTCAAATTAAAATATGAATGCAACGGCACACACACACACAGTGAGCAAATACAACCACATTTCAGTGGCTTGATTTGTATTAACAATTTCTGGCCTTTGTTTTGTAGTTAACGAAGTCTGAAAATGAAATCATGTTAGGTCAGGTAATCGAAATTGCACTTTTTCATAATACAAATTACAGGAAATATTTTATAAGCCCTTTTTATTCTGTCATAGATTTCAGCTTGCCCATTAATGCGATGCCACCTTTGATGTTGTTTCTGGTAAATCCAGCTCAGAATTGGATTTAGTTCTCAGTGAATCCAACTGTGTTGCTAGTGTAAGCACAGCTATTGTTTGATTTTAGTAATCAGTGTTTGAAGATGTTAAACCTGCAGATAAATCTTTATTAACTGTTGAACTTCTTTGCGCAATAGTAATATTTGTGTCTTATTAAGTAGCCTAATGAAATTCACTGTTTATTTTCGTTCCATTGTACATCATTGAAATAAAATGCAGCATTAGCTAAGTGCTGACAGTCTTATTCTTTTCATATCCATTGTATTTCGTCTACTTTCTCGAATACCCAGATATACAGGTAGCAGCATTGCCCGGTCTGCCTTCTGCAAGATTCCTAAGTTGTGTGAATAAGAAGACCTGCAATATGTTGAGTTAGTTCTGTATTTTGCGTTCATATGTCCCTTTAGTTGAATTTGTTTTTGCCAGTCTAGTTCTGAACCGTCCTGTACAGCAGCCCTGTCTCGAAGTAGAAGTGGTCAGATCTTTTGACATTTCAGCAGGAAGCATCGGCAACACCAAGAGAGCAGTGTCAGGTGTTCAGTCTGTAATTAAGATCAAATTGCGAGCCCAGTAAAATGTTTGATGATCATCGATCATTTTATTTAATTAAAATTAAAAATAGATTAACCACAGTTGTTAAGCATCATGTTGTTTCAGGATGCCCACGAGCGCGAATTCATCAACTGTGACAAGTACTTGGAGCAGATCTTCACTTGTCAGAGGATGAAGTTTGCAGAGATCCCTCAGCGACTGAACCCTCTGCTGCACCCTCCGGACCCCATTGTCATCAACCATATTATCAGGTACAGATACAGCATCCATATTAGAACAAGACAACACGAAAACTGACTGACATATGTATGTTTATTTTGGTGTCTCGCATTTGAGTCTCGGGTGGGTCAAACACCCACACACTTTACAGTGATGAAGCTCTGTAAGTGATCTTGTTATCAAAAGAAGGATGAAAATCCATTTTATTTTTCAACATCCTCACAATAACTAGGGCAGATATTACAATATGCAGTCATACCTTGCATAGGATATTGCTCAAAACAGAATGGTTGGGTGAGTGAGTAGGTAATTATTTACCTCGTAATCCTTTATGAAGTACAAAAGCTATTCAGTACTGAAATGGATTGACAGAAGAAAAAATTGCATTAAAAGAAAGACCCAAAGGACTGCAAGAAATAGGGGCCTCTGAACTCTGGTGTCAAAATATTGGGTGTGGGTATATTTATGTATGTGTGTCCTCAATACAAATCTAGATGCTTTGACCAATATTTGCAGAGTTTTCACATTTAGCCTTCATAACCAGAAGAAAACAATGAGTAAAAATTAAAAATAAATGCGATCAAATATGCATCTATAATATTAAAATAGTCTCTTGTGTAGTCATTTGTTTATTTCTGTTATATTCAACGTCAGTTTTCAGCTTTCATGGGGCCATGGAAAAAATAATACAAAATGAAATAACATTGTTGATACATAATGAATGGCAAAATCAATCACATTCAGGTAGTAAGTAGCTATTGCACATGGGGCAATGCATCTGCCGGGAATTCTCTTTCAATTGGAAAGAACTCTACCGGTCACCAAAGTAAGTTCTGGCAAGTTGTAGAAGCAGATGTACTTACAACCAAAGTGAAGTATCACTTGAATTTGGTTTGCAATAAAGAAGTTCTTGCAAGTTGTAAAAACAGTAGATTTACTTGCATGTAAAAGAAGTTCTGCGGGACAATTTTGGCAACGCTGATATAATCTCTGCAGTTGCGAGCATCGTTAAATAAACTACATATATATACTATCTATCACTCGAATGAAATTTTTGTGTGCTGTTGGAACAGAGAATTTCACACTTTCCTATTTAGACTCATCCAACAACCCTTCGAAACGGGCGAGTTGAAGTTGTAAATTTAAAGGTATCGTCTCTGCACATTGTTTGCCAGGCCCAAGTGACAGCTTACCAATGCTACCCGATCTACTCCAGGGACATAACAGGTTTTTTGTCTTATGTTTTCACACGTGAACGATGTAAAGGGTAAACACAGTATGTGGCATGTGCGATCCATGAAAACCACTCACATCTTCGTCCGACTCTTCCCTTTCGCATGAATGACTATTTTTTTTTTTTTTTTTGGCCAAGCCAAAAGTGCCGTTGTTTTGGTATTGCCAGTTATTTGGGTGCTGGATACGAGAGATTTTACTGTATATTAACATATCTTAGTCAGTGAATAGCATAAAAACGTGCTGAAACCCAGCCTACATTGAACTCTGTTTGTTTCTTTAATATGGTCCTTTCACACAAATACGATATGTAGCATTTCAAGATACCATTTAAAACATAGATGCTTTTACATTTCTGAACTGGATGAGCACTATTGTCCAAGTGGTTTATTGTTTTATTGCCCTTATTATGGGTGGGAGGGATCACCAATAGTGGGAAAAGCCTATAAAACAGAATCCAGTTATCAAACTGGGACACAGGGAAGAGGAGCTGTTATGCTATAAGAAGAAGATCTAGAAACAAAATCATAATGTTTTACGAACGTGTCTAGCATGTACGAATTAGGTAAGATCGGTCTATTTCATCCGTGTTATGGGAAGAAGCTTGAGTGTAGCAATTTATCATTTCGTGCTCATGCTGTAGAGCAATATGCAACTGAGTTTAGAACTCGCTAATGTGAAGATGTGTTGGTGGTTGCAGTGTGGAAGGAGCAGAGCAGAAGCAGACGGCTTGCTACGACATCGATGTGGAGGTGGACGACACACTGAAGACCCAGATGAACAATTTCCTCTTGTCGACTGCAAGTCAGCAGGAAATACAGGTTAGGGTTAAAGCAGGATTGCTTTTATTAGAATTTGTCCTGTTGGATCAATAATCATTTCTCGGAGTTCTAGTATTTTCTTTATTACATGAGAAAGTATAAGAACTCATCAACAACTTTTATTCCCAATACAAACTCAGTTGAATGATAACAGCAAGAAATGCGAACCAATTAGGCAGTTAAATCACAAATATTATTTTTACAAAGCAACAAGTGGTATCTAGGCTTTATATTTTGAAATTCACTCTGAACTGTCAATTTTGGCGTTGTGTTCAGCAGTTCCAACGATTTCTGCTTTAGCAAGTGTTTATTTTATTTCGCTTCATTTATTGTGTCCCCTAGACCGTACATCAGCATTCTAGCTTTAAAATGTGGAACATGTAAAAAGTTGCACAAATAATTTAATTACAAACTGCCTCCCATTAAGGGTACCAAGCAGATTAATTCACGTTACAAGGATAAACAATTCATCAGTTCAGTAGAATGTATGAGTAGTCCACACCTGTGGAGTAACTGTTAGCAGATCTGGCCACGAAACCAGGTGGCCCAGGTTCGAATCCCGGTCGGGGCAAGTTACCTGGTTGAGGTTATTTCCAGGGCTTTCCCTCAACCCAATTTGAGCAAATGCTGGGTAACTTATGGTACTGGACCCTGGATTCATTTCACCGGAATTATCACCTTCATCTCATTCAGACGTTAAATAACCTAAGATGTTGATACAGCGTCGTAAAATAACCTACTTGAATAAAAAAATGTATGAGTATGGAGAAATTCGGTAATTCTGTTCTGAACCTTTTCCCTTAGCCGTTTAAAGCTTTAAGATAATTAGTTGTGTACATGAATAGTGACCTGGCAGAGGGTAGGTAAGCTGTGATGTTTTGCACTCACTTTGCAGTGAGTTGCAAGGGAAGCAGGAAGAGGGATGTGTTAGCATGGTCACTCACTATCCTGAATATGTTTGTTAGTGTGTTGAATTGGTTCAAAAATTTCTTTAATAGAGAAACGAAATTAAATGCAGAATAAATATGGGAAATGCCGATTATTATTCGGTTGAGAAGCTTTTGTCATCTAGTCTGTTGTCAAAAAATATGAAAGTTAGAATTTATAAAACAGTTATATTACCGGTTGTTCTGTATGGGTGTGAAACTTAGACTCTCACTTTGAGAGAGGAACAGAGATTGAGGGTTTTTGAGAATAAGGTTCTTAGGAAAATATTTGGGGCTAAGAGGGATGAAGTTACAGGAGAATGGAGAAAGTTACACAACGCAGAACTGCACGCATTGTATACTTCACCTGACATAATTAGGAACATTAAATCCAGACGTTTGAGATGGGCAGGGCATGTAGCACGTATGGGCGAATCCAGAAATGCATGTAGAGTGTTAGTTGGGAGGCCAGAGGGGAAAAGACCTTTGGGGAGGCCGAGACGTAGATGGGAAGATAATATTAAAATGGATTTGAGGGAGTGGGATGTGATGGTAGAGACTGGATTAATCTTGCTCAGGATAGGGACCAATGGTGGGCTTATGTGAGGGCGGCAATGAACCTCCGTGTTCCTTAAAAGCCAGTAAGTAAGTAAGAGAAATGAATTATAATTGCTCTGTAATACTACAAAAAATCTTACATTAATAATCTGCACAAATCAGCTTTCATTTCGTTTTTTTTATTGTATCAATGCTTATGAATAGAAAGTTTACTGCATGTAATTTGGTTGGAACAGTCAGAGATCCTTCCTCATGCTAAATGACTGCCTTGAATTATACATCGGTATATAAACAAAATAATCAGATTTTTGTAGAATTCGCTAGAGAAGCAAAACTACAGTGCCAATCCCGTTCCATGGAAGAGAACCCCAAGCCATCAGAGACACACGTGGCTTCCTTGTTGACAAGAAAGTGTGTGATGCGACCTCTCCAGTCACCTTGTGACAGTAGCACAGTAAATGCAATTTTGAAACCAAAATAGAAGAAGCTGCTGCATAAATCACGTCTTTTCGGTGTATTCATCATCATTCAAGCAAGTATAAGGCCCCAGGCCCGTCAGTGAGTCATTCTCGGTCCATCTTTTTTTTGGATGGCCTCAAGATCTCTTCCCTTGGGGACGGTATTGAAGGATGGCTTTCAGATTCATTTGTTGGACATGGTTTTCCACTGCAGCTGGTACTTGTTTATAAACTGGCAGTCAGACTGGTTGTAATTGAAGTTCTTGCATGATATCCTCATTTCTTTTGTGATCCAAGCGACTATATCCTAGTGTTGCTCTCATAAATTTTATTTCACAGGCCGTTATTCTGCTGATATCCGTTCTTCTCATTGTCCATGCTTCACTTCCGTAACATAGTACAGGTCTGGCTAAGGTTTTATACAAACATATTCTTGTGTGTCACTGTACTAGGAAAGGGTTCATAATTTTGGTGCATTATATTTTTTAATTATTATTATATTTTATTGTTATTATTATTATTATTATTATTATTATTATTATTATTATTATTTATTAGTATTATATTTTATATTTTTATAATTTTCGGTGTATTATATTTTAATTGATTCAAAACAAGAATTCAGCATGAAATTCACAATTCAGATAACTAGTAGAAATTATAAGCATGATAAATATTCTGAAGGGAAATTTAGAAAATGTATGTTTGTGTTCCCGCTCGTGCATATGAGAGGCTGCCATTTTCATGTACCGTACATCTTAGTCATTTCACAGGGTGAAAAAGTTTCATTTCCAAGTCTTTGTTGATATTGTTGATTGCAGCATGTTTTCTTGTTGATTTCATTGGTGATAGCAACACAGTGCAGGTCTCCCGCTTGGTTTTTCGTTTTTAACACATCCCGTGCTGAAAGCTTTTCTCTCCGACTTCAATAAGTTTTCTCTGCTCATTGGCACCTTACTAAACCAGCTGCAAATCCTGCATGATGTAACTCTTGGTTTTTTCGGTACGTGGGCCCACACAGAAGCCACAAGTCTCTCAACACTGAAAACTGTCGTATTCACCTCGCCATCTTGACTCTTGGAATGGCTGGGCATTCCCCTGATATCCACCAGATTTCTCCTGCCATGATCACACCTTGAAGTATGTCCGCCAACATCATATGAGTATCACAGACACGTTTTTCATGTACAGATTTGTTTTGCAGGTAGGACTTTTCGCCCACTTTATACATCCATTTTCAAAATATGTAAAACTGATTAATATTACCATATAATTATAGTTTGGAGTTACGTTTGCAGAGTCTGGACAACAAGATCCATGAAACAGTTGAGACCATTAACCAGCTGAAGACGAATCGAGAGTTCTTCCTGAGCTTCGCCAAGGACCCACAGCAGTTCATCAACAAGTGGATCATTTCACAGACGCGCGACCTCAAGGTGAGCATAGCTGCTGTGCTGATTATCAACATTGATATTACAATTTTGCGTCGTGTTAAGGTTTTGAAAGGTGACGGATGTATCCATCCCGTTTAGTGAGCACGGTTGCATGAGCTCAAAGATAAGAATCCAGACAAAATTCACTCTGTTTCCAGCCATTATCATTACTTATTATTGCGTTATTGAAGATAACTTGCTTAGCTTTGTAACTGTTCTCACCTCAGGAATTAAATGTTTCACATTGCTGGGCGAGCATGGAACAAGAATAGAGATGATATTAGTTGTAGGCTGTGCCAGTCAGCAGAAACTGTCCATACTGAACATTAGGCTGAAACTCCTTGTCTGAGGTGTTCATAAAGAAAGCAAGATTTAATTTCGCAATAAAAATCATTAATTTATTGAAAAATTACAGATATTTTTATTTCAGTATGAAGTGCAATCTGCCACTCTGTTGGCACATTATCCCTCTTTCGACAAAATTTTCAGTGCCTCCACAAAGTTGCGGTTCGGTTTCGCCAATGATACATCAGATCTCAGGAATTGTTCGTGGATTGTTGCCATAAACACGAGATTTCACAAACTTCCAAAGAAAGTAGTCACAAGGTGTCAAATCACAAGACCTCGGTGGCCAATTCTGGTTGCCGTTTATGTGAGATGAGACCTTGCAACAAATCGGTTGTTTGACTTGTTGCATCTTCAGCTGGAACCACATCGTGTCCCCCACAGGCCACATTCGATCCTTTCTCCTAGAGTTTCTTAATCATTCTCGTGACTCTTGACTGATTAGGCACATTTTGTTGATTGAAGCCTTCCAACATTGTCTGTACCTCTAATGTGTTTTCCCAGTAACTGCATGTAAAGTGTCTTCCTGCCTTTAACATATAACAGCTGTCGTGTTTATGAAGCTATAGCAGTCATATTTTTCCCATGGTTACAGTTGCTGTTAACAAATAATCATGGAATGTTACACAATTTGCGTAGAAATCATTAAAATTTATTATTAAGAAAAAGTCGTTCATTCGCCAAGCATTCCATGCATTATGTGAAGTGTGTAAGATACTGGGCTATGGTGAGAGATTATTTTTGGCCTCAATTGGAAGGTATGAATCTCAGAAACGTCTCGTTTCAGCAAGATTGTGCCACATGTCATACTGCTCACGAAACAGAGAAGTTCAGGCTTCATCATTTCGCGTGGTGGTGATGTTAACTGGCACCCGAAATCATGTGATTTAACGCCACTGGATTACTTCTTATGGAATTATGTTAAATAACGGGTTTATGCCAACAAGCCAGAAACAGTTAATGACCTAAGGAACAATATCACGTGCGTTATTTGTGAAATTGAACCAGGTTTATGTCTGTTATTGACCTTCTATATATGCACAACCCAACGAAGGTGCGGCGGCCATTTAACTGACGTTCTCCTCCGTACGTAATGGCATTAAGTGTGTTTCAAAATAATAGTAATTAAATAAGTAAACCTCTTTCGTTTATACAATTTATTTCATTTTAAAACTGTGACATACTTATTGGAAGAGCCTTTAGCACTCCATAACTTTTCCGAAAAAACTTCATTATGCTTACTTCATGTTATGTTTTAACAATATTTCACGGGAACTAATCGCGGCAAAAAACAGATGACAAATGCTCCACTAGTAACTGCACTTTGTACTAGAATATAAAAATATTTGTAATTTTTCAATAATGTTATTAATGTTTTATTGCGTTTTTATGCATTGATGAAAGGGTGAAAATTCTTCAGCACATTGACTGCACTTCCCTTGAAAAGTGCCCAACTGTAATAATAAAAAATCACTTTGATGCTTTACTAATTGAATTGCAAGAGAGTGAGGGATGGTGTGTGGTTATTTGCAGACGATGACCGATGTGGTTGGCAACCCAGAAGAAGAGCGCAGGTCTGACTTCTTCTATCAGCCCTGGGCCCAGGAAGCTGTCTGTCGTTACTTCTACACGAAGGTGCAGCAGAAGAGAGCAGAGTTGGAGCAAGCCCTGGGCATCCGCAACACATAACTCATATGAACCAGTAAATGTCGATCAAATTGTCCAGTAGTTTATGACAGGCAGCAGTAATGCCTGTTTAACATCGTGCGCGTGTTAAGTTGCCAGCAGTTGCAGTATTGCCAATATTTTTGCATATTTGTACCAAACCAGAATGCTAAGGTCATACTGGATTTGGCACAAACGAAGTGTGGTTGGAAGATGGGTGAAGTGTTTCCTAGCCTGTAAAATGAAGCAGAGATGTTGGCAACACTTGATCACAGTAGCTGAACGTGTGTGCATGTGTGTATGTGTGATGCTGCAGAAAATACCAGTCAAGAAAGATATGTAAGTTTCATTGGTGTAAAAATTACAGTGAAGTTATGGTTTTTTTATTTTGAATAAATATAAAAATAAATGTAATTTTATCATGACATGAAAACTGTGTCTAATTTCATAATACTGTTACCACTGCCTGTGAGAGAAGTCTGAGGTTCGTGAGTTCAAACTAGACTTGCTTTTGTGTCATACAAGTTAACCATCACTCGACCAGTTTGGGTTTAAATTTGATAGCAGAGGACGACGAGAATTCTGCTTAACAACACACAGCAAAGGGAACCAGTTCTGTGTACGCTGTACATTACAACTGGCTAAACCTCTCACAGCCATATCTTTTAGTTGGCGAATGTTTTTGGCATTTTTTTCTTTCTGAAATAATTATTGTGCACTTGCAATTTGTTGTGCACTGATGGAGTCAAGTTATAGCACAGGGACTAGATTACAGTTCACAGGAAAGGGAACCTGCTGGACACCTTCTTCAGGTAATGAAAGGAAATAACACAATGCGTGCAATGAGAAATCACAAAGTAATGGCAGAGAAGAGTAGCTACCTAATTAGTCATGTTTGAATAAGTTTGTTTTCTAAATGCATCATCTGTTCCCGAAAATAAATCAATATTATTGACATAATTGTGTTGAAAACAGACAGCATTCTATTTAGAGACGATTCCTGTGACTGACTGTCCTTTTTCGTGGAATTTGGAAGAGTGCATTTTGCGTGACCTGATGAATGGTACATAGAAAGAAAGCAATTTCAAAATTTCTGGTAAATCTTTTTCATTTGTGACGATTTTCCTCAAGAAGAGAACTTTTTGTGCTGGCGTATAATGAAGGGATTGCATATTGAATGTTATCTTAGCAATGTTCTGGATGTCTGAATGAGGCATGAAATCTTGCACAATTTTAAACACAAACATCCTAAGATTGTATCTTGAATAATTTCAACTGTTTGTTTTTCATCATTTTGAACTGAGTTCCAAATTCTTTGTGTGTATTCTAATTCTCTCCTGACCAAACTGTTGTACAATAGAATGCTGACTGATTGGTTCATAGCACAAATCCAAGTGATTCAGAAGCCGAATTACTGACATTAGCACATTTACCTCCAGACTAGCCGGGCCAGGTTCAATTCCCGACTGGGTCAAAAATTTTCATGTAAACTTTCTACCTTGAGACTAGGAGAGGTGCCGGTGCACAACTTCTAATCACTAAATTGTGCACCATTATGTCTGCTGGGTTAAATCCCTAATCTCTCCGCAGTGGGTATGAAGGGAAGGCATATGTCTTGGTGTTATTTGACAGGAGTAGGTTACATGCCTGCAACGAGTTTCCCCTTCTCCCTTCCTCATCCTCGCCCATTCCCTACACTATACTTACACTCACCACGTTACAGATACTACACATGCATGGTGTGGCCTGCAACTAGAAAATGGGCCACAGTCCTGCCATCTATCCGCAATATGCGGAACCTAAATCACGCAAGTGGATAGGCACTGGATACACACACACACACACACACACACTCTCTCACTCCCTCTCCTCCATCCCCTCCCTCCCTCTCTCTCTCTCTCTCCCCCCCCCATATTTTCACAAATGGATCCCTACCGTCCAATGAAGTTGAAGCCATCTATTTGACATTTCAAAATCTGTTGTACTGGATCTCTTATTTTCAACAAGCTGTTACATTCAGTGATTCTAAAGCAGCCATTACTGTTGTAACAACCAATCTGTCACCTAAACGTAAAAAATATAATTGACTGTTGGAAAATCATACACCATCTGATGACGATTAACAAAAGGGTAGTTTTTGGGTGTGTACCAGCACACTGTGGATTATCTGGTAATGAAGCTGCTGGCTGCCTTGCTAAGAAGGGAAGAGAGTGTCCAATATGCTGGAAGCCTTACAAACTAGGTCCTGCAGGAACTAAAACTCGGTGACCCTTTAGTTAGGCATAAGCTACATTTTGTGAGTGGATTTTAAATGGAGTGCATGAGGACGAAATTTATCTTAATCTCCTCTTGTTTTTGGACAAGGCTTGGGTTTATCACTGGGTAGGCCTATGTACGAGTAAATACCAAAACAACAGGTTTGTGACATTTGAAAACCCCCATGAAGAATGAAGTGCTGTGAAAATAACACTATGGTGCACTGACCGCCGAAGATAATATGCTCCATTTTGTAACATCTGTTGCTGCCAAGAGGTATGTGGAAATTATTTTGCGGCCCATTTTTGGGAGGGCGCATTCTGTTGCCTCCTTCCAACAGGATTCTGCAATAGCTCATATTTCATACAGTCCTCGAAGATAGGGATGTACGGACTCAACCCATTGTGTCTTTTATTTGTAAGGTATTTCAAAATATAACATTATAAAAATAATTCACGTATCGTGGAAGAACGGAAAATAGCAGTGAGGAAAATAACGCCTCTATTTCTCAAAGGAAACTTCTAATGCCATTTCTTAAGGAGGTGCTAATGCACACAGTTTCAGCATATTCTTCCTTAATTTTGGTGAGTAAATGACGTTTTAATTGTTTTTGGTGCTAATTTCGTAGGAAAGACCCGGGTTTAATACAGCCCACTTCATCTACTGACCTAGTATTAACATTATAGTCATTATTCATCGAATACTGGGGTTGAAATTACTGGATGAATGACATGAACATATACTGAAATAATCACATTTATCAATAAATGTCATCTAGACATGAATTTTGCTTCCGTGTTTATTAATATCTTTCCCGTCACTCCATTTCTACCTACCTTACTCGCCCAAAATATATATATATATATATATATATATGATATGGCGTTGTTAGCAGAAGAGGAGATGATACTAAGGGATATGCTAGCAGAGCTAAATGACAGCTGTGAGCAGTATGGGATGATGATAAATGCAAACAAGACAAAGACCATGGTTGTCGGAAGAAAAATAAAGAAGGTGAACGTGCTAATTCTAAATGAGGCAGTAGAGCAAGTGGACAGCTTCAAATACTTGGGTGGGGTGCACTATAAGCAGTAACATGAGCTGCCGCCAGGAAGGCAAAGGAAGTAGAGCCCCTTGCTTTCATAGCCTTGGCACTAGAATAAGGTGGTGTGTTTGGCACCACACTCTTTAAACCCTGGTAAAGACCTGGTACAGGTACTCAACTTGATAGGAGGCTGAGTGAACCTAGTGACCCTTCCTATGGCTAAGCTATAGTAGTTCTAGAAGTAGTGAATAAAATAACAGTGTTTTCGTAAAAATATGAGTATTTTCCCTGGACCGAAATTATAATATCAATGGAGCAAAAATTAGTATTTTACTGTATACCAAATTTGTGGTGAAATGGCTGAAGTTCATATTAGCATAGATAACTATAGTTATTCCTCATTCTGGAAGTTTTGGCAACAAGAAAGATCCAGCCACCATCAGGGATTGAACTGGGGATCTTTCTAGTCCACAGCCAGATGACCTTCACCAATGGAGCTAAGTGACCGCCTTATTATACCTATTTGGAATGTTATCACAGTCTAGTATATACAGTCACGAAGCTCAATACCCTAGATCATATATACATATATGATCTAGGTCAGGGCTGGGCATCGGGAGCTGAACTAGACTCTAAACGGGGATGCTTAATATTCATCCATTACTGAATCAACGCTGCGCGGTGTTCGGTGGGAAGAAAGGGGATGAAGAGAAATCATGTAGCTCCCGGTAAAAGAGTAGAATCCGCTCTTGCTGCCCAGCCCTGATCTAGGTCAATATGTAGGAAATATGCATCCATAGATAGTTGCTAACCACTAGGTTCGCTACTATCGCCTCATCACAGACAATGCGAAATCATACCGGCACAGTTCCTATAAAAAAAATAATACCCTCAAAACTCAAGCTTCGTGACTGTATAGGCTATACTAGAGTGTGATGTTATGATAAATAAAACATCCATAATAATAATAATAATAATAATAATCATGTTACTAAAATGGCTTTTAGAGAACCCGGAGGTTCATTGCCACCCTCACATAAGCCCCCCCCCCCATCATGGATAAATATATATTTATCCAAGCCCCCATCGATCCCTATCCTGAGAAGATAAATCCAGTCCCTACCATCATATCTCACCTCCCTCAAATCCATTTTAATATTATCCTCCCATCTACGTCTCTGTCTCCCCAAAGGACTTTTTCCCTTCGGCCTCAAATTAAATGTATTTGGTGCCACCGTTGCTTACGTGATTACACAAGCTGGCGCATAGCACGATCGAGAGTAGGTCTCTGTGAGTCATGACAATTTCTGCCGCTAGGTTCGCCTCTCTGCCCTATGAAATGATGAATAGTACCATTACAAAGCATTGTGCATCGTGAAAATAGTTCGATTAATTGTGCATTACTCATTGAGTACGAATATTACAAATATGCCAAGCATATTACAGTGTTATTTGAAGTTTGTTCAGCTAAGTTATATTCGAAAATTGTCTGTGTTTTGCTATGTGAAGAACTCTGTACCAACAGGTCGTATCTTTATAGGTTAAGGTAAATGTCAAAGTTCTCTCATATAACAAGCAATGCTATGTTAAAAGTGGCGAATTGCATTTTCCGACTCTCGAATGATGTGACCCGAAATGTAAAATAATTTCTACATTGTTTCACTTACCAAGCATTACTGATATAGGCCTAATGAAAATGTGAACGACGTGATGTAAACATTGAAGATAATGTTGTTACTGTTTTCCCTTTCTCTTTTAGAAAATACCGACAAAAGTAATGAATTATCTTCATGCTGTACTTATTAGGTAATTAATGTGTATTTGTCTGTATTTTAGACCTGTGTATTGTTACGTAATTATCAGTGAATTAGGTTAGAGAACTTAACAAGGTTAGTATGAGATTAGGTAATGCACCTCAAACTGGTAACTATAATGGCTGCTGCGAAATAGGCTGAGGTGGTTATCGTGTGAATCAAATTATATCTAGAATATGTAGTTTTATTATACACGGATACGTAAAGTTTTTTTTTAGCATGTGTTTGTAATTTTGTGAGGTTATGTCCAGCCTAATTTCTTTTTATTCTTGTATCATTACCAATACATTAATTTATTTTATATTCATCTATGGTGGCAACTCTACTTATGTTAGGATATGAAGTAACAGTATATATCCAACTTCATCATTTGCTAAAAACTAAAGGAAACTGTATGTCTTCGACTCATTCCATCGTCATTTCTTCTTATGTATGTGAACCACGTTCATTCTAAAAGTGCTACATTAAATGAACACTATAGACAACGTGATGGAACAATTTACAAGTTACTGTTAAAGTGCTCAACATTTTCAAGTGGTGCTATACCCATTGTTTCAAAATGTACATACATATTTTTACATTTCTATAAGAGGTGTCATAAATTATTTCAGCATATTTGTAAATTCTTCAAAATTAATTCTTCTAATTAAGACCATAAAGTAATGAAATAATATAGCCTAGGCCTATATGTGATTTTATACTACCGGATTGATGTTGATCTTGGTAAATTAATCCAATTTCACAGTGTTGTCTTTTGTATCGTGGTTCATAATTTATTATAACAGTATGTACGTGGAAATGTTTTTAAAATAATAAATTCTAGCTCATGATTTTAAGTGGTCGTTTCAATGGGAGGTTATATTGGAAAGATGATCACAAATGGATAATTTACTGCAAGATACAAGAACTGAATATAAGTGAGTGTTCCGTTGAAAGTGAAAGTGGAAATTTCGTTTTACAAGAGCTAAGTAGGCGTAATATTTATTTTAGAAATTATTTGAAAGCTACAGAATATGAAGAATAGACCTGTAACCATAGAAATCAACTGCGAATGGTGAGTGGCCAGGTTTCATTAATAATTGAAAGGAAGTAAAAATTATTTTCTTCTTATCATCCTGTTTTCAATATTTAAATTTAAGCACCTTTCTCTTCCTTGTTATTTCGTGAGAGATTACTTCATACTATCACGTAAGCTAATTTTTTTTGTACAGATAATAAAAATTACATACATAAGTAGGCTATTTGAATACTGACGATACAAACTTCATATACATACCTCATCAGGTATATTCAAGAAGACATCTAATGTACTGTAACCAGCACATGATTAAAATACTGATCAGATGTCCAACAGTTTCTTACTGCACTCTTCACTTCAAAAGTTTGGCACATAGTTAATGAAAATCTTGATCAGGAAATCATTCATAAAAAAGTTAAATGTACACGTTTAAAACTTTCCTATAACATAGGGCATCCTCATTGTTACTTTTAAGTTTTAGAAATGTACGCTTATAACTGTATCACAATCTGAAATAATCATAATATTTATAACACGAGGGTCCTTGTAGATAGTCAGTTCCAGTGTTCTATATGTAATTAAGAAATAGCCCAGTTTATTGCACTTTCAGCACTTTTCTATTTAGGGGCTTCTGATTAAGTTTCCTAATCACTTCGTATTTACTGGAAATATCTTTGGCAATATTGTCCAGTAGTGGCTTCACAAGTTTTCCCAAAAGAAAGAGGAACATTTCCTCATCTTTACATGTGTCGCACTTCAGTTCTTGCGAAAATCTTGGCTTCAGAAAAGAATACTACAGCGTTTACTATTACTATGCTCAATAGATTAATCAGTAGGCCTATAGAAATGTTTTCACCACTGCAAGAAAAAATCGTGTAATAATTATACTTCTCAATTATTGTGACGTTCGTATTTTTTTAAAAGAGAGGGAAAAGTTACGCCTTCTTGCAAATGCTTAATTATGAATTCAAGGAAATTAAAGATAATGCAGTACCTTAATTAGTTGCAATGTCTTATTTAATAACAATATTAATAATATTAGGTGAAAAGGGTAGGCTATAGTGCGTATATGTAAGATGTCAAGTTAATTTATTTCCGGAAATGTTTGGTGTATGAACTGAAGTACAGAGCAGACAGTCCCTCAGTTTATATGTAATATGTTTTAATATCAAGAATGACAGCCTTTTATTGTAATATAATTGAGGCGTAGAAGTTTGCAAATTACGTCTATTGTCCATAAAATATTGTACGAAGCATTTAATAAGCAATGATGAGTCCTTTAAATGTCCCAAATGTCAATGTCTTTTAAGTGTTCTGCTATGAATATATAGGGCAGAACAGCGCTCCGAGCGGCGGAATTGGCATTACGAGGGAACCACTTCAGACTCGTTTTACAAGCTCTATGCGCCAGCTTGTGTAATCTCGTAAGCAACGGGTGCCACTTTGCCTGTCGTTACCCTCTGCTGTCACCGTATCTTTTTCTCGTCATTACACGTCATGGCCTCGTTTTATTCTTGTTTACCATCAACTTGCACTTGCTCTGCATTAGAGGAATCATAGTGGCCATGACCAAATTTAACATGGCGGAATAGATCAATATTAAAGTCTGGTATACTACATTTTCAAGGATTTTTGTTGTATTTATAGTCAATTTTGGTGTTCTGTATATATCGAAGGACTGATAAGAAATGAGATGGCACAAATACCTTCTTTGCCTTTTTCTGGTATTTTTCGGTGCCCAAGGATTAGGTGATCCTTATAAAATATTAGGTGTGCTAAGATCGGCTACTCTGCAGGAGATACGAAAAGCATACAAACAACTAGCAAAGGAATGGTGAGTATTATCTCAATTTAATATTTTTTAAAACGTTAAATATGCTCACATTTATAGAAGCAAAGTTTCTGGAGTTGTACCTTCCACATATCATGCAGAACACATGCAATGATATGGACTATGTATTGTTCATAAGGAAAAGACGTACAGCCAAAATTAGCTTTGCCTTTGCAATGAGATGCTGTAAAATCCAGTTTGTACCTTGTATTTCCTATAGTGACTAGGGACTGTAAAGTATAAGCGTCTGGTACGTAAATATTTTTCGGCTACAGTCGACATGTTACGTCCAATGCGACGTAAAGCTTGCACAAGAGTCAACTCGTACTTCCTAACAGGTTAATATTCCAGATCACCATGTTAATGAAGTTACACATGTTTGATTATGTGTATATTAAGAAAACGGACGCGAAACGTGTAGTGTAGTAGTTCATCTGCTTGATAAATAGAGCTAAAAGTAACTTCATCTCTCTTTTTGCACAATTCACGTTTAGTACAGTATTGTTTGTGTCAAATTTATGTCTGATGTACCGTATATTTTATTTATTTTCGCTAAAATTTCATGCGGACGTAGTGAGATGTTCGAGTAAATTATGAAGAAACTATTTGCAATAGTCGCATGCTGCGTGTTATGCATCACAAGGGTTCCATTCATTTCTGTTCTTTGAAAGAAATACGTTCACGCCAAATGTTGAATTATCGTCCTATGAGCAAGAGATCCTTGAGCAGACCATTAAAACGTTTGCAACAGACCATAATGAACCACTAGGCCCAATACATGGAAGGATGATGATGATGATGAAGAAGAAGATGAAGATTATGAAGTACTGGCAAGAAATTTGAGTTTTGCTGGTGTCACAGTATAACAAACTGTATTTCACTCAAATCAAATATTGGTTGGTTGTTGTAATTATTAAGCGGATACGAATTAAGACTTTTAAATCTCAAGAAGATTTCGTTAAGGAAGACTTAAATGAGTGCGCAGAGAAAAGGGGCGGTATAACAAGTACAAGATGAAGTAAATAAGTCGGATCTATCTGCTAGTCGAGAGGATTCATTTCGTTGAAAACTCCAGTCAATGGCTGCTCTCCCTGTGAACATCTAGACTTGCAAATGTTATTGTCTTTTACTTATATAAAGGTTACTACTGAAGAAATGAACTTGGCAATATCAGAATTACACATTTCTGCTACAGGAAAAGATGAAATCCATAACAGTATATTATTAAATTTCTCTGATAAAATTAGGCAAGAAATTCTCCATCTCTTCAATAATAATTGGAAAACAGGCTTTTATCCTAAAACTTGGAAAAATTCAATTGTAATTCTTATTCTCAAACCAGGTAAAGACAAATTGGACCTTAAATCACATAGACCGATATCTTTAACACCCTGCATTTCTAAATTACTGGAATGGATTGTTCACAGAAGATTAACTTGGAGACTTGAAACTTTCAATCTTTTAAGCCCATATCAGTTTGGCATTAGACCATCATGTGGCACAACTGAAGCTCTTATTATATTTTGCTGAAGAAATTTTATAAAGGTTTCACAGAAAAGAAGAGCACATTAGCTGTAATGTAGACTTTGAAGCTGCTTTTGATAATACTCCTCACAGATCCATTTTATTACAATCTATAAAACTTGGAATCAAAGGCATAATGCTAAGATTTCTACATTCTTTTCTTAATGAAAGAATAGGACTAATTCAAACCTCAGTAAATAGTCATTTATTTTAATCCAAAAAAATTACAGGTGTTACACCTCAAGGTTCTATTTCAAGCCCAAATTTATTTAATATAATGTTACATGACTTACCTGATGTTGTTCCACCTGAGGTAAAAATAAGTATCATCTAGGCCCATGCAGATGATGTTACAATATGGGCTATGGACAACAATCCAAATGAATCATTAAGAGTTATACAAACAGCTGTAAATAATATCAGTAATTGGGCATGCAAATGGAATCTATCTATCTCACAATCAAAAACTGAATATACTGTCTTCACAATAAGATACAGCTTAAAAACTATAAACCTCACATTTATACGAATAATCAAGAAATTCAGTACAATCCAACCCCTAAGATCCTAGAATTAATTTTTATGAAAAACTTTTATTGAAAACACATTTAACCAATGTTGCTTCGGAGTGTCTACCACAGTTAAATCTCTTGAAGATCATAACTAGTAAGGAATGGGGATCAGATATCACGACAATGCGTCTGTTTTATAATACTTATATACGATCAAAAGTGACCTATGGATGTGAAATATAGCTAGGGAGGAGCATCAGGAACTCATCTACAAAAAATTTCTGTTCTTCAAAATTCAGCCTTAAAGTTATGCCTAGGAGCACCAAAGCCCACATAAACTGTTGCCCTAGAAATTGAATGTAATATTCAACCAATCAGACACTGTATTACAAAAGGATCTAAAAATACATTTAAAATTGCAAACCTTATCCAGATCTCAGATGTTCTTCAAACTGTCAGATAATATCCTGTGTAATTTCTACAAAATAAACAAAGAAGAAATACCAATCTATATCACAGACACACTCATTGGTAAAACTCCAGTTGTGAAGAAATTCCTCCATGGAAATGGGTAATTCCAGAACATAGCATACAAATTTCTGGAAATCATTCCAAAAATGAGCCTCCATACATTCTTAAGTTAGATACCATGGAACTACCCTGCAGCACATACAAGGATGGATCTCTAAACCATAATAATGGGACATCAGGAGCTGAGTGTTATATTCCAAAATATCAAGAAAGTTACTTCATACCATGTTCATCCTCCTCCAGTCTTGACACTGAATTGCTAGCTATTGATGCTGCTCTTCAGAGTGTTACTCAAATTTCTGAAAAATCTATTTGCATACTTACCGACTCCAATGGGGCTATATTTAATATAATTAAATATGTACCAAACCTATACGCACATAGAATTATTCCAATTCAGAAACACCTAAGCAAACTAAAAAAAAACTCCAAAATAAAATAACATTTCAATGGATACCTAGTCATTGTGGTATACCTGGAAACGAGAAAGTTGATAACATTGCAAAAGAGGCAACATATTTGCAACCAAGACCTCTTCAAGTGATATCTCTATCCAGTGCTTTTGCTTCAGTAAAGTCTCATTTCATAAACTTATGGATCAACAATTGGCTCTCTTCTGACAAAGGAAAAATTTTACAGTCTGTACAAAAGAAACCAAATGACCTGGAAATGTACAAAAACTTGCCCAGACATGTTCAAACATTTTTAACAAGAGCCAGAACAGGTCACATTGTCACTCAATTGTACCTACACTGATTTCACCTTTCTGATAATCCTACTTGTCTGTGGTGTAATAATCATGATGAAGATCTGGAACACATTCTTCTATACTGTCCACAGAAGAAGTAAATTATAATCATCAGTACCAGTTGCAGAAGACACAGCCCTGCAGTATACATTGACTACACCCCATCTCTGGATACTAGCAACAGGCATCTATAATGAACACCGATCAAAATATCCCTCTTTTCTTATAAGAAACAAGAACTGAATAGAGTACAGTGGACTTTATGTTGTCAGCAAACAGCTGGATACATTAAGAAGATTAGAAGAGACTGTGTTCCTTCCACCAGCTTACCCAGTGAGGGGCTGTCTGTACAGACGAAGATAAGGAGCAGACTGCAGAGAGTGCCGCAATCACGTAACAGACTTTAATTGAAGAGGTGGAATCCAAGCTGGTCTGAGTCAAGAGAAACTGATAAAACAAATTCGACGCTCCTTGTGCCTGCATGTTCTTTCAAATGGATCTAAGTCAAGACTTAGGAGGATCTGTTAAGTAAACTTATACAGTTATATATGGACTTGCAAAGGAAAATTAAAACGTGAATAAAACACGTTAAAAAAACTGTTGGAGTCCACCTCTTCAATTGTTTCTGTATGAGCGTCCATTAATACTATTATCAGTACTTGAACTGCACTTATGTTCATGTAGACAAAAAACTGCTATTAAAGCAACATGAGAATTGTTACAGTAAGGAACACTCTGAATTCTCACAGCATTATTATTTTGTATTAACAATCCTGTTTCCTTGGCTTCAGAGCCATTCTTCTCGTTATCGTCCACATGCTAGTGGTTCCTGCATTGGCAGGTGGATAAGTATGGCTGGCGAAAACTAAGTTATGTAACTTCGATGTTTAATATGTGGTGTTGCCTGCTACTCAATCAGTGTTCGTTTGAGAATTACTGAGCTTGATGGTTAGTCCATAAGTGCTGGGTCATAGTGTCCCCCTCCCAAAATGGAATTTAAATTAAAAAAAAAAAAAGCTGCCGTCCTTGCCTTACTTTGACTTGTCTTCGTGACACATCGATGGTAACGTGCTGATGAAAACTTACAGAATGTGTGGGTTCTGACTTGCCTGAAAGTAATGCACTTACCGGAACACAAACAAGATTTCTCGAGTTTCTTAGAAAAAGAAAGAAAATCGGAAATCCATTGTTTTATGTAGCCCTATATGAAGGTCATAGTAACAACTTCTTTCCTTCTGATAATGCAGCAGCACAAATTAAATATGTACATGTTATTACTTCTTAATGTTACCACCAGATTGTATATGTGTACCGGTACTGTTGATGGAGTTGAGGTGGGCGGGAGTGAAAAAAACCACGCATTATAAGTATCTGACTTTATTTCTGATGTAACCACAGAGTACAGTTGTGTAAATCTGGAACTACACAATATAGCTAACAAGGCACCAGTATATGCTTTTAACTCCTAAAAGGTGGTCAGGTTGTTCATTGTTTTATTGCCATCGAGTCAACCTGGGTGACACAGTCGGTAAAGTGCTGACCTGTGCCTGAGGTTGCGGGTTCGATTCCAGCTCAGGTCGATGACATTTAAGTGTGCTTAAATGCTACAGGCTCATATCAGTAGATTTACTGGCATGTAAAAGAACTCGTACGGGACAAAATTCCAGCACACCAGCGATGCTGATATAGCTTCGGCAGTTGCGAGCATCGTTAAATAAAACATAATTTTAATTCATTGTCATCAAAGTGAAGGTGGCACATACCATGAGCTGCATCACCTTTTTCTGATCTCACTGTTAGCAAAGTATTTAACAGTAGAATTAATATCATTTGTACATGGATTGAAGTTGGAAAAATAGGAAGGATGTTGTAAGACTTCACAGAAAGTTCTGAACAGTGTCTGCTGTGTGAGCTGTAGCATTGTGGCATTATCAAATGGTTTGTGTTGAGATGAATGTGAACACCTTAACTTCATAGTGAGTGCTGATTGTGGATGCTGCAATTTGGAAAAGTGTCGTTTTAATTTCTGTTCATATGCCCTTTGAATGATGTGGCAGCAGCTCTTGCGCATTTTTAAGTGCTGACGTAAAATGAGGCAGTGTGGAGACCCAGGAATCCCTGTACACTCAGTCTGCATTCCTGCTGCGATGTATGTCAGCAACTGACACCTGTTCACTATACCGACCATTCCATGGTGAGGCTTCTTGTGGCTTTGTGTACATATTAGAAGCAAAGAACAGTGATTTTCACACAGCTTTACCGACCTCTATTTTTGAACTGACATTAACATTAACAAACTGTCTACTGGTAACGAAAGTAACCAAAAAGTAATTAATTTAAGCAATTGGTAACGAAATTAACAGAATGTAACGAATTTAAAACACTCGAATGATCTTGGGTAACGAAATTACACGTGTTGTTCTGTTTCACTTAATCTTGGTGCCACTGTCAGCCATTACATATTACAGTCTAGAAGACTGGGAAAGTAGTTGGCTGCGGGTCCATTGAACTGATAACTTAAGAAACAAATCTGATGACAGATCATAAGATGACTGAAATGCAATCAGTGTTTTTTTCATCGTGTCTATAAGTAGTTATTAGGTTGTGGTAACTAAAAACTTGCTAATTTTTGTTTCACATTTTCGGTAGACATCCGCATTAAGAAATACATTCTACACACTTTAAACTATATAATGGATTTTCATTCTTCTTGCCTCTTTGGGGTGGAAGGTTAGTTGTCACGACACACGTGTATGTATTTATTTATGACTTGTACAAAGACTCGTCCACACCTGTAGAGTAACGGTCAGCGCGTCTGGCTGCGAAACCAGGTGGCCCGGGTTCGAATCCCGGTCGGGGCAAGTTACCTGGTTGAGGTTTTTCCCGGGGTTTTCCCTCAACCCAATACGAGCAAATGCTGGGTAACTTTGGTGCTGGACCCCGGACTCATTTCACCGGCATTATCACCTTCATCTCATTCAGACGCTAAATAACCTAGATGTTGATACAGCGTCGTAAAATAACCCAATAATAATAATAATAATAATAATAATAATAATAATACAAAGACTCATGACTCTGATGCTGATGTGATCTAATACAGAATTTGCTTGTCAAGTCAGAAGTGCTGAAGTCCATGTCGCCTGTTCTTGTTTGCGAGAGTAACAAGAGCCATGGCATTAGTATTAGTAATGAACCGAAGTGTCGTCTTATCGTTTGCAGGCATCCTGACAAGAACAGAGACCCGGCAGCTGAGAATCGGTTTGTGGAGATCAATCAGGCTTATGAGGTGAGTTGTGAGCGAGACATCCTAGCAACCAACAACCGCTTGTAAGGCACAGAAAATAAGTGGCAGGTTTTCCATCACTGCTTTTTTCTGTTATGTTATCTCACCAATTATTCATAGTCTATTTAAGCTGCAACCCTCGAAAATTGTAGGCATTTCCTACCTGCCAGACATGGTTGTTGTAAGGGGCAGAGAGAAAATTTTATTATTTAACATTTAGTTTAAACCATGTTACTTATTAGGTCAGTTTACATTCTAATTTTTCCACTTTCTTTATTTTGCTTCCTCTTTCCCCTCCCCCCTTCGGTCAAATCCAGAATGGCAAGGACCATTTTCAAAGGTTGAAAACTGTATCCATGATTCATAAAACCCTTAGGATTCGCATCATACTTTGTACAAGAACCCAAGGCATCTTATGGCAGTTCAGTTCTTTTCTTCTGATATTCATTCCAAGAGTGGGGTTAATTTCATTTCAAAAAGGAGTTCTTCATGTAGTAGTTTACAGTAATATTTTCTTTTGCTCTATGTGTATATTTAAGTACCGTGGAATTATTGCCCCTATGCCAGGGATATTTACCAGCAGTCTGTGCCTAGTGCAGTGAATGTGTTTGTTGCAGCTGCTGACAGACCCAGAGCGTCGAAAACACTTCGACACGTTTGGGGTGGCGATGGAGGAGGGCTCGCAGTTTCGCAAGAAGGAAGATTACAGCCAGTACCGGCGATTTGACCCACTGGACGAGCTGTTCGGCACGCAGGCGGGGGGCTACAAGTTTCGCTTCCAGGACCGCGATATAACCCTCTTCCACAAGCTGCGTGTGAGCACGAGGTGAGACCTCATAAAGATATCCTCATTGTTGTGCCTGAAAGTCTGTGGATTCGATTAGGAGCTAACTCTCATAGAGGCATCCGCATATAAAATATATAATTGAAAATAAATTTTGAGAGCCACAGCAAGGCAGATGTCAGTTCCAGCTGCGAAATCTTACTTATCCTGCGTTGATTAAGTAGGCAAGTGTAAATATTCCCTTCAAGCTCTCAGAACCCAACTATACTGTTTTCACTGTAAGAAAAATCCTAATGTAAACACAAGCACGTGGCTGTCATACCCGTGATTGGCTCCCAGTCAAAACACTCACATGACGCAGGAGAATATAGTTCGTATTTGGAAACCATAATCTTGTATTATTTGAAAATAAAAAATCGAATTCTAGTTGTTAAATACGATGAAACATATAACTTCACTCATATGTAAAACTCTATGTAAAAGAAAAGCTACTTTTATATTTTGTTATGTACTATGAACGCAGATGAATACCAACAGTAATACCGAGGTAGTCTTTTCTTGTAACAAGCTGGCGATACTTGAGCTCGTCATTGTTCACATAACCACGTGGTACTGAAGTATGGTTTCTGCATCCTCGGTGTGTGTGGTTATTAAACATAAGAGTGGAAACCCTCTCAAAAACGGAGAAAAAGAAATAGTTTTAAATGTATATAATAAGTTAAGTGAGTTTTAATTACAATAATTATAAAGTAAATGTTTCCTAAGCAAACGAATGCATAGTAGTGAGGTTAGGCCTACTTGACGAGTAACGGGAAATGTTTAACATGAAACAGAATGTACATCAGTAGGCGGGAACACGTACTGAGAATCTATGGCGCCAAACAGTGGCCAATGAAGCCTCACTTCAGTCACGTGCTATTGTTTACATTAGGATTTTTCTTACAGCGAAAAGATTATAGTAGGTTGATCCTGTGCTTCACGTATAGCTCGAAGCAAGGTGGTAATGAAAGAACTGTGTGTTTCAGGGCATATGAGAACAAGTTGGTGCCAAAGAGCTACGAGGTGCCGTATTTGATAATGTTCTACTCAGATTGGTGCTTTGCGTGTCTGCAAGTCGAGCCGATTTGGCGCAGGGTCATTGAGGAGCTGGAGCCCATCGGGTTCGGCATTGCAACAGTCCATGCAGAGAACGAGCCCTTGCTGGCCCGGAAGATCGGCATTCATTCTCTGCCGTGTCTGGTTGTCCTCATGGATGGCAAAGCCAGTGTGTATAAGGAGACATTGTACAGCGTCCAGAAAGTTGTGGGTAAGTGCGCTGTTCACTTCGAGTAATGGCCTGTTGCCCCTTATTTCCCCCACTTTATAATATTCATTATATCATGGTAGTAGAGGGACAGTTTCCTCTGTACTGTAAGCTCTCACGTGACATACAAGAATTAGAACTGTGATTATTATGCCAGAAATTGATTCATTACAAAAACACGTCTTAACATCAAACTTCGAAAGTGACTGAAGGCTACCACAACTCTCCCAGTATTGCGTAAATTTCGCCATATCTTTATTTCCACCTAGGCAATGATACATATTTAAAAAAAAAAAACCATCGTCAAATTCTTTAAGTTTCAAGACCTTAATTAACACTCCCTAGGTTAAAAGTAGTTTACATCCAAAATAATGGGTTATCTAATCCTAGTTAACTTAAAGATTTTATTAAATCTTAACAAACATGAGAATACATTCCATTGAGATTTAAGAAATTACAAAAAGGTGGAAGGTGGAGATCTCTTGTACAAATTAAAGAAGTTTTGAAAATGAGCTGTACTCTGTGGTCCACAGAATTTGTGCGGGGCAGGTTCCCCTACAGACTGGTTCAGCCCGTCACAGATGACGGCGTGGATGCATTCTTGAATGGCTGGATAGACAACAGAGTCCGGGCACTGATTTTTGAAAGGCAGGAATCCATCAGACTGCGCTACCTGCTCATGGCTTTCTACTACCGAGATCGGGTCGCCTTTGGGTGAGTGATGATGGTACAATGTTGATACCTTTGGTAATGCTTTCACAGTTTAAAGCACATTTTTCTTGTAAATGTCCGCATTTATGTTGGTTCTTTTTTTGCATGGTACTTAGTATAGTCCTGAAACATGAAGTAAAATTTGTCATAAGCACTCAGCCCTGAAAGAAGTCTTCATTTTCATTTTCAGGTTTGTGCAGCTCAATTCTCCACACACTGAGAACATCCAAAAGAAATTTAAGGTTCCACTGGATATTGAAACACTTCTGCTTTTCAACGAGAATATAAACCGGTCCGTTGCCAGCCTGAGTATGGCTGACATGCCCATCAAGACGATGCAGGACATCATCAACAGTAACAAGTATCTCGTGCTGCCCAGGCTCTCTTCTCAGGTGTGTAGGCTCATTGATAGTGGGTTGAGAGGATATTGCTGAAGATGATTCTGATTATTTCTTGCTTAAGACTGCACAATGGACAAAGTATATATATTACACGGTGAATCTTTCAAGTGACTGCGCCCATGATTCGACATAACTTTGGGAAAATATGTGATATCTTTCTCTGTTCTCTCAATAAGACCATTGCTTTTATCTAGAAATAAAACAAGACTAGTGTTTACTGTTGTCTAAATGAATATATTGGATAAACAACATGGATGCATATGCGACTACTTGTCAACTCTCCACTAACTGTTGATCCTACATTGTTATTGGATTGTGCAGGGAATGTTTGATGCATTGTGTCCGCCGGAGCGGGCGCCCCCTCGCAAGCGTTTGTGCGTGGTGTTGGTGTCCGAAAACACGCCGTACCACGATGAGCCACGACAGGCCCTGCGGGAGTTCGCTCAGGAGGCACCCTACAGTGCCGAGAGGGTGCGCTTCACATACATCTTCCAGGAAAGGCAGACGGAGTTTGTCAGTGCTCTGGCCAACGGCAAGTAGAAAAAGTTTTCATTTGAGCATAAAATTGCCGACTTTAATCTGTGAATCATCTAAGGAAATAGAATTCAGAGGACGCCACAGTGTTCATCAGCCTTCTGCTCGTCTACCTGGCTTTATTGTTAGAGTCGAGCATTGGATTACTTTGTGCCTGTGTCGTGAAACAGGGAGGCAGCAACCAACTCACTAGTTGCCAGATCGTTGTATTATATTTGCAGGAATAGAGAAACTGTTCACGTGACAAGCAAGTCCAGTAATGGAGGACGAGCACAAGTAAAGCTGAGGGTCCTGGATTATTGATTTATAGCCTTTCAGCTGAGAGAAACAGACAAAATTATAGTCGCGTCGCTGTTATTTCCAGCGTGACTCCTCCTCTTTGCTTACACCCTAGAAAGTTAAGGCTTTATAAAGTCTAGGTAGGTATTATCGTTCGCCATTTTTGTTCTTTAGTTGCCGAGCTAGCAGACGAGAAATCTATTTCCCATACCGTTAAACATTATGTCGTAGCTCCTATGATAATAAATCGACTCTCATAGGAACTGCGACATAATAATGTTTAACAGTGCAACAAATAGTGTCTTCCTGTGCTTTCTTTTAACGCAAAAGAAAGAACCAAAATGGCGGGCGATTATATTCATTATATTTTATCGAGCTTTAGGTAGTGCATAACGTCATCACCAGTGATTGACAAGACTCACATGTTTGAATGTAGCTGACCTGCAACGTGATTGGCTGCTGGAAATAAGAGCAATGCGACTTTACTTGGCCATTCCTCGCATATACATACTAGGTGTCCGAGAAGGCCATGTATTAAATTCAATGGGTGGTAGAAGAGGCCAAAAACATTTTTTTTGTCAGACAACTTACTGTCGGCATTGTGCTTTTGGCCTGCTAGATGGCATTAGAATCGGGAGTGCTGTTTGTTCAGCTGGTTGGTCCTGTCTTACTTCCAGCCTGTCTCAATAGCAAAACCTACGTGTACCTCCCCTGTACTGGAAGAGGTTCCCTTGATGGTAAGGGAGTGTATGTGGCTGCAGCATGATAGCAACCCACCACATTTCACACATAATGTTCGTGCGTTCCTGGTCAATGTCTCTCCAGACAGTTGGATTGGGTGTAGCAGACCCATTGCTTGGCCATCAAGATCTCCTGACCTCACCAGCCTAGAGTAGTTCTTATGGGTCAGTGTATGTCACTCCTGTGAATGAGGAGGACTTTGGCTGCAGCTGACTCAGTATGTGCTATCCTTGCTCTGTTCAGAGTTCAGTGATTCACTTTGAGCACCCTCTCTAACTGTGCACAGGGTGGGCAGGTAACAGCTGCATCCACCACGATGACATGCTTTATGTGATGCAACTCTAATGCCGTCTAAGGGGTAAAGACACGATGCTGACCCTAAGTTGCCTGACAAAAATATTTGTTTTGGCCCCTTCTACTATCCGTAAAATTTAATGCATGTTGTGGTGGATTTGAACTGCAGGGGAGGGGAGCCCGGCG